>NC_142521.1:5000-322500 GCF_964205215.1 Stylophora pistillata | reverse complement strand
CTATGTATTGAGCACTGTTCTACGAAAATCAAGTCACACTTTATATATATATATATATATATATATATATATAACTAACTGCAGACAGTACTGTTTCGGCCTTCTGGGCCTCATCAGTGCAGTGCTAATGCTAGGATGGGGGAGAACCGAGACGGTCACCCCAAACGACCCAACCTTTGTGGTATCGTCTAAGCCATGCCAGAGTGCTCAAACTAGAGTAAACCAGCGAGCATGCGCAATATATATATATATATTTATATCACTGTCTTTAGTTCCTCTTGCTTCCTTACAAAATACTTTTCTTGGCTCCGCACTATCTTTCAAGCTTTGCAACCACCTCATTTCATCAAAAAATACTCCACTGTGTTCTGTGTAAAAAAGAAAAACAAAATACAGAAAAAAAGTCAACATAAAATCAATCGATGTAGAAATCAATCGGAATTAACACTCCTTCATCGTAACACTAAGGAGCAATCCGGCCCGACAAGAATCATCGCCAACAATAAATTCTATACAACAAATTCTGATATTGCCGCTAGCTTCATCAATATTTTGATTGTGTAAGCCCTACACTTGCCAGCTCCCTAGGGAATCATGTTGGCAACCCCCTTAAATACAGAAAATCTTCTCCTCCCAGGAGTTTTGTCCTTTAATTAACTCCCATAAGTGACCAATACAGAATTTCTCCTTACAATGTGTATTCAATATCTAGCAGAGAAGTACTGACAATAGCTAAAAACATCAATTAGAGGATTTTAGGTTGATCCAATACAAAACTCTCCAAACCAACTTCATAAGAACTCTATGGGAGACTGTAAGGAGAATCAGTTTAAGGAGATCTCGCTAGTGAAGTTGTAGATAAATGAACAATTAAGATAAAGGCAAAGAACGAAAAATCGCAACATCTCAATAATTAGGTCAGTTAATTCATACAGAATAGGATGATTCCTTGTAAAAATACACTGGCCCAATCAAAAAAAGAAAACATAAATATACATTTATAATGCAGTAAATTTTTTCACATACACCATATACATTTATAAGCCCTACACTTCCCAGCTCGCTAGGGAATTATGTTTGCAACCCCCTTAAATACAGAAAATCTTCTCCACCCTGGAGTTTTGTCCTTTAACTCCCGTAAGTGACCAAGACAGAATTTATCCTTACAATATCTATCTTCAATATCTAGCAGAGAAGTACTGACAATAGCTAAAAAGAGTAATCAGGGGATGTTAGGTTGATGCAATACAAAATTCTCCAAACCGACGTCATAAGAACTCCATGGCAGACAGTAAAGGAGATTCAATTTAAGGAGATCTCGCTAGTGAAGTTGTAGATAAACGAACAATTAAGATAAATGCAAAGAACAAAAAATCGCAACATCTCAATAATTAGGTCACTTCATACAGAATAGGATGATTCCTTGTAAAAATACACTACCTCAATCAAAAGAAGAAAAAATAAATATATATTGATGAGTCCTACACTTGCCAGCTCCCTAGGGAATTATGCTTGCAACCCCCTTAAAAACAGAAAATCTCCTCCTTCCTGGAGTTTTGCTCTAACTGAGATGACTCAAGGACAGGTTTGTAATCTCTTCTCTAAATTAGATGAGAGCAGAACTCAACTGCATATTCCAAATGAATTGATGAGGACTGCTTCTGAGAATCTCTCAAAAACCTTCAAGGCATTTATTTCTATGGTGTCCACCAAGACTAGCACAGTACCAGATATTTTCAAACTATCTCCAGTGACTTCAATCTGTTTATAGACATGGCATATCATCACTGCGCCAGGAGAGAACCTGCCCATATTACAGTTCTATCACCCTCTAGTAGAGTTCTTATTGATCGATTGATTGATTGATGTACTCATTTACTCAACTTTAATCATACAGATCTTCATCCTTTATCATCCTTTATTGTGACCAAGACAGAATTTCTCCTTACGATATCTAATATTCAACAAGTATCAGAGAAGTAGCGAGAATAACTAGAAAAACATAAGTCAGGGGATTTTAGGTTGATCCAGTAGAAAATTCTCCAAACTGACATAATAAGAACTCTATGGCAGACAGTAATACCCCATTCACACCAAAGCCTAAATATGCTTTAAAGCTGTTTTGTTAAACATGGTTTAACACAACAGCTCCATAGAAGCTGCTCAAATCAATATTTGGTTGACTTCAAATGTGGCACATTGAAAAAACAGTTTAGCAATTGCCTGAATCTTGTGGAAAATTTAGTTTTTCAGTTCTCTGCTTCTGATTTTTATTCAGTTAAACCTGGTTTAACTAAATTTCTACTGTATTTAGATCATTCTTGAAATACATGATTGTAATCACAGTCTCTTTGATTAACCTCAATTGACATGAATTTTTAATGATTCTGTCATTGTTGTACTATAGTCGTTTTAGCAAATTTTTTCCATTGAGAACTGTTATAATTAGAAATTGAAAAACTTAAAACTGAAAAAAAAATTAGCAGGTCGCTCTGTGCGGGAGCAAGCACAACCTATCTCACAATTAATAGCTAGCTCCCATTAATACTTTTTGTAAAACTGATATGTTGACATATATGCCTCATAACTGCACATAGGTTCCAAATTGCTACATTGGAGACATGTGTGTCATGTATGTGACACATATGTCAGATAAATTATTTTACATGTATGTGACATATATTTTACATATATCTGCTACATATGTATGTGACATATATGTTACATGTATGTGACATATGTCAGACATATGTAGGAGATATACGTAAAAGATATGTGGTTTTGGTAAGGGCCATTAGAAAAGAGAGCCTACACTTTGCTATTTTCAAAATAACCAGCCATTTTAGGAAAGAAAAAAGTCAGAGGTAGTTCAAGTGGAAGTAAGATTCTTATAAAATGTAGCTGCTTGACTCCTCATGCAGGTTTTGTAAGTTTTGCTTTTTGAAATGAAACCACTGAAAGCAGGCGTTATACCTCAGTATGATCATCAATGGTAAAAGTGAGGCAAAACTGAGTAAAATTTTCAGGTGGGTTTTCAAGCATTAAGAGACTTTAAAAAATACTTGACTTAAATATTGTAACCTCTGGAGAGAGTGAAGATTGATTTTTTCTGATGTTTGTTACATGAATGTTTATCCCCTCTACTAATGGAATAAATTAAAGTGCCTATAAAATGTGCAGTAGACCAACCATGAGGATAAAGTAAAACATCCATTTGGGGGTCTTTTAGCCCTTGAACTCCCAAGAATTGATGATAATTAATTGTGACCTCCAATTGCTACACATTTCCTGGTAAAAAAATTTGGGAGAATTGAGTTTTAGACCAAGATAACTTCTACCGAATAAGTTTGAGTATTGTAGTGCGTGTAGCTTAGTGCCAACCAATTTTCAATTGTGTAGGAAAATGAAAATGAAATTTCATTTTAGTTTTTCGCCGCGCTGTAAAAAAAAGAAGTTGGACTTCAATATTTTCGTATGGAATTTGGAAAACGTATTGCAAGTGAAGTCAAGTAGCTATCTTGAAAACAGGGAATGGGGAATCTTTAAAAGCGGGACTCTCAAGTAGCGAGAAACTTTGAAACGAGAAATATTTAGAGGCGTGAAATGAACCCGCCGAAATGAATGAACGGTGTGGTGAAGTTGCTCTTTTATCCAATTTTACGCAAGGGAAGCATGGAAATTCACGACTGTTGACAAAGGTAAAACTAGGTTGCAATTGGAAGAGCAGTCAGCTGAAACCTTGAACGCTCAAAATGGTGAAATTGTTAAAATTATTTAGGCAGGAGAATCTTTATTTTCATCAACATATTTGGTTGCTACAATTCTCTTTATAAGAAAGCGTAGTGAAGGGCTTAATTTGTCGTTGTTTGTTCAAGGATGAAATAAAGAACTTTTTGTGACCAAAATGTCGCTCTTGTTCATTGACAGTCATAGGAAACGGTACCGTCAAGCACTGACTTTAATGAGAAGGTGTGGGAAGGCTTTAGAAAAGACTACAATGGGATTAGGCGGAAAATAAAACTTGATGAAAGGTAACAGGTACGTAAAGAAACATAAACATTTCGCGCTTGAACAAAAACGTAGAAAGCTGAATATTGTAACCCAAAAGTACTAACTGTAGCCATAGTTAGTCCCTTCTACTAACTATGCTTTAGCACGCTTAAAATTTGGAAACTTTATACTCGTTGAAGTTTGCAAAAAGTTTTGAAAGATTTGTTGGCTGCTTTATGGTATGATATGAAATATTCACTTGAACATGAGAAGGACTTTGACTTGAGTTGAAGAATGGAGAAGCATAATATTTTCTAGAAAATTGTAGTTCTTTGGAAAAAAAATGGCTTGCAAGTTTAAAGATTCCTAGGTGCTGTAGAAGATTAGACATTTTTGAAAAACTATAAATGTTATAAATAGGTTGTACCCGAATGAACAGCGCGCATTATCCAAATGGCGTTGGTTTATGGCCATGCATATGGAGTAAAGTTGAAGCCTAAGCAAAATTGTTGTAAGTGAGCAATTAACTTACAGAAATCCTGCGATTGGAGATGAATTGCAGCTACTTCTTTGCGCAAGAATAGCGGTCCGGGCCTGTGGATAACCATTTAGATGGCAATATAGAGTAGCGTGCGGATGGTTGCTGTGAATAAATGTGCGTAGCGACCCGTATGTAGGTGATGACGCGTGAAGGCATGGTGACGTTGCATTTGAGCGGCAAAGTGTAGTGAAGTGAAGTGAAGCGAAGTGAAGTGAAGTGTTAGTAATGGCGGGCGGGTTGAAAGCAATAAAGGGTGGAGTTATGTTGTTTTGGTTGATTTAGGGCCGCCTGGTGACGGAAGGGCATCATGAAGCCTGGAAGTCCGTAAGCCTTGTGTATCATTCAAAGAATGGAGTGATAGAAGACGAGGGCCAGGTGGAAAGTGTAAAAGCAACTCTGTATGTCTTTTGCGCAAATAAATAAGCATGGCGCGTGGAGTTTTTGAGCTTGTAGAGTGGGGGTTTTAGGTGTGGTGTTGAAGAAGCGAGTTGCTTTTAGACTTAGTTTGTGGTTTGATATATCCTGGAAGTGGTACGGGTGCTCGCGAATGGAATTTCCAATATGCAAATATAAAAATGACCTCGCTAAGATCAGTAGGACTGATATCGGTACTCTAAGAGAGCAAAGTATAAAAGAGGTAACTACCTAGTGAATGTATTTCCACAAAGCAGAAAAGTAGACGACTTGAAGGCAAAAGAGAGCAGATATTTTTCAAAGCAACAAAGTACATGATCGATCGATTGATACATAATACATACGAAATCTCGACTCTCGTCCAAAACATCTTACATGAAGTACAGAAGTGTCTAAAGAGAAAGCAAATAAGGTAACAGCAATAAAATCTAAGAAGGAGAGTTAAAAGTTCGAAGGATGCAACCAATGGAGTTCGAACTCCGATCTTGAGATTACTAGTCCAGCGCCCTACCACTGTAACATGAAATTTTATAAGCGATACCAACAAACGCCTGCGCATGCGTGGAATCAGCATGTTTATGTTGTAGTTCGCGAGCCGTTCGATCGTTTGATCGCCGATCTAAATCGCGGATATACTTTTCTTTTCAAACTAGGATGTAAGTACGCTACCTAGAATGTAAGTACGTTACTCAAACGAACGTATTATTTTTTGTAAATGTTTATTTGCTTGCTCAAGAGCCAGCCAACAACTTTCAGTACTCGATCGATAACCCGTCAAACATAGTGATGCATTCCATGCCAAGGCAAGCTTATTACATTTCTTTGAGTATGTATAATTGACTTCTCAGTTTCAGATAATGAGCTAAGATTCAAATTCATACAAGGTAAACAATGCCATGCCTTCATGCTTTGGTAGTTAATGGTAATAATTTGGTAATAATTTCGTAATCATCTATCTTAGATGCTGTTACATGAACAAATTGGTTTGAAATCTGTCCTGAGAGTGTATTGGTAATGAGTTATTTCCATATGGCATGAGAGAGGCTCCCGGCCATGAATTTGCATGAATTGAAAAATTGATGGCAACAGCTGCAATAAATCCATTGCTCTTGTGGATGCATGCAGGTGCCATCAATTGAAAAAGAAAAATTCCTAGTCAAGTTGGAATAAGTACAATGGTGTTGGAACTCGAATGAAAAAAGAAGTTGGAATTGCTTGAGGATTAATGCTGAAAGGGAGTTCCGAAGCGACCCATCCATAGTGGTTTGGTCGATGATATTGTTAAGTGCTTTTTAAATTAGGGAGGGACTTGCAGAGGTTGGTTCAATGTAGCACATGCACCAAAGAACGACCAAAGAAAGGTTTCAGGAGAGTTTTGTGTGATTGAATAACAGATCCTCTTGCCTCACGTGAGATTCCTTAAACAATTATCTGGTACACCCATGCCCATCCCTGACTCAGTGGAATATCCTGACTCACTGGAATATCCTCATTTGATGAATGAAAAAATTTGCTCACCAAAAGGTTGCTTCCTGTTCTGCCTAGAATTGTTGACTGTGTGAAATAGTGCTAAGAAAGAACAAGAAAGTAAAATTGACTTGTTTTTAAAAAATGCTATAGATTTATCCGGCAACCTTTGAAGGAAATAGTGGGTTCATTTACAATAATTGCTAATAAGGGGAAAGGGAGGGTGTTGAAAGTGTGAAATGATAAGAATGAAATGTTCGTTGTTCAGTAATTGAAGAAATTGCCCTGCAAATTGACATAACTGCAAGGCAGTTATGTCGATAATAAGGCAGCCAGCCAGCCTTAAAAAAAAAAAGATCAATACTTCTATTTTATTTTCCTATATATCTACAAGATATTCCTTTGAGATACGAAACTTTGGAAGGATGTACAGGGAAGAAAGAAAGCTAGATATCAACCAGGGAGCAAGTGGTGGGTGTAACGCCTGCCTGCCTGCCTGCCTGCTTGCTGTTGGGTCAAACTTTACTTCACTTAATATAATTCGATTGGAAATAAAATGACATTAAAGACAAATAGACATATATACATGAGAAAAGAATAGAGGGAAAATAAAAGATTCTACAGGTAAAAAAAAAAGACCTGTAAAGAGTTTCTAAGTTTCCAAAGAATTATGTAGAACTGGTTAATTTTGCCATAACTTAGCTGCATTCCAATATCAGGCTCCATATAGCAATCCTTAGTCTCCATACAATCGAAAAGACAACTTTCTCCTTTTTTTTTTATTTTTAAGAGTTTAAAACTGCAACACATAATTCAAGGCTGTGCAAAAATTTAATAATAGCCAAACTGACTGCGAAGCTGTGCACTATGAGACACATGTGCGAAACTAAGGGTGAGCGCTGCACCCAGGGGAACCTCGGCAATAGACGCGCAACTCCGGGAAATCACGGGCGACGGAGTGGCATGCGTGAGAGTGGGAGGCTGTGCAAGAGGAAGGGGTGAGCCTTGTACTCACGCCTGCTACTTCCACAAAACACATCACCACGCGGCCAAAACGGATTCCCGAGTGCACTAGATAGTCCCAGGGGAGTTGGAGAGTAGGCGCGCACCTCCTGCCAGATCACGGGAGCCGTAGTGGCACGCCTGCCAGTGAGAGGCTGTGCACTGTGAGGCACATGTGCTAAAGAGGGCGGTGAGTCTTGTACTGACGCCTGCCACTTCCACGAAACACATCGCCACGCGGCTAAAATGGATTCCCGCGTGCTCTCGACAGTCCCAGGGGAGTTTGGGGATAGGCGCGCACCTCCTGCAAGTAACGGGAGGCGTGGTGGCACGCCTCCGAGTGAGAGTCTGTGCACTATGAGGCACATGTGCTAAAGAAGGCGGTGAGCCTTGTACTCACGCCTGCCACTTCCACGAAACGCATGACAACGCCTCCAAAATGAAATCCCAGGTGCACTAGACCCAGGGGAACCTCCGCAATAGACGCGCAACTCCGGGAAATCACGGGCGACGGAGTGGCATGCGTGAGAGTTGGAGGCTGTGCAAGAGGAAGGGGTGAGTCTTGTACTCACGCCTGCTACTTCCACGAAACACATGACCACGCGGCCAAAACGGATTCCCGGGTGCAGTAGATAGTCCCAGGGGAGTTGCAGAGTGGGCGCGCACCTCCTGCCAAATCACGGGAGCCGTAGTGGCACGCCTGCCAGTGAGAGGCTGTGCACTGTGAGGCACCTGTCCTAAAGGGGGCGGTGAGCCTTGTACTCACGCCTGCCACTTCCACGAAACGCATGACAACGCCTCCAAAATGAAATCCCAGGTGCACTAGACCCAGGGGAGCCTCGGCAATAGACGCGCAACTCTGGGAAATCACGGGCGACGGAGTGGCATGCGTGAGAGTGGGAGGCTGTGCAAGAGGAAGGGGTGAGCCTTGTACTCACGCCTGCTACTTCCACGAAACACATCACCACGCGGCCAAAACGGATTCCCGGGTGCACTAGATAGTCCCAAGGGAGTTGAAGAGTAGGCGCGCACCTCCTGCCAAATCACGGGAGCAGTAGTGGCACGCCTGCCAGTAAGAGGCTGTGCACTGTGAGGCACATGTGCTAAAGAAGGCGGTGAGTCTTGTACTCACGCCCGCCACTTCCACGAAACACATCACCACGCGGTTAAAATGAATTCCCGCGTGCACTAGATAGTCCCAGGGGAGTTGGGGGGTAGGCGCGCACCTCCTGAAAGTCACGGGAGTCGTGGTGGCACGCCTCCGAGTGAGAGGCTGTGCACTATGAGGCACATGTGCTAAAGAAGGCGGTGAGCCTTGTACTCACGCCTGCCACTTTTACGAAACGCATGACAACGCCTCCAAAATAAAATCCCAGGTGCACTAGACCCAGCGGAACCTCGGCAAGGGACGTACAACTCCGGGAAATCACGGGCGACGGAGTGGCATGCGTGAGAGTGGGAGGCTGTGGAAGAGGAAGGGGTGAGGCTTGTACTCACGCCTGCTACTTCTACGAAACACATCACCACGCGGCCAAAAGGGATTTCCGGGTGCACAAGATAGTCCCAGGGGAGTTGGAGAGTAGGCGCGCACCTCCTGCCAAATCACGGGAGCCGTAGTGGCACGCCTGCCAGTGAGCTGCCAGTGAGAGGCTGTGCACTGTCAGGCACATGTCCTAAAGAAGGCGGTGAGCCTTCTACTCACGCCTGCCACTTCCACGAAACGCATGACAACGCCTCCAAAATGAAATCCCAGGTGCAATAGACCCAGGGGAACCTCGGCAATAGACGCGCAACTCCGGAAAATCACGGGCGACGGAGTGGCATGCGTGAGAGTGGGAGGCTGTGCAAGAGGAAGGGGTGAGCCTTGTACTCACGCCTACTACTTCCACGAAACACATCACCACGCGGCCAAAACGGATTCCCGGGTGCACTAGATAGTCCCAGGGGAGTTGGAGAGTAGGCGCGCACCTCCTGCCAGATCACGGGAGCCGTAGTGGCACGCCTGCCAGTGAGAGTCTGTGCAACTTGAGGCACATGTGCTAAAGAAGGCGGTCAGTCTGGTACTCACGCCCGCCACTTCCACGAAACACATCACCACGCGGTTAAAATGGATTCCCGCGTGCACTAGATAGTCCCAGGGGAGTTGGGGGATAGGCGCGCACCTCCTGCAAGTCACGGGAGTCGTGGTGGCACGCCTCCGAGTGAGAGGCTGTGCACTATGAGGCACATGTGCTAAAGAAGGCGGTGAGCCTTGTACTCACGCCTGCCACTTTTACGAAACGCATGACAACGCCTCCAAAATAAAATCCCAGGTGCACTAGACCCAGGGGTACCTCGGCAAGGGACGCACAACTCCGGGAAATCACGGGCGACGGAGTGGCATGCGTGAGAGTGGGAGGCTGTGCAAGAGGAAGGGGTGAGGCTTGTACTCACGCCTGCTACTTCCACGAAACACATCACCACGCGGCCAAAACGGATTTCCGGGTGCACAAGATAGTCCCAGGGGAGTTGGAGAGTAGGCGCGCACCTCCTGCCAAATCACGGGAGCCGTAGTGGCACGCCTGCCAGTGAGCTGCCAGTGAGAGGCTGTGAACTGTCAGTCAAATGTCCTAAAGAAGGCGGTGAGCCTTGTACTCACGCCTGCCACTTCCACGAAACGCATGACAACGCCTCCAAAATAAAATCCCAGGTGCAATAGACCCAGGGGAACCTCGGCAATAGACGCGCAGCTCCGGGAAATCACGGGCGACGGAGTGGCATGCGTGAGAGTGGGAGGCTGTGCAAGAGGAAGGGGTGAGCCTTGTACTCACGCCTGCTACTTCCACAAAACACATCACCACGCGGCCAAAACGGATTCCCGGGTGCACTAGATAGTCCCAGGGGAGTTGGAGAGTAGGCGCGCACCTCGTGCCAGATCACGGGAGCCGTAGTGGCACGCCTGCCAGTGAGAGGCTGTGCACTGTGAGGCACATGTGCTAAAGAAGGCGGTAAGTCTTGTACTGACGCCTGCCACTTCCACGAAACACATCGCCACGCGGCTAAAATGGATTCCCGCGTGCTCTCGACAGTCCCAGGGGAGTTTGGGGATAGGCGCGCACCTCCTGCAAGTAACGGGAGGCGTGGTGGCACGCCTCCGAGTGAGAGTCTGTGCACTATGAGGCACATGTGCTAAAGAAGGCGGTGAGCCTTGTACTCACGCCTGCCACTTCCACGAAACGCATGACAACGCCTCCAAAATGAAATCCCAGGTGCACTAGACCCAGGGGAACCTCCGCAATAGACGCGCAACTCCGGGAAATCACGGGCGACGGAGTGGCATGCGTGAGAGTTGGAGGCTGTGCAAGAGGAAGGGGTGAGTCTTGTACTCACGCCTGCTACTTCCACGAAACACATTACCACGCGGTCAAAACGGATTCCCGAGTGCAGTAGATAGTCCCAGGGGAGTTGGAGAGTGGGCGCGCACCTCCTGCCAAATCACGGGAGCCGTAGTGGCACGCCTGCCAGTGAGAGGCTGTGCACTGTGAGGCACCTGTCCTAAAGAGGGCGGTGAGCCTTGTACTCACGCCTGCCACTTCCACGAAACGCATGACAACGCCTCCAAAATGAAATCCCAGGTGCACTAGACCCAGGGGAGCCTCGGCAATAGACGCGCAACTCTGGAAAATCACGGGCGACGGAGTGGCATGCGTGAGAGTGGGAGGCTGTGCAAGAGGAAGGGGTGAGCCTTGTACTCACGCCTGCTACTTCCACAAAACACATCAGCACGCGGCCAAAACGGATTCCCGAGTGCACTAGATAGTCCCAGGGGAGTTGGAGAGTAGGCGCGCACCTCCTGCCAGATCACGGGAGCCGTAGTGGCACGCCTGCCAGTGAGAGGCTGTGCACTGTGAGGCACATGTGCTAAAGAGGGCGGTGAGTCTTGTACTGACGCCTGCCACTTCCACGAAACACATCGCCACGCGGCTAAAATGGATTCCCGCGTGCTCTCGACAGTCCCAGGGGAGTTTGGGGATAGGCGCGCACCTCCTGCAAGTAACGGGAGGCGTGGTGGCACGCCTCCGAGTGAGAGTCTGTGCACTATGAGGCACATGTGCTAAAGAAGGCGGTGAGCCTTGTACTCACGCCTGCCACTTCCACGAAACGCATGACAACGCCTCCAAAATGAAATCCCAGGTGCACTAGACCCAGGGGAACCTCCGCAATAGACGCGCAACTCCGGGAAATCACGGGCGACGGAGTGGCATGCGTGAGAGTTGGAGGCTGTGCAAGAGGAAGGGGTGAGTCTTGTACTCACGCCTGCTACTTCCACGAAACACATGACCACGCGTCCAAAACGGATTCCCGGGTGCAGTAGATAGTCCCAGGGGAGTTGCAGAGTGGGCGCGCACCTCCTGCCAAATCACGGGAGCCGTAGTGGCACGCCTGCCAGTGAGAGGCTGTGCACTGTGAGGCACCTGTCCTAAAGGGGGCGGTGAGCCTTGTACTCACGCCTGCCACTTCCACGAAACGCATGACAACGCCTCCAAAATGAAATCCCAGGTGCACTAGACCCAGGGGAGCCTCGGCAATAGACGCGCAACTCTGGGAAATCACGGGCGACGGAGTGGCATGCGTGAGAGTGGGAGGCTGTGCAAGAGGAAGGGGTGAGCCTTGTACTCACGCCTGCTACTTCCACGAAACACATCACCACGCGGCCAAAACGGATTCCCGGGTGCACTAGATAGTCCCAAGGGAGTTGAAGAGTAGGCGCGCACCTCCTGCCAAATCACGGGAGCAGTAGTGGCACGCCTGCCAGTAAGAGGCTGTGCACTGTGAGGCACATGTGCTAAAGAAGGCGGTGAGTCTTGTACTCACGCCCGCCACTTCCACGAAACACATCACCACGCGGTTAAAATGAATTCCCGCGTGCACTAGATAGTCCCAGGGGAGTTGGGGGGTAGGCGCGCACCTCCTGAAAGTCACGGGAGTCGTGGTGGCACGCCTCCGAGTGAGAGGCTGTGCACTATGAGGCACATGTGCTAAAGAAGGCGGTGAGCCTTGTACTCACGCCTGCCACTTTTACGAAACGCATGACAACGCCTCCAAAATAAAATCCCAGGTGCACTAGACCCAGCGGAACCTCGGCAAGGGACGTACAACTCCGGGAAATCACGGGCGACGGAGTGGCATGCGTGAGAGTGGGAGGCTGTGGAAGAGGAAGGGGTGAGGCTTGTACTCACGCCTGCTACTTCTACGAAACACATCACCACGCGGCCAAAAGGGATTTCCGGGTGCACAAGATAGTCCCAGGGGAGTTGGAGAGTAGGCGCGCACCTCCTGCCAAATCACGGGAGCCGTAGTGGCACGCCTGCCAGTGAGCTGCCAGTGAGAGGCTGTGCACTGTCAGGCACATGTCCTAAAGAAGGCGGTGAGCCTTCTACTCACGCCTGCCACTTCCACGAAACGCATGACAACGCCTCCAAAATGAAATCCCAGGTGCAATAGACCCAGGGGAACCTCGGCAATAGACGCGCAACTCCGGAAAATCACGGGCGACGGAGTGGCATGCGTGAGAGTGGGAGGCTGTGCAAGAGGAAGGGGTGAGCCTTGTACTCACGCCTACTACTTCCACGAAACACATCACCACGCGGCCAAAACGGATTCCCGGGTGCACTAGATAGTCCCAGGGGAGTTGGAGAGTAGGCGCGCACCTCCTGCCAGATCACGGGAGCCGTAGTGGCACGCCTGCCAGTGAGAGTCTGTGCAACTTGAGGCACATGTGCTAAAGAAGGCGGTCAGTCTGGTACTCACGCCCGCCACTTCCACGAAACACATCACCACGCGGTTAAAATGGATTCCCGCGTGCACTAGATAGTCCCAGGGGAGTTGGGGGATAGGCGCGCACCTCCTGCAAGTCACGGGAGTCGTGGTGGCACGCCTCCGAGTGAGAGGCTGTGCACTATGAGGCACATGTGCTAAAGAAGGCGGTGAGCCTTGTACTCACGCCTGCCACTTTTACGAAACGCATGACAACGCCTCCAAAATAAAATCCCAGGTGCACTAGACCCAGGGGTACCTCGGCAAGGGACGCACAACTCCGGGAAATCACGGGCGACGGAGTGGCATGCGTGAGAGTGGGAGGCTGTGCAAGAGGAAGGGGTGAGGCTTGTACTCACGCCTGCTACTTCCACGAAACACATCACCACGCGGCCAAAACGGATTTCCGGGTGCACAAGATAGTCCCAGGGGAGTTGGAGAGTAGGCGCGCACCTCCTGCCAAATCACGGGAGCCGTAGTGGCACGCCTGCCAGTGAGCTGCCAGTGAGAGGCTGTGAACTGTCAGTCAAATGTCCTAAAGAAGGCGGTGAGCCTTGTACTCACGCCTGCCACTTCCACGAAACGCATGACAACGCCTCCAAAATAAAATCCCAGGTGCAATAGACCCAGGGGAACCTCGGCAATAGACGCGCAGCTCCGGGAAATCACGGGCGACGGAGTGGCATGCGTGAGAGTGGGAGGCTGTGCAAGAGGAAGGGGTGAGCCTTGTACTCACGCCTGCTACTTCCACAAAACACATCACCACGCGGCCAAAACGGATTCCCGGGTGCACTAGATAGTCCCAGGGGAGTTGGAGAGTAGGCGCGCACCTCGTGCCAGATCACGGGAGCCGTAGTGGCACGCCTGCCAGTGAGAGGCTGTGCATTGTGAGGCACATGTGCTAAAGAAGGCGGTAAGTCTTGTACTGACGCCTGCCACTTCCACGAAACACATCGCCACGCGGCTAAAATGGATTCCCGCGTGCTCTCGACAGTCCCAGGGGAGTTTGGGGATAGGCGCGCACCTCCTGCAAGTAACGGGAGGCGTGGTGGCACGCCTCCGAGTGAGAGTCTGTGCACTATGAGGCACATGTGCTAAAGAAGGCGGTGAGCCTTGTACTCACGCCTGCCACTTCCACGAAACGCATGACAACGCCTCCAAAATGAAATCCCAGGTGCACTAGACCCAGGGGAACCTCCGCAATAGACGCGCAACTCCGGGAAATCACGGGCGACGGAGTGGCATGCGTGAGAGTTGGAGGCTGTGCAAGAGGAAGGGGTGAGTCTTGTACTCACGCCTGCTACTTTCACGAAACACATTACCACGCGGTCAAAACGGATTCCCGAGTGCAGTAGATAGTCCCAGGGGAGTTGGAGAGTGGGCGCGCACCTCCTGCCAAATCACGGGAGCCGTAGTGGCACGCCTGCCAGTGAGAGGCTGTGCACTGTGAGGCACCTGTCCTAAAGAGGGCGGTGAGCCTTGTACTCACGCCTGCCACTTCCACCAAACGCATGACAACGCCTCCAAAATGAAATCCCAGGTGCACTAGACCCAGGGGAGCCTCGGCAATAGACGCGCAACTCTGGGAAATCACGGGCGACGGAGTGGCATGCGTGAGAGTGGGAGGCTGTGCAAGAGGAAGGGGTGAGCCTTGTACTCACGCCTGCTACTTCCACAAAACACATCACCACGCGGCCAAAACGGATTCCCGAGTGCACTAGATAGTCCCAGGGGAGTTGGAGAGTAGGCGCGCACCTCCTGCCAGATCACGGGAGCCGTAGTGGCACGCCTGCCAGTGAGAGGCTGTGCACTGTGAGGCACATGTGCTAAAGAGGGCGGTGAGTCTTGTACTGACGCCTGCCACTTCCACGAAACACATCGCCACGCGGCTAAAATGGATTCCCGCGTGCTCTCGACAGTCCCAGGGGAGTTTGGGGATAGGCGCGCACCTCCTGCAAGTAACGGGAGGCGTGGTGGCACGCCTCCGAGTGAGAGTCTGTGCACTATGAGGCACATGTGCTAAAGAAGGCGGTGAGCCTTGTACTCACGCCTGCCACTTCCACGAAACGCATGACAACGCCTCCAAAATGAAATCCCAGGTGCACTAGACCCAGGGGAACCTCCGCAATAGACGCGCAACTCCGGGAAATCACGGGCGACGGAGTGGCATGCGTGAGAGTTGGAGGCTGTGCAAGAGGAAGGGGTGAGTCTTGTACTCACGCCTGCTACTTCCACGAAACACATGACCACGCGGCCAAAACGGATTCCCGGGTGCAGTAGATAGTCCCAGGGGAGTTGCAGAGTGGGCGCGCACCTCCTGCCAAATCACGGGAGCCGTAGTGGCACGCCTGCCAGTGAGAGGCTGTGCACTGTGAGGCACCTGTCCTAAAGGGGGCGGTGAGCCTTGTACTCACGCCTGCCACTTCCACGAAACGCATGACAACGCCTCCAAAATGAAATCCCAGGTGCACTAGACCCAGGGGAGCCTCGGCAATAGACGCGCAACTCTGGGAAATCACGGGCGACGGAGTGGCATGCGTGAGAGTGGGAGGCTGTGCAAGAGGAAGGGGTGAGCCTTGTACTCACGCCTGCTACTTCCACGAAACACATCACCACGCGGCCAAAACGGATTCCCGGGTGCACTAGATAGTCCCAAGGGAGTTGAAGAGTAGGCGCGCACCTCCTGCCAAATCACGGGAGCAGTAGTGGCACGCCTGCCAGTAAGAGGCTGTGCACTGTGAGGCACATGTGCTAAAGAAGGCGGTGAGTCTTGTACTCACGCCCGCCACTTCCACGAAACACATCACCACGCGGTTAAAATGAATTCCCGCGTGCACTAGATAGTCCCAGGGGAGTTGGGGGGTAGGCGCGCACCTCCTGAAAGTCACGGGAGTCGTGGTGGCACGCCTCCGAGTGAGAGGCTGTGCACTATGAGGCACATGTGCTAAAGAAGGCGGTGAGCCTTGTACTCACGCCTGCCACTTTTACGAAACGCATGACAACGCCTCCAAAATAAAATCCCAGGTGCACTAGACCCAGCGGAACCTCGGCAAGGGACGTACAACTCCGGGAAATCACGGGCGACGGAGTGGCATGCGTGAGAGTGGGAGGCTGTGGAAGAGGAAGGGGTGAGGCTTGTACTCACGCCTGCTACTTCTACGAAACACATCACCACGCGGCCAAAAGGGATTTCCGGGTGCACAAGATAGTCCCAGGGGAGTTGGAGAGTAGGCGCGCACCTCCTGCCAAATCACGGGAGCCGTAGTGGCACGCCTGCCAGTGAGCTGCCAGTGAGAGGCTGTGCACTGTCAGGCACATGTCCTAAAGAAGGCGGTGAGCCTTCTACTCACGCCTGCCACTTCCACGAAACGCATGACAACGCCTCCAAAATGAAATCCCAGGTGCAATAGACCCAGGGGAACCTCGGCAATAGACGCGCAACTCCGGAAAATCACGGGCGACGGAGTGGCATGCGTGAGAGTGGGAGGCTGTGCAAGAGGAAGGGGTGAGCCTTGTACTCACGCCTACTACTTCCACGAAACACATCACCACGCGGCCAAAACGGATTCCCGGGTGCACTAGATAGTCCCAGGGGAGTTGGAGAGTAGGCGCGCACCTCCTGCCAGATCACGGGAGCCGTAGTGGCACGCCTGCCAGTGAGAGTCTGTGCAACTTGAGGCACATGTGCTAAAGAAGGCGGTCAGTCTGGTACTCACGCCCGCCACTTCCACGAAACACATCACCACGCGGTTAAAATGGATTCCCGCGTGCACTAGATAGTCCCAGGGGAGTTGGGGGATAGGCGCGCACCTCCTGCAAGTCACGGGAGTCGTGGTGGCACGCCTCCGAGTGAGAGGCTGTGCACTATGAGGCACATGTGCTAAAGAAGGCGGTGAGCCTTGTACTCACGCCTGCCACTTTTACGAAACGCATGACAACGCCTCCAAAATAAAATCCCAGGTGCACTAGACCCAGGGGTACCTCGGCAAGGGACGCACAACTCCGGGAAATCACGGGCGACGGAGTGGCATGCGTGAGAGTGGGAGGCTGTGCAAGAGGAAGGGGTGAGGCTTGTACTCACGCCTGCTACTTCCACGAAACACATCACCACGCGGCCAAAACGGATTTCCGGGTGCACAAGATAGTCCCAGGGGAGTTGGAGAGTAGGCGCGCACCTCCTGCCAAATCACGGGAGCCGTAGTGGCACGCCTGCCAGTGAGCTGCCAGTGAGAGGCTGTGAACTGTCAGTCAAATGTCCTAAAGAAGGCGGTGAGCCTTGTACTCACGCCTGCCACTTCCACGAAACGCATGACAACGCCTCCAAAATAAAATCCCAGGTGCAATAGACCCAGGGGAGCCTCGGCAATAGACGCGCAGCTCCGGGAAATCACGGGCGACGGAGTGGCATGCGTGAGAGTGGGAGGCTGTGCAAGAGGAAGGGGTGAGCCTTGTACTCACGCCTGCTACTTCCACAAAACACATCACCACGCGGCCAAAACGGATTCCCGGGTGCACTAGATAGTCCCAGGGGAGTTGGAGAGTAGGCGCGCACCTCGTGCCAGATCACGGGAGCCGTAGTGGCACGCCTGCCAGTGAGAGGCTGTGCATTGTGAGGCACATGTGCTAAAGAAGGCGGTAAGTCTTGTACTGACGCCTGCCACTTCCACGAAACACATCGCCACGCGGCTAAAATGGATTCCCGCGTGCTCTCGACAGTCCCAGGGGAGTTTGGGGATAGGCGCGCACCTCCTGCAAGTAACGGGAGGCGTGGTGGCACGCCTCCGAGTGAGAGTCTGTGCACTATGAGGCACATGTGCTAAAGAAGGCGGTGAGCCTTGTACTCACGCCTGCCACTTCCACGAAACGCATGACAACGCCTCCAAAATGAAATCCCAGGTGCACTAGACCCAGGGGAACCTCCGCAATAGACGCGCAACTCCGGGAAATCACGGGCGACGGAGTGGCATGCGTGAGAGTTGGAGGCTGTGCAAGAGGAAGGGGTGAGTCTTGTACTCACGCCTGCTACTTCCACGAAACACATTACCACGCGGTCAAAACGGATTCCCGAGTGCAGTAGATAGTCCCAGGGGAGTTGGAGAGTGGGCGCGCACCTCCTGCCAAATCACGGGAGCCGTAGTGGCACGCCTGCCAGTGAGAGGCTGTGCACTGTGAGGCACCTGTCCTAAAGAGGGCGGTGAGCCTTGTACTCACGCCTGCCACTTCCACGAAACGCATGACAACGCCTCCAAAATGAAATCCCAGGTGCACTAGACCCAGGGGAGCCTCGGCAATAGACGCGCAACTCTGGGAAATCACGGGCGACGGAGTGGCATGCGTGAGAGTGGGAGGCTGTGCAAGAGGAAGGGGTGAGCCTTGTACTCACGCCTGCTACTTCCACAAAACACATCACCACGCGGCCAAAACGGATTCCCGAGTGCACTAGATAGTCCCAGGGGAGTTGGAGAGTAGGCGCGCACCTCCTGCCAGATCACGGGAGCCGTAGTGGCACGCCTGCCAGTGAGAGGCTGTGCACTGTGAGGCACATGTGCTAAAGAGGGCGGTGAGTCTTGTACTGACGCCTGCCACTTCCACGAAACACATCGCCACGCGGCTAAAATGGATTCCCGCGTGCTCTCGACAGTCCCAGGGGAGTTTGGGGATAGGCGCGCACCTCCTGCAAGTAACGGGAGGCGTGGTGGCACGCCTCCGAGTGAGAGTCTGTGCACTATGAGGCACATGTGCTAAAGAAGGCGGTGAGCCTTGTACTCACGCCTGCCACTTCCACGAAACGCATGACAACGCCTCCAAAATGAAATCCCAGGTGCACTAGACCCAGGGGAACCTCCGCAATAGACGCGCAACTCCGGGAAATCACGGGCGACGGAGTGGCATGCGTGAGAGTTGGAGGCTGTGCAAGAGGAAGGGGTGAGTCTTGTACTCACGCCTGCTACTTCCACGAAACACATGACCACGCGGCCAAAACGGTTTCCCGGGTGCAGTAGATAGTCCCAGGGGAGTTGCAGAGTGGGCGCGCACCTCCTGCCAAATCACGGGAGCCGTAGTGGCACGCCTGCCAGTGAGAGACTGTGCACTGTGAGGCACCTGTCCTAAAGGGGGCGGTGAGCCTTGTACTCACGCCTGCCACTTCCACGAAACGCATGACAACGCCTCCAAAATGAAATCCCAGGTGCACTAGACCCAGGGGAGCCTCGGCAATAGACGCGCAACTCTGGGAAATCACGGGCGACGGAGTGGCATGCGTGAGAGTGGGAGGCTGTGCAAGAGGAAGGGGTGAGCCTTGTACTCAGGCCTGCTACTTCCACGAAACACATCACCACGCGGCCAAAACGGATTCCCGGGTGCACTAGATAGTCCCAAGGGAGTTGAAGAGTAGGCGCGCACCTCCTGCCAAATCACGGGAGCAGTAGTGGCACGCCTGCCAGTAAGAGGCTGTGCACTGTGAGGCACATGTGCTAAAGAAGGCGGTGAGTCTTGTACTCACGCCCGCCACTTCCACGAAACACATCACCACGCGGTTAAAATGAATTCCCGCGTGCACTAGATAGTCCCAGGGGAGTTGGGGGGTAGGCGCGCACCTCCTGAAAGTCACGGGAGTCGTGGTGGCACGCCTCCGAGTGAGAGGCTGTGCACTATGAGGCACATGTGCTAAAGAAGGCGGTGAGCCTTGTACTCACGCCTGCCACTTTTACGAAACGCATGACAACGCCTCCAAAATAAAATCCCAGGTGCACTAGACCCAGCGGAACCTCGGCAAGGGACGTACAACTCCGGGAAATCACGGGCGACGGAGTGGCATGCGTGAGAGTGGGAGGCTGTGGAAGAGGAAGGGGTGAGGCTTGTACTCACGCCTGCTACTTCTACGAAACACATCACCACGCGGCCAAAAGGGATTTCCGGGTGCACAAGATAGTCCCAGGGGAGTTGGAGAGTAGGCGCGCACCTCCTGCCAAATCACGGGAGCCGTAGTGGCACGCCTGCCAGTGAGCTGCCAGTGAGAGGCTGTGCACTGTCAGGCACATGTCCTAAAGAAGGCGGTGAGCCTTCTACTCACGCCTGCCACTTCCACGAAACGCATGACAACGCCTCCAAAATGAAATCCCAGGTGCAATAGACCCAGGGGAACCTCGGCAATAGACGCGCAACTCCGGAAAATCACGGGCGACGGAGTGGCATGCGTGAGAGTGGGAGGCTGTGCAAGAGGAAGGGGTGAGCCTTGTACTCACGCCTACTACTTCCACGAAACACATCACCACGCGGCCAAAACGGATTCCCGGGTGCACTAGATAGTCCCAGGGGAGTTGGAGAGTAGGCGCGCACCTCCTGCCAGATCACGGGAGCCGTAGTGGCACGCCTGCCAGTGAGAGTCTGTGCAACTTGAGGCACATGTGCTAAAGAAGGCGGTCAGTCTGGTACTCACGCCCGCCACTTCCACGAAACACATCACCACGCGGTTAAAATGGATTCCCGCGTGCACTAGATAGTCCCAGGGGAGTTGGGGGATAGGCGCGCACCTCCTGCAAGTCACGGGAGTCGTGGTGGCACGCCTCCGAGTGAGAGGCTGTGCACTATGAGGCACATGTGCTAAAGAAGGCGGTGAGCCTTGTACTCACGCCTGCCACTTTTACGAAACGCATGACAACGCCTCCAAAATAAAATCCCAGGTGCACTAGACCCAGGGGTACCTCGGCAAGGGACGCACAACTCCGGGAAATCACGGGCGACGGAGTGGCATGCGTGAGAGTGGGAGGCTGTGCAAGAGGAAGGGGTGAGGCTTGTACTCACGCCTGCTACTTCCACGAAACACATCACCACGCGGCCAAAACGGATTTCCGGGTGCACAAGATAGTCCCAGGGGAGTTGGAGAGTAGGCGCGCACCTCCTGCCAAATCACGGGAGCCGTAGTGGCACGCCTGCCAGTGAGCTGCCAGTGAGAGGCTGTGAACTGTCAGTCAAATGTCCTAAAGAAGGCGGTGAGCCTTGTACTCACGCCTGCCACTTCCACGAAACGCATGACAACGCCTCCAAAATAAAATCCCAGGTGCAATAGACCCAGGGGAACCTCGGCAATAGACGCGCAGCTCCGGGAAATCACGGGCGACGGAGTGGCATGCGTGAGAGTGGGAGGCTGTGCAAGAGGAAGGGGTGAGCCTTGTACTCACGCCTGCTACTTCCACAAAACACATCACCACGCGGCCAAAACGGATTCCCGGGTGCACTAGATAGTCCCAGGGGAGTTGGAGAGTAGGCGCGCACCTCGTGCCAGATCACGGGAGCCGTAGTGGCACGCCTGCCAGTGAGAGGCTGTGCATTGTGAGGCACATGTGCTAAAGAAGGCGGTAAGTCTTGTACTGACGCCTGCCACTTCCACGAAACACATCGCCACGCGGCTAAAATGGATTCCCGCGTGCTCTCGACAGTCCCAGGGGAGTTTGGGGATAGGCGCGCACCTCCTGCAAGTAACGGGAGGCGTGGTGGCACGCCTCCGAGTGAGAGTCTGTGCACTATGAGGCACATGTGCTAAAGAAGGCGGTGAGCCTTGTACTCACGCCTGCCACTTCCACGAAACGCATGACAACGCCTCCAAAATGAAATCCCAGGTGCACTAGACCCAGGGGAACCTCCGCAATAGACGCGCAACTCCGGGAAATCACGGGCGACGGAGTGGCATGCGTGAGAGTTGGAGGCTGTGCAAGAGGAAGGGGTGAGTCTTGTACTCACGCCTGCTACTTTCACGAAACACATTACCACGCGGTCAAAACGGATTCCCGAGTGCAGTAGATAGTCCCAGGGGAGTTGGAGAGTGGGCGCGCACCTCCTGCCAAATCACGGGAGCCGTAGTGGCACGCCTGCCAGTGAGAGGCTGTGCACTGTGAGGCACCTGTCCTAAAGAGGGCGGTGAGCCTTGTACTCACGCCTGCCACTTCCACCAAACGCATGACAACGCCTCCAAAATGAAATCCCAGGTGCACTAGACCCAGGGGAGCCTCGGCAATAGACGCGCAACTCTGGGAAATCACGGGCGACGGAGTGGCATGCGTGAGAGTGGGAGGCTGTGCAAGAGGAAGGGGTGAGCCTTGTACTCACGCCTGCTACTTCCACAAAACACATCACCACGCGGCCAAAACGGATTCCCGAGTGCACTAGATAGTCCCAGGGGAGTTGGAGAGTAGGCGCGCACCTCCTGCCAGATCACGGGAGCCGTAGTGGCACGCCTGCCAGTGAGAGGCTGTGCACTGTGAGGCACATGTGCTAAAGAGGGCGGTGAGTCTTGTACTGACGCCTGCCACTTCCACGAAACACATCGCCACGCGGCTAAAATGGATTCCCGCGTGCTCTCGACAGTCCCAGGGGAGTTTGGGGATAGGCGCGCACCTCCTGCAAGTAACGGGAGGCGTGGTGGCACGCCTCCGAGTGAGAGTCTGTGCACTATGAGGCACATGTGCTAAAGAAGGCGGTGAGCCTTGTACTCACGCCTGCCACTTCCACGAAACGCATGACAACGCCTCCAAAATGAAATCCCAGGTGCACTAGACCCAGGGGAACCTCCGCAATAGACGCGCAACTCCGGGAAATCACGGGCGACGGAGTGGCATGCGTGAGAGTTGGAGGCTGTGCAAGAGGAAGGGGTGAGTCTTGTACTCACGCCTGCTACTTCCACGAAACACATGACCACGCGGCCAAAACGGATTCCCGGGTGCAGTAGATAGTCCCAGGGGAGTTGCAGAGTGGGCGCGCACCTCCTGCCAAATCACGGGAGCCGTAGTGGCACGCCTGCCAGTGAGAGGCTGTGCACTGTGAGGCACCTGTCCTAAAGGGGGCGGTGAGCCTTGTACTCACGCCTGCCACTTCCACGAAACGCATGACAACGCCTCCAAAATGAAATCCCAGGTGCACTAGACCCAGGGGAGCCTCGGCAATAGACGCGCAACTCTGGGAAATCACGGGCGACGGAGTGGCATGCGTGAGAGTGGGAGGCTGTGCAAGAGGAAGGGGTGAGCCTTGTACTCACGCCTGCTACTTCCACGAAACACATCACCACGCGGCCAAAACGGATTCCCGGGTGCACTAGATAGTCCCAAGGGAGTTGAAGAGTAGGCGCGCACCTCCTGCCAAATCACGGGAGCAGTAGTGGCACGCCTGCCAGTAAGAGGCTGTGCACTGTGAGGCACATGTGCTAAAGAAGGCGGTGAGTCTTGTACTCACGCCCGCCACTTCCACGAAACACATCACCACGCGGTTAAAATGAATTCCCGCGTGCACTAGATAGTCCCAGGGGAGTTGGGGGGTAGGCGCGCACCTCCTGAAAGTCACGGGAGTCGTGGTGGCACGCCTCCGAGTGAGAGGCTGTGCACTATGAGGCACATGTGCTAAAGAAGGCGGTGAGCCTTGTACTCACGCCTGCCACTTTTACGAAACGCATGACAACGCCTCCAAAATAAAATCCCAGGTGCACTAGACCCAGCGGAACCTCGGCAAGGGACGTACAACTCCGGGAAATCACGGGCGACGGAGTGGCATGCGTGAGAGTGGGAGGCTGTGGAAGAGGAAGGGGTGAGGCTTGTACTCACGCCTGCTACTTCTACGAAACACATCACCACGCGGCCAAAAGGGATTTCCGGGTGCACAAGATAGTCCCAGGGGAGTTGGAGAGTAGGCGCGCACCTCCTGCCAAATCACGGGAGCCGTAGTGGCACGCCTGCCAGTGAGCTGCCAGTGAGAGGCTGTGCACTGTCAGGCACATGTCCTAAAGAAGGCGGTGAGCCTTCTACTCACGCCTGCCACTTCCACGAAACGCATGACAACGCCTCCAAAATGAAATCCCAGGTGCAATAGACCCAGGGGAACCTCGGCAATAGACGCGCAACTCCGGAAAATCACGGGCGACGGAGTGGCATGCGTGAGAGTGGGAGGCTGTGCAAGAGGAAGGGGTGAGCCTTGTACTCACGCCTACTACTTCCACGAAACACATCACCACGCGGCCAAAACGGATTCCCGGGTGCACTAGATAGTCCCAGGGGAGTTGGAGAGTAGGCGCGCACCTCCTGCCAGATCACGGGAGCCGTAGTGGCACGCCTGCCAGTGAGAGTCTGTGCAACTTGAGGCACATGTGCTAAAGAAGGCGGTCAGTCTGGTACTCACGCCCGCCACTTCCACGAAACACATCACCACGCGGTTAAAATGGATTCCCGCGTGCACTAGATAGTCCCAGGGGAGTTGGGGGATAGGCGCGCACCTCCTGCAAGTCACGGGAGTCGTGGTGGCACGCCTCCGAGTGAGAGGCTGTGCACTATGAGGCACATGTGCTAAAGAAGGCGGTGAGCCTTGTACTCACGCCTGCCACTTTTACGAAACGCATGACAACGCCTCCAAAATAAAATCCCAGGTGCACTAGACCCAGGGGTACCTCGGCAAGGGACGCACAACTCCGGGAAATCACGGGCGACGGAGTGGCATGCGTGAGAGTGGGAGGCTGTGCAAGAGGAAGGGGTGAGGCTTGTACTCACGCCTGCTACTTCCACGAAACACATCACCACGCGGCCAAAACGGATTTCCGGGTGCACAAGATAGTCCCAGGGGAGTTGGAGAGTAGGCGCGCACCTCCTGCCAAATCACGGGAGCCGTAGTGGCACGCCTGCCAGTGAGCTGCCAGTGAGAGGCTGTGAACTGTCAGTCAAATGTCCTAAAGAAGGCGGTGAGCCTTGTACTCACGCCTGCCACTTCCACGAAACGCATGACAACGCCTCCAAAATAAAATCCCAGGTGCAATAGACCCAGGGGAGCCTCGGCAATAGACGCGCAGCTCCGGGAAATCACGGGCGACGGAGTGGCATGCGTGAGAGTGGGAGGCTGTGCAAGAGGAAGGGGTGAGCCTTGTACTCACGCCTGCTACTTCCACAAAACACATCACCACGCGGCCAAAACGGATTCCCGGGTGCACTAGATAGTCCCAGGGGAGTTGGAGAGTAGGCGCGCACCTCGTGCCAGATCACGGGAGCCGTAGTGGCACGCCTGCCAGTGAGAGGCTGTGCATTGTGAGGCACATGTGCTAAAGAAGGCGGTAAGTCTTGTACTGACGCCTGCCACTTCCACGAAACACATCGCCACGCGGCTAAAATGGATTCCCGCGTGCTCTCGACAGTCCCAGGGGAGTTTGGGGATAGGCGCGCACCTCCTGCAAGTAACGGGAGGCGTGGTGGCACGCCTCCGAGTGAGAGTCTGTGCACTATGAGGCACATGTGCTAAAGAAGGCGGTGAGCCTTGTACTCACGCCTGCCACTTCCACGAAACGCATGACAACGCCTCCAAAATGAAATCCCAGGTGCACTAGACCCAGGGGAACCTCCGCAATAGACGCGCAACTCCGGGAAATCACGGGCGACGGAGTGGCATGCGTGAGAGTTGGAGGCTGTGCAAGAGGAAGGGGTGAGTCTTGTACTCACGCCTGCTACTTCCACGAAACACATTACCACGCGGTCAAAACGGATTCCCGAGTGCAGTAGATAGTCCCAGGGGAGTTGGAGAGTGGGCGCGCACCTCCTGCCAAATCACGGGAGCCGTAGTGGCACGCCTGCCAGTGAGAGGCTGTGCACTGTGAGGCACCTGTCCTAAAGAGGGCGGTGAGCCTTGTACTCACGCCTGCCACTTCCACGAAACGCATGACAACGCCTCCAAAATGAAATCCCAGGTGCACTAGACCCAGGGGAGCCTCGGCAATAGACGCGCAACTCTGGGAAATCACGGGCGACGGAGTGGCATGCGTGAGAGTGGGAGGCTGTGCAAGAGGAAGGGGTGAGCCTTGTACTCACGCCTGCTACTTCCACAAAACACATCACCACGCGGCCAAAACGGATTCCCGAGTGCACTAGATAGTCCCAGGGGAGTTGGAGAGTAGGCGCGCACCTCCTGCCAGATCACGGGAGCCGTAGTGGCACGCCTGCCAGTGAGAGGCTGTGCACTGTGAGGCACATGTGCTAAAGAGGGCGGTGAGTCTTGTACTGACGCCTGCCACTTCCACGAAACACATCGCCACGCGGCTAAAATGGATTCCCGCGTGCTCTCGACAGTCCCAGGGGAGTTTGGGGATAGGCGCGCACCTCCTGCAAGTAACGGGAGGCGTGGTGGCACGCCTCCGAGTGAGAGTCTGTGCACTATGAGGCACATGTGCTAAAGAAGGCGGTGAGCCTTGTACTCACGCCTGCCACTTCCACGAAACGCATGACAACGCCTCCAAAATGAAATCCCAGGTGCACTAGACCCAGGGGAACCTCCGCAATAGACGCGCAACTCCGGGAAATCACGGGCGACGGAGTGGCATGCGTGAGAGTTGGAGGCTGTGCAAGAGGAAGGGGTGAGTCTTGTACTCACGCCTGCTACTTCCACGAAACACATGACCACGCGGCCAAAACGGTTTCCCGGGTGCAGTAGATAGTCCCAGGGGAGTTGCAGAGTGGGCGCGCACCTCCTGCCAAATCACGGGAGCCGTAGTGGCACGCCTGCCAGTGAGAGACTGTGCACTGTGAGGCACCTGTCCTAAAGGGGGCGGTGAGCCTTGTACTCACGCCTGCCACTTCCACGAAACGCATGACAACGCCTCCAAAATGAAATCCCAGGTGCACTAGACCCAGGGGAGCCTCGGCAATAGACGCGCAACTCTGGGAAATCACGGGCGACGGAGTGGCATGCGTGAGAGTGGGAGGCTGTGCAAGAGGAAGGGGTGAGCCTTGTACTCACGCCTGCTACTTCCACGAAACACATCACCACGCGGCCAAAACGGATTCCCGGGTGCACTAGATAGTCCCAAGGGAGTTGAAGAGTAGGCGCGCACCTCCTGCCAAATCACGGGAGCAGTAGTGGCACGCCTGCCAGTAAGAGGCTGTGCACTGTGAGGCACATGTGCTAAAGAAGGCGGTGAGTCTTGTACTCACGCCCGCCACTTCCACGAAACACATCACCACGCGGTTAAAATGAATTCCCGCGTGCACTAGATAGTCCCAGGGGAGTTGGGGGGTAGGCGCGCACCTCCTGAAAGTCACGGGAGTCGTGGTGGCACGCCTCCGAGTGAGAGGCTGTGCACTATGAGGCACATGTGCTAAAGAAGGCGGTGAGCCTTGTACTCACGCCTGCCACTTTTACGAAACGCATGACAACGCCTCCAAAATAAAATCCCAGGTGCACTAGACCCAGCGGAACCTCGGCAAGGGACGTACAACTCCGGGAAATCACGGGCGACGGAGTGGCATGCGTGAGAGTGGGAGGCTGTGGAAGAGGAAGGGGTGAGGCTTGTACTCACGCCTGCTACTTCTACGAAACACATCACCACGCGGCCAAAAGGGATTTCCGGGTGCACAAGATAGTCCCAGGGGAGTTGGAGAGTAGGCGCGCACCTCCTGCCAAATCACGGGAGCCGTAGTGGCACGCCTGCCAGTGAGCTGCCAGTGAGAGGCTGTGCACTGTCAGGCACATGTCCTAAAGAAGGCGGTGAGCCTTCTACTCACGCCTGCCACTTCCACGAAACGCATGACAACGCCTCCAAAATGAAATCCCAGGTGCAATAGACCCAGGGGAACCTCGGCAATAGACGCGCAACTCCGGAAAATCACGGGCGACGGAGTGGCATGCGTGAGAGTGGGAGGCTGTGCAAGAGGAAGGGGTGAGCCTTGTACTCACGCCTACTACTTCCACGAAACACATCACCACGCGGCCAAAACGGATTCCCGGGTGCACTAGATAGTCCCAGGGGAGTTGGAGAGTAGGCGCGCACCTCCTGCCAGATCACGGGAGCCGTAGTGGCACGCCTGCCAGTGAGAGTCTGTGCAACTTGAGGCACATGTGCTAAAGAAGGCGGTCAGTCTGGTACTCACGCCCGCCACTTCCACGAAACACATCACCACGCGGTTAAAATGGATTCCCGCGTGCACTAGATAGTCCCAGGGGAGTTGGGGGATAGGCGCGCACCTCCTGCAAGTCACGGGAGTCGTGGTGGCACGCCTCCGAGTGAGAGGCTGTGCACTATGAGGCACATGTGCTAAAGAAGGCGGTGAGCCTTGTACTCACGCCTGCCACTTTTACGAAACGCATGACAACGCCTCCAAAATAAAATCCCAGGTGCACTAGACCCAGGGGTACCTCGGCAAGGGACGCACAACTCCGGGAAATCACGGGCGACGGAGTGGCATGCGTGAGAGTGGGAGGCTGTGCAAGAGGAAGGGGTGAGGCTTGTACTCACGCCTGCTACTTCCACGAAACACATCACCACGCGGCCAAAACGGATTTCCGGGTGCACAAGATAGTCCCAGGGGAGTTGGAGAGTAGGCGCGCACCTCCTGCCAAATCACGGGAGCCGTAGTGGCACGCCTGCCAGTGAGCTGCCAGTGAGAGGCTGTGAACTGTCAGTCAAATGTCCTAAAGAAGGCGGTGAGCCTTGTACTCACGCCTGCCACTTCCACGAAACGCATGACAACGCCTCCAAAATAAAATCCCAGGTGCAATAGACCCAGGGGAGCCTCGGCAATAGACGCGCAGCTCCGGGAAATCACGGGCGACGGAGTGGCATGCGTGAGAGTGGGAGGCTGTGCAAGAGGAAGGGGTGAGCCTTGTACTCACGCCTGCTACTTCCACAAAACACATCACCACGCGGCCAAAACGGATTCCCGGGTGCACTAGATAGTCCCAGGGGAGTTGGAGAGTAGGCGCGCACCTCGTGCCAGATCAC
This sequence comes from Stylophora pistillata, assembly GCF_964205215.1. Classification (NCBI taxonomy): domain Eukaryota; kingdom Metazoa; phylum Cnidaria; class Anthozoa; order Scleractinia; family Pocilloporidae; genus Stylophora; species Stylophora pistillata. Next base: position 293,557 of record NC_142521.1, on the reverse strand, counting down.
GGGAGCCGTAGTGGCACGCCTGCCAGTGAGAGGCTGTGCATTGTGAGGCACATGTGCTAAAGAAGGCGGTAAGTCTTGTACTGACGCCTGCCACTTCCACGAAACACATCGCCACGCGGCTAAAATGGATTCCCGCGTGCTCTCGACAGTCCCAGGGGAGTTTGGGGATAGGCGCGCACCTCCTGCAAGTAACGGGAGGCGTGGTGGCACGCCTCCGAGTGAGAGTCTGTGCACTATGAGGCACATGTGCTAAAGAAGGCGGTGAGCCTTGTACTCACGCCTGCCACTTCCACGAAACGCATGACAACGCCTCCAAAATGAAATCCCAGGTGCACTAGACCCAGGGGAACCTCCGCAATAGACGCGCAACTCCGGGAAATCACGGGCGACGGAGTGGCATGCGTGAGAGTTGGAGGCTGTGCAAGAGGAAGGGGTGAGTCTTGTACTCACGCCTGCTACTTCCACGAAACACATTACCACGCGGTCAAAACGGATTCCCGAGTGCAGTAGATAGTCCCAGGGGAGTTGGAGAGTGGGCGCGCACCTCCTGCCAAATCACGGGAGCCGTAGTGGCACGCCTGCCAGTGAGAGGCTGTGCACTGTGAGGCACCTGTCCTAAAGAGGGCGGTGAGCCTTGTACTCACGCCTGCCACTTCCACGAAACGCATGACAACGCCTCCAAAATGAAATCCCAGGTGCACTAGACCCAGGGGAGCCTCGGCAATAGACGCGCAACTCTGGGAAATCACGGGCGACGGAGTGGCATGCGTGAGAGTGGGAGGCTGTGCAAGAGGAAGGGGTGAGCCTTGTACTCACGCCTGCTACTTCCACAAAACACATCACCACGCGGCCAAAACGGATTCCCGAGTGCACTAGATAGTCCCAGGGGAGTTGGAGAGTAGGCGCGCACCTCCTGCCAGATCACGGGAGCCGTAGTGGCACGCCTGCCAGTGAGAGGCTGTGCACTGTGAGGCACATGTGCTAAAGAGGGCGGTGAGTCTTGTACTGACGCCTGCCACTTCCACGAAACACATCGCCACGCGGCTAAAATGGATTCCCGCGTGCTCTCGACAGTCCCAGGGGAGTTTGGGGATAGGCGCGCACCTCCTGCAAGTAACGGGAGGCGTGGTGGCACGCCTCCGAGTGAGAGTCTGTGCACTATGAGGCACATGTGCTAAAGAAGGCGGTGAGCCTTGTACTCACGCCTGCCACTTCCACGAAACGCATGACAACGCCTCCAAAATGAAATCCCAGGTGCACTAGACCCAGGGGAACCTCCGCAATAGACGCGCAACTCCGGGAAATCACGGGCGACGGAGTGGCATGCGTGAGAGTTGGAGGCTGTGCAAGAGGAAGGGGTGAGTCTTGTACTCACGCCTGCTACTTCCACGAAACACATGACCACGCGGCCAAAACGGTTTCCCGGGTGCAGTAGATAGTCCCAGGGGAGTTGCAGAGTGGGCGCGCACCTCCTGCCAAATCACGGGAGCCGTAGTGGCACGCCTGCCAGTGAGAGACTGTGCACTGTGAGGCACCTGTCCTAAAGGGGGCGGTGAGCCTTGTACTCACGCCTGCCACTTCCACGAAACGCATGACAACGCCTCCAAAATGAAATCCCAGGTGCACTAGACCCAGGGGAGCCTCGGCAATAGACGCGCAACTCTGGGAAATCACGGGCGACGGAGTGGCATGCGTGAGAGTGGGAGGCTGTGCAAGAGGAAGGGGTGAGCCTTGTACTCACGCCTGCTACTTCCACGAAACACATCACCACGCGGCCAAAACGGATTCCCGGGTGCACTAGATAGTCCCAAGGGAGTTGAAGAGTAGGCGCGCACCTCCTGCCAAATCACGGGAGCAGTAGTGGCACGCCTGCCAGTAAGAGGCTGTGCACTGTGAGGCACATGTGCTAAAGAAGGCGGTGAGTCTTGTACTCACGCCCGCCACTTCCACGAAACACATCACCACGCGGTTAAAATGAATTCCCGCGTGCACTAGATAGTCCCAGGGGAGTTGGGGGGTAGGCGCGCACCTCCTGAAAGTCACGGGAGTCGTGGTGGCACGCCTCCGAGTGAGAGGCTGTGCACTATGAGGCACATGTGCTAAAGAAGGCGGTGAGCCTTGTACTCACGCCTGCCACTTTTACGAAACGCATGACAACGCCTCCAAAATAAAATCCCAGGTGCACTAGACCCAGCGGAACCTCGGCAAGGGACGTACAACTCCGGGAAATCACGGGCGAGGGAGTGGCATGCGTGAGAGTGGGAGGCTGTGGAAGAGGAAGGGGTGAGGCTTGTACTCACGCCTGCTACTTCTACGAAACACATCACCACGCGGCCAAAAGGGATTTCCGGGTGCACAAGATAGTCCCAGGGGAGTTGGAGAGTAGGCGCGCACCTCCTGCCAAATCACGGGAGCCGTAGTGGCACGCCTGCCAGTGAGCTGCCAGTGAGAGGCTGTGCACTGTCAGGCACATGTCCTAAAGAAGGCGGTGAGCCTTCTACTCACGCCTGCCACTTCCACGAAACGCATGACAACGCCTCCAAAATGAAATCCCAGGTGCAATAGACCCAGGGGAACCTCGGCAATAGACGCGCAACTCCGGAAAATCACGGGCGACGGAGTGGCATGCGTGAGAGTGGGAGGCTGTGCAAGAGGAAGGGGTGAGCCTTGTACTCACGCCTACTACTTCCACGAAACACATCACCACGCGGCCAAAACGGATTCCCGGGTGCACTAGATAGTCCCAGGGGAGTTGGAGAGTAGGCGCGCACCTCCTGCCAGATCACGGGAGCCGTAGTGGCACGCCTGCCAGTGAGAGTCTGTGCAACTTGAGGCACATGTGCTAAAGAAGGCGGTCAGTCTGGTACTCACGCCCGCCACTTCCACGAAACACATCACCACGCGGTTAAAATGGATTCCCGCGTGCACTAGATAGTCCCAGGGGAGTTGGGGGATAGGCGCGCACCTCCTGCAAGTCACGGGAGTCGTGGTGGCACGCCTCCGAGTGAGAGGCTGTGCACTATGAGGCACATGTGCTAAAGAAGGCGGTGAGCCTTGTACTCACGCCTGCCACTTTTACGAAACGCATGACAACGCCTCCAAAATAAAATCCCAGGTGCACTAGACCCAGGGGTACCTCGGCAAGGGACGCACAACTCCGGGAAATCACGGGCGACGGAGTGGCATGCGTGAGAGTGGGAGGCTGTGCAAGAGGAAGGGGTGAGGCTTGTACTCACGCCTGCTACTTCCACGAAACACATCACCACGCGGCCAAAACGGATTTCCGGGTGCACAAGATAGTCCCAGGGGAGTTGGAGAGTAGGCGCGCACCTCCTGCCAAATCACGGGAGCCGTAGTGGCACGCCTGCCAGTGAGCTGCGAGTGAGCGGCTGTGAACTGTCAGTCAAATGTCCTAAAGAAGGCGGTGAGCCTTGTATTCACGCCTGCCACTTCCACGAAACGCATGACAACGCCTCCAAAATAAAATCCCAGGTGCAATAGACCCAGGGGAACCTCGGCAATAGACGCGCAGCTCCGGGAAATCACGGGCGACGGAGTGGCATGCGTGAGAGTGGGAGGCTGTGCAAGAGGAAGGGGTGAGCCTTGTACTCACGCCTGCTACTTCCACAAAACACATCACCACGCGGCCAAAACGGATTCCCGGGTGCACTAGATAGTCCCAGGGGAGTTGGAGAGTAGGCGCGCACCTCGTGCCAGATCACGGGAGCCGTAGTGGCACGCCTGCCAGTGAGAGGCTGTGCACTGTGAGGCACATGTGCTAAAGAAGGCGGTAAGTCTTGTACTGACGCCTGCCACTTCCACGAAACACATCGCCACGCGGCTAAAATGGATTCCCGCGTGCTCTCGACAGTCCCAGGGGAGTTTGGGGATAGGCGCGCACCTCCTGCAAGTAACGGGAGGCGTGGTGGCACGCCTCCGAGTGAGAGTCTGTGCACTATGAGGCACATGTGCTAAAGAAGGCGGTGAGCCTTGTACTCACGCCTGCCACTTCCACGAAACGCATGACAACGCCTCCAAAATGAAATCCCAGGTGCACTAGACCCAGGGGAACCTCCGCAATAGACGCGCAACTCCGGGAAATCACGGGCGACGGAGTGGCATGCGTGAGAGTTGGGGGCTGTGCAAGAGGAAGGGGTGAGTCTTGTACTCACGCCTGCTACTTCCACGAAACACATTACCACGCGGTCAAAACGGATTCCCGAGTGCAGTAGATAGTCCCAGGGGAGTTGGAGAGTGGGCGCGCACCTCCTGCCAAATCACGGGAGCCGTAGTGGCACGCCTGCCAGTGAGAGGCTGTGCACTGTGAGGCACCTGTCCTAAAGAGGGCGGTGAGCCTTGTACTCACGCCTGCCACTTCCACGAAACGCATGACAACGCCTCCAAAATGAAATCCCAGGTGCACTAGACCCAGGGGAGCCTCGGCAATAGACGCGCAACTCTGGGAAATCACGGGCGACGGAGTGGCATGCGTGAGAGTGGGAGGCTGTGCAAGAGGAAGGGGTGAGCCTTGTACTCACGCCTGCTACTTCCACAAAACACATCACCACGCGGCCAAAACGGATTCCCGAGTGCACTAGATAGTCCCAGGGGAGTTGGAGAGTAGGCGCGCACCTCCTGCCAGATCACGGGAGCCGTAGTGGCACGCCTGCCAGTGAGAGGCTGTGCACTGTGAGGCACATGTGCTAAAGAGGGCGGTGAGTCTTGTACTGACGCCTGCCACTTCCACGAAACACATCGCCACGCGGCTAAAATGGATTCCCGCGTGCTCTCGACAGTCCCAGGGGAGTTTGGGGATAGGCGCGCACCTCCTGCAAGTAACGGGAGGCGTGGTGGCACGCCTCCGAGTGAGAGTCTGTGCACTATGAGGCACATGTGCTAAAGAAGGCGGTGAGCCTTGTACTCACGCCTGCCACTTCCACGAAACGCATGACAACGCCTCCAAAATGAAATCCCAGGTGCACTAGACCCAGGGGAACCTCCGCAATAGACGCGCAACTCCGGGAAATCACGGGCGACGGAGTGGCATGCGTGAGAGTTGGAGGCTGTGCAAGAGGAAGGGGTGAGTCTTGTACTCACGCCTGCTACTTCCACGAAACACATGACCACGCGGCCAAAACGGATTCCCGGGTGCAGTAGATAGTCCCAGGGGAGTTGCAGAGTGGGCGCGCACCTCCTGCCAAATCACGGGAGCCGTAGTGGCACGCCTGCCAGTGAGAGGCTGTGCACTGTGAGGCACCTGTCCTAAAGGGGGCGGTGAGCCTTGTACTCACGCCTGCCACTTCCACGAAACGCATGACAACGCCTCCAAAATGAAATCCCAGGTGCACTAGACCCAGGGGAGCCTCGGCAATAGACGCGCAACTCTGGGAAATCACGGGCGACGGAGTGGCATGCGTGAGAGTGGGAGGCTGTGCAAGAGGAAGGGGTGAGCCTTGTACTCACGCCTGCTACTTCCACGAAACACATCACCACGCGGCCAAAACGGATTCCCGGGTGCACTAGATAGTCCCAAGGGAGTTGAAGAGTAGGCGCGCACCTCCTGCCAAATCACGGGAGCAGTAGTGGCACGCCTGCCAGTAAGAGGCTGTGCACTGTGAGGCACATGTGCTAAAGAAGGCGGTGAGTCTTGTACTCACGCCCGCCACTTCCACGAAACACATCACCACGCGGTTAAAATGAATTCCCGCGTGCACTAGATAGTCCCAGGGGAGTTGGGGGGTAGGCGCGCACCTCCTGAAAGTCACGGGAGTCGTGGTGGCACGCCTCCGAGTGAGAGGCTGTGCACTATGAGGCACATGTGCTAAAGAAGGCGGTGAGCCTTGTACTCACGCCTGCCACTTTTACGAAACGCATGACAACGCCTCCAAAATAAAATCCCAGGTGCACTAGACCCAGCGGAACCTCGGCAAGGGACGTACAACTCCGGGAAATCACGGGCGAGGGAGTGGCATGCGTGAGAGTGGGAGGCTGTGGAAGAGGAAGGGGTGAGGCTTGTACTCACGCCTGCTACTTCTACGAAACACATCACCACGCGGCCAAAAGGGATTTCCGGGTGCACAAGATAGTCCCAGGGGAGTTGGAGAGTAGGCGCGCACCTCCTGCCAAATCACGGGAGCCGTAGTGGCACGCCTGCCAGTGAGCTGCCAGTGAGAGGCTGTGCACTGTCAGGCACATGTCCTAAAGAAGGCGGTGAGCCTTCTACTCACGCCTGCCACTTCCACGAAACGCATGACAACGCCTCCAAAATGAAATCCCAGGTGCAATAGACCCAGGGGAACCTCGGCAATAGACGCGCAACTCCGGAAAATCACGGGCGACGGAGTGGCATGCGTGAGAGTGGGAGGCTGTGCAAGAGGAAGGGGTGAGCCTTGTACTCACGCCTACTACTTCCACGAAACACATCACCACGCGGCCAAAACGGATTCCCGGGTGCACTAGATAGTCCCAGGGGAGTTGGAGAGTAGGCGCGCACCTCCTGCCAGATCACGGGAGCCGTAGTGGCACGCCTGCCAGTGAGAGTCTGTGCAACTTGAGGCACATGTGCTAAAGAAGGCGGTCAGTCTGGTACTCACGCCCGCCACTTCCACGAAACACATCACCAAGCGGTTAAAATGGATTCCCGCGTGCACTAGATAGTCCCAGGGGAGTTGGGGGATAGGCGCGCACCTCCTGCAAGTCACGGGAGTCGTGGTGGCACGCCTCCGAGTGAGAGGCTGTGCACTATGAGGCACATGTGCTAAAGAAGGCGGTGAGCCTTGTACTCACGCCTGCCACTTTTACGAAACGCATGACAACGCCTCCAAAATAAAATCCCAGGTGCACTAGACCCAGGGTTACCTCGGCAAGGGACGCACAACTCCGGGAAATCACGGGCGACGGAGTGGCATGCGTGAGAGTGGGAGGCTGTGCAAGAGGAAGGGGTGAGGCTTGTACTCACGCCTGCTACTTCCACGAAACACATCACCACGCGGCCAAAACGGATTTCCGGGTGCACAAGATAGTCCCAGGGGAGTTGGAGAGTAGGCGCTTACCTCCTGCCAAATCACGGGAGCCGTAGTGGCACGCCTGCCAGTGAGCTGCCAGTGAGAGGCTGTGAACTGTCAGTCAAATGTCCTAAAGAAGGCGGTGAGCCTTGTACTCACGCCTGCCACTTCCACGAAACGCATGACAACGCCTCCAAAATAAAATCCCAGGTGCAATAGACCCAGGGGAACCTCGGCAATAGACGCGCAGCTCCGGGAAATCACGGGCGACGGAGTGGCATGCGTGAGAGTGGGAGGCTGTGAAAGAGGAAGGGGTGAGCCTTGTACTCACGCCTGCTACTTCCACAAAACACATCACCACGCGGCCAAAACGGATTCCCGGGTGCACTAGATAGTCCCAGGGGAGTTGGAGAGTAGGCGCGCACCTCGTGCCAGATCACGGGAGCCGTAGTGGCACGCCTGCCAGTGAGAGGCTGTGCACTGTGAGGCACATGTGCTAAAGAAGGTGGTAAGTCTTGTACTGACGCCTGCCACTTCCACGAAACACATCGCCACGCGGCTAAAATGGATTCCCGCGTGCTCTCGACAGTCCCAGGGGAGTTTGGGGATAGGCGCGCACCTCCTGCAAGTAACGGGAGGCGTGGTGGCACGCCTCCGAGTGAGAGTCTGTGCACTATGAGGCACATGTGCTAAAGAAGGCGGTGAGCCTTGTACTCACGCCTGCCACTTCCACGAAACGCATGACAACGCCTCCAAAATGAAATCCCAGGTGCACTAGACCCAGGGGAACCTCCGCAATAGACGCGCAACTCCGGGAAATCACGGGCGACGGAGTGGCATGCGTGAGAGTTGGAGGCTGTGCAAGAGGAAGGGGTGAGTCTTGTACTCACGCCTGCTACTTCCACGAAACACATTACCACGCGGTCAAAACGGATTCCCGAGTGCAGTAGATAGTCCCAGGGGAGTTGGAGAGTGGGCGCGCACCTCCTGCCAAATCACGGGAGCCGTAGTGGCACGCCTGCCAGTGAGAGGCTGTGCACTGTGAGGCACCTGTCCTAAAGAGGGCGGTGAGCCTTGTACTCACGCCTGCCACTTCCACGAAACGCATGACAACGCCTCCAAAATGAAATCCCAGGTGCACTAGACCCAGGGGAGCCTCGGCAATAGACGCGCAACTCTGGGAAATCACGGGCGACGGAGTGGCATGCGTGAGAGTGGGAGGCTGTGCAAGAGGAAGGGGTGAGCCTTGTACTCACGCCTGCTACTTCCACAAAACACATCACCACGCGGCCAAAACGGATTCCCGAGTGCACTAGATAGTCCCAGGGGAGTTGGAGAGTAGGCGCGCACCTCCTGCCAGATCACGGGAGCCGTAGTGGCACGCCTGCCAGTGAGAGGCTGTGCACTGTGAGGCACATGTGCTAAAGAGGGCGGTGAGTCTTGTACTGACGCCTGCCACTTCCACGAAACACATCGCCACGCGGCTAAAATGGATTTCCGCGTGCTCTCGACAGTCCCAGGGGAGTTTGGGGATAGGCGCGCACCTCCTGCAAGTAACGGGAGGCGTGGTGGCACGCCTCCGAGTGAGAGTCTGTGCACTATGAGGCACATGTGCTAAAGAAGGCGGTGAGCCTTGTACTCACGCCTGCCACTTCCACGAAACGCATGACAACGCCTCCAAAATGAAATCCCAGGTGCACTAGACCCAGGGGAACCTCCGCAATAGACGCGCAACTCCGGGAAATCACGGGCGACGGAGTGGCATGCGTGAGAGTTGGAGGCTGTGCAAGAGGAAGGGGTGAGTCTTGTACTCACGCCTGCTACTTCCACGAAACACATGACCACGCGGCCAAAACGGATTCCCGGGTGCAGTAGATAGTCCCAGGGGAGTTGCAGAGTGGGCGCGCACCTCCTGCCAAATCACGGGAGCCGTAGTGGCACGCCTGCCAGTGAGAGGCTGTGCACTGTGAGGCACCTGTCCTAAAGGGGGCGGTGAGCCTTGTACTCACGCCTGCCACTTCCACGAAACGCATGACAACGCCTCCAAAATGAAATCCCAGGTGCACTAGACCCAGGGGAGCCTCGGCAATAGACGCGCAACTCTGGGAAATCACGGGCGACGGAGTGGCATGCGTGAGAGTGGGAGGCTGTGCAAGAGGAAGGGGTGAGCCTTGTACTCACGCCTGCTACTTCCACGAAACACATCACCACGCGGCCAAAACGGATTCCCGGGTGCACTAGATAGTCCCAAGGGAGTTGAAGAGTAGGCGCGCACCTCCTGCCAAATCACGGGAGCAGTAGTGGCACGCCTGCCAGTAAGAGGCTGTGCACTGTGAGGCACATGTGCTAAAGAAGGCGGTGAGTCTTGTACTCACGCCCGCCACTTCCACGAAACACATCACCACGCGGTTAAAATGAATTCCCGCGTGCACTAGATAGTCCCAGGGGAGTTGGGGGGTAGGCGCGCACCTCCTGAAAGTCACGGGAGTCGTGGTGGCACGCCTCCGAGTGAGAGGCTGTGCACTATGAGGCACATGTGCTAAAGAAGGCGGTGAGCCTTGTACTCACGCCTGCCACTTTTACGAAACGCATGACAACGCCTCCAAAATAAAATCCCAGGTGCACTAGACCCAGCGGAACCTCGGCAAGGGACGTACAACTCCGGGAAATCACGGGCGAGGGAGTGGCATGCGTGAGAGTGGGAGGCTGTGGAAGAGGAAGGGGTGAGGCTTGTACTCACGCCTGCTACTTCTACGAAACACATCACCACGCGGCCAAAAGGGATTTCCGGGTGCACAAGATAGTCCCAGGGGAGTTGGAGAGTAGGCGCGCACCTCCTGCCAAATCACGGGAGCCGTAGTGGCACGCCTGCCAGTGAGCTGCCAGTGAGAGGCTGTGCACTGTCAGGCACATGTCCTAAAGAAGGCGGTGAGCCTTCTACTCACGCCTGCCACTTCCACGAAACGCATGACAACGCCTCCAAAATGAAATCCCAGGTGCAATAGACCCAGGGGAACCTCGGCAATAGACGCGCAACTCCGGAAAATCACGGGCGACGGAGTGGCATGCGTGAGAGTGGGAGGCTGTGCAAGAGGAAGGGGTGAGCCTTGTACTCACGCCTACTACTTCCACGAAACACATCACCACGCGGCCAAAACGGATTCCCGGGTGCACTAGATAGTCCCAGGGGAGTTGGAGAGTAGGCGCGCACCTCCTGCCAGATCACGGGAGCCGTAGTGGCACGCCTGCCAGTGAGAGTCTGTGCAACTTGAGGCACATGTGCTAAAGAAGGCGGTCAGTCTGGTACTCACGCCCGCCACTTCCACGAAACACATCACCACGCGGTTAAAATGGATTCCCGCGTGCACTAGATAGTCCCAGGGGAGTTGGGGGATAGGCGCGCACCTCCTGCAAGTCACGGGAGTCGTGGTGGCACGCCTCCGAGTGAGAGGCTGTGCACTATGAGGCACATGTGCTAAAGAAGGCGGTGAGCCTTGTACTCACGCCTGCCACTTTTACGAAACGCATGACAACGCCTCCAAAATAAAATCCCAGGTGCACTAGACCCAGGGGTACCTCGGCAAGGGACGCACAACTCCGGGAAATCACGGGCGACGGAGTGGCATGCGTGAGAGTGGGAGGCTGTGCAAGAGGAAGGGGTGAGGCTTGTACTCACGCCTGCTACTTCCACGAAACACATCACCACGCGGCCAAAACGGATTTCCGGGTGCACAAGATAGTCCCAGGGGAGTTGGAGAGTAGGCGCGCACCTCCTTCCAAATCACGGGAGCCGTAGTGGCACGCCTGCCAGTGAGCTGCAAGTGAGAGGCTGTGAACTGTCAGTCAAATGTCCTAAAGAAGGCGGTGAGCCTTGTACTCACGCCTGCCACTTCCACGAAACGCATGACAACGCCTCCAAAATAAAATCCCAGGTGCAATAGACCCAGGGGAACCTCGGCAATAGACGCGCAGCTCCGGGAAATCACGGGCGACGGAGTGGCATGCGTGAGAGTGGGAGGCTGTGCAAGAGGAAGGGGTGAGCCTTGTACTCACGCCTGCTACTTCCACAAAACACATCACCACGCGGCCAAAACGGATTCCCGGGTGCACTAGATAGTCCCAGGGGAGTTGGAGAGTAGGCGCGCACCTCGTGCCAGATCACGGGAGCCGTAGTGGCACGCCTGCCAGTGAGAGGCTGTGCACTGTGAGGCACATGTGCTAAAGAAGGCGGTAAGTCTTGTACTGACGCCTGCCACTTCCACGAAACACATCGCCACGCGGCTAAAATGGATTCCCGCGTGCTCTCGACAGTCCCAGGGGAGTTTGGGGATAGGCGCGCACCTCCTGCAAGTAACGGGAGGCGTGGTGGCACGCCTCCGAGTGAGAGTCTGTGCACTATGAGGCACATGTGCTAAAGAAGGCGGTGAGCCTTGTACTCACGCCTGCCACTTCCACGAAACGCATGACAACGCCTCCAAAATGAAATCCCAGGTGCACTAGACCCAGGGGAACCTCCGCAATAGACGCGCAACTCCGGGAAATCACGGGCGACGGAGTGGCATGCGTGAGAGTTGGAGGCTGTGCAAGAGGAAGGGGTGAGTCTTGTACTCACGCCTGCTACTTCCACGAAACACATTACCACGCGGTCAAAACGGATTCCCGAGTGCAGTAGATAGTCCCAGGGGAGTTGGAGAGTGGGCGCGCACCTCCTGCCAAATCACGGGAGCCGTAGTGGCACGCCTGCCAGTGAGAGGCTGTGCACTGTGAGGCACCTGTCCTAAAGAGGGCGGTGAGCCTTGTACTCACGCCTGCCACTTCCACGAAACGCATGACAACGCCTCCAAAATGAAATCCCAGGTGCACTAGACCCAGGGGAGCCTCGGCAATAGACGCGCAACTCTGGGAAATCACGGGCGACGGAGTGGCATGCGTGAGAGTGGGAGGCTGTGCAAGAGGAAGGGGTGAGCCTTGTACTCACGCCTGCTACTTCCACAAAACACATCACCACGCGGCCAAAACGGATTCCCGAGTGCACTAGATAGTCCCAGGGGAGTTGGAGAGTAGGCGCGCACCTCCTGCCAGATCACGGGAGCCGTAGTGGCACGCCTGCCAGTGAGAGGCTGTGCACTGTGAGGCACATGTGCTAAAGAGGGCGGTGAGTCTTGTACTGACGCCTGCCACTTCCACGAAACACATCGCCACGCGGCTAAAATGGATTCCCGCGTGCTCTCGACAGTCCCAGGGGAGTTTGGGGATAGGCGCGCACCTCCTGCAAGTAACGGGAGGCGTGGTGGCACGCCTCCGAGTGAGAGTCTGTGCACTATGAGGCACATGTGCTAAAGAAGGCGGTGAGCCTTGTACTCACGCCTGCCACTTCCACGAAACGCATGACAACGCCTCCAAAATGAAATCCCAGGTGCACTAGACCCAGGGGAACCTCCGCAATAGACGCGCAACTCCGGGAAATCACGGGCGACGGAGTGGCATGCGTGAGAGTTGGAGGCTGTGCAAGAGGAAGGGGTGAGTCTTGTACTCACGCCTGCTACTTCCACGAAACACATGACCACGCGGCCAAAACGGATTCCCGGGTGCAGTAGATAGTCCCAGGGGAGTTGCAGAGTGGGCGCGCACCTCCTGCCAAATCACGGGAGCCGTAGTGGCACGCCTGCCAGTGAGAGGCTGTGCACTGTGAGGCACCTGTCCTAAAGGGGGCGGTGAGCCTTGTACTCACGCCTGCCACTTCCACGAAACGCATGACAACGCCTCCAAAATGAAATCCCAGGTGCACTAGACCCAGGGGAGCCTCGGCAATAGACGCGCAACTCTGGGAAATCACGGGCGACGGAGTGGCATGCGTGAGAGTGGGAGGCTGTGCAAGAGGAAGGGGTGAGCCTTGTACTCACGCCTGCTACTTCCACGAAACACATCACCACGCGGCCAAAACGGATTCCCGGGTGCACTAGATAGTCCCAAGGGAGTTGAAGAGTAGGCGCGCACCTCCTGCCAAATCACGGGAGCAGTAGTGGCACGCCTGCCAGTAAGAGGCTGTGCACTGTGAGGCACATGTGCTAAAGAAGGCGGTGAGTCTTGTACTCACGCCCGCCACTTCCACGAAACACATCACCACGCGGTTAAAATGAATTCCCGCGTGCACTAGATAGTCCCAGGGGAGTTGGGGGGTAGGCGCGCACCTCCTGAAAGTCACGGGAGTCGTGGTGGCACGCCTCCGAGTGAGAGGCTGTGCACTATGAGGCACATGTGCTAAAGAAGGCGGTGAGCCTTGTACTCACGCCTGCCACTTTTACGAAACGCATGACAACGCCTCCAAAATAAAATCCCAGGTGCACTAGACCCAGCGGAACCTCGGCAAGGGACGTACAACTCCGGGAAATCACGGGCGACGGAGTGGCATGCGTGAGAGTGGGAGGCTGTGGAAGAGGAAGGGGTGAGGCTTGTACTCACGCCTGCTACTTCTACGAAACACATCACCACGCGGCTAAAAGGGATTTCCGGGTGCACAAGATAGTCCCAGGGGAGTTGGAGAGTAGGCGCGCACCTCCTGCCAAATCACGGGAGCCGTAGTGGCACGCCTGCCAGTGAGCTGCCAGTGAGAGGCTGTGCACTGTCAGGCACATGTCCTAAAGAAGGCGGTGAGCCTTCTACTCACGCCTGCCACTTCCACGAAACGCATGACAACGCCTCCAAAATGAAATCCCAGGTGCAATAGACCCAGGGGAACCTCGGCAATAGACGCGCAACTCCGGAAAATCACGGGCGACGGAGTGGCATGCGTGAGAGTGGGAGGCTGTGCAAGAGGAAGGGGTGAGCCTTGTACTCACGCCTACTACTTCCACGAAACACATCACCACGCGGCCAAAACGGATTCCCGGGTGCACTAGATAGTCCCAGGGGAGTTGGAGAGTAGGCGCGCACCTCCTGCCAGATCACGGGAGCCGTAGTGGCACGCCTGCCAGTGAGAGTCTGTGCAACTTGAGGCACATGTGCTAAAGAAGGCGGTCAGTCTGGTACTCACGCCCGCCACTTCCACGAAACACATCACCACGCGGTTAAAATGGATTCCCGCGTGCACTAGATAGTCCCAGGGGAGTTGGGGGATAGGCGCGCACCTCCTGCAAGTCACGGGAGTCGTGGTGGCACGCCTCCGAGTGAGAGGCTGTGCACTATGAGGCACATGTGCTAAAGAAGGCGGTGAGCCTTGTACTCACGCCTGCCACTTTTACGAAACGCATGACAACGCCTCCAAAATAAAATCCCAGGTGCACTAGACCCAGGGGTACCTCGGCAAGGGACGCACAACTCCGGGAAATCACGGGCGACGGAGTGGCATGCGTGAGAGTGGGAGGCTGTGCAAGAGGAAGGGGTGAGGCTTGTACTCACGCCTGCTACTTCCACGAAACACATCACCACGCGGCCAAAACGGATTTCCGGGTGCACAAGATAGTCCCAGGGGAGTTGGAGAGTAGGCGCGCACCTCCTGCCAAATCACGGGAGCCGTAGTGGCACGCCTGCCAGTGAGCTGCCAGTGAGAGGCTGTGAACTGTCAGTCAAATGTCCTAAAGAAGGCGGTGAGCCTTGTACTCACGCCTGCCACTTCCACGAAACGCATGACAACGCCTCCAAAATAAAATCCCAGGTGCAATAGACCCAGGGGAGCCTCGGCAATAGACGCGCAGCTCCGGGAAATCACGGGCGACGGAGTGGCATGCGTGAGAGTGGGAGGCTGTGCAAGAGGAAGGGGTGAGCCTTGTACTCACGCCTGCTACTTCCACAAAACACATCACCACGCGGCCAAAACGGATTCCCGGGTGCACTAGATAGTCCCAGGGGAGTTGGAGAGTAGGCGCGCACCTCGTGCCAGATCACGGGAGCCGTAGTGGCACGCCTGCCAGTGAGAGGCTGTGCATTGTGAGGCACATGTGCTAAAGAAGGCGTTAAGTCTTGTACTGACGCCTGCCACTTCCACGAAACACATCGCCACGCGGCTAAAATGGATTCCCGCGTGCTCTCGACAGTCCCAGGGGAGTTTGGGGATAGGCGCGCACCTCCTGCAAGTAACGGGAGGCGTGGTGGCACGCCTCCGAGTGAGAGTCTGTGCACTATGAGGCACATGTGCTAAAGAAGGCGGTGAGCCTTGTACTCACGCCTGCCACTTCCACGAAACGCATGACAACGCCTCCAAAATGAAATCCCAGGTGCACTAGACCCAGGGGAACCTCCGCAATAGACGCGCAACTCCGGGAAATCACGGGCGACGGAGTGGCATGCGTGAGAGTTGGAGGCTGTGCAAGAGGAAGGGGTGAGTCTTGTACTCACGCCTGCTACTTCCACGAAACACATTACCACGCGGTCAAAACGGATTCCCGAGTGCAGTAGATAGTCCCAGGGGAGTTGGAGAGTGGGCGCGCACCTCCTGCCAAATCACGGGAGCCGTAGTGGCACGCCTGCCAGTGAGAGGCTGTGCACTGTGAGGCACCTGTCCTAAAGAGGGCGGTGAGCCTTGTACTCACGCCTGCCACTTCCACGAAACGCATGACAACGCCTCCAAAATGAAATCCCAGGTGCACTAGACCCAGGGGAGCCTCGGCAATAGACGCGCAACTCTGGGAAATCACGGGCGACGGAGTGGCATGCGTGAGAGTGGGAGGCTGTGCAAGAGGAAGGGGTGAGCCTTGTACTCACGCCTGCTACTTCCACAAAACACATCACCACGCGGCCAAAACGGATTCCCGAGTGCACTAGATAGTCCCAGGGGAGTTGGAGAGTAGGCGCGCACCTCCTGCCAGATCACGGGAGCCGTAGTGGCACGCCTGCCAGTGAGAGGCTGTGCACTGTGAGGCACATGTGCTAAAGAGGGCGGTGAGTCTTGTACTGACGCCTGCCACTTCCACGAAACACATCGCCACGCGGCTAAAATGGATTCCCGCGTGCTCTCGACAGTCCCAGGGGAGTTTGGGGATAGGCGCGCACCTCCTGCAAGTAACGGGAGGCGTGGTGGCACGCCTCCGAGTGAGAGTCTGTGCACTATGAGGCACATGTGCTAAAGAAGGCGGTGAGCCTTGTACTCACGCCTGCCACTTCCACGAAACGCATGACAACGCCTCCAAAATGAAATCCCAGGTGCACTAGACCCAGGGGAACCTCCGCAATAGACGCGCAACTCCGGGAAATCACGGGCGACGGAGTGGCATGCGTGAGAGTTGGAGGCTGTGCAAGAGGAAGGGGTGAGTCTTGTACTCACGCCTGCTACTTCCACGAAACACATGACCACGCGGCCAAAACGGTTTCCCGGGTGCAGTAGATAGTCCCAGGGGAGTTGCAGAGTGGGCGCGCACCTCCTGCCAAATCACGGGAGCCGTAGTGGCACGCCTGCCAGTGAGAGGCTGTGCACTGTGAGGCACCTGTCCTAAAGGGGGCGGTGAGCCTTGTACTCACGCCTGCCACTTCCACGAAACGCATGACAACGCCTCCAAAATGAAATCCCAGGTGCACTAGACCCAGGGGAGCCTCGGCAATAGACGCGCAACTCTGGGAAATCACGGGCGACGGAGTGGCATGCGTGAGAGTGGGAGGCTGTGCAAGAGGAAGGGGTGAGCCTTGTACTCACGCCTGCTACTTCCACGAAACACATCACCACGCGGCCAAAACGGATTCCCGGGTGCACTAGATAGTCCCAAGGGAGTTGAAGAGTAGGCGCGCACCTCCTGCCAAATCACGGGAGCAGTAGTGGCACGCCTGCCAGTAAGAGGCTGTGCACTGTGAGGCACATGTGCTAAAGAAGGCGGTGAGTCTTGTACTCACGCCCGCCACTTCCACGAAACACATCACCACGCGGTTAAAATGAATTCCCGCGTGCACTAGATAGTCCCAGGGGAGTTGGGGGGTAGGCGCGCACCTCCTGAAAGTCACGGGAGTCGTGGTGGCACGCCTCCGAGTGAGAGGCTGTGCACTATGAGGCACATGTGCTAAAGAAGGCGGTGAGCCTTGTACTCACGCCTGCCACTTTTACGAAACGCATGACAACGCCTCCAAAATAAAATCCCAGGTGCACTAGACCCAGCGGAACCTCGGCAAGGGACGTACAACTCCGGGAAATCACGGGCGAGGGAGTGGCATGCGTGAGAGTGGGAGGCTGTGGAAGAGGAAGGGGTGAGGCTTGTACTCACGCCTGCTACTTCTACGAAACACATCACCACGCGGCCAAAAGGGATTTCCGGGTGCACAAGATAGTCCCAGGGGAGTTGGAGAGTAGGCGCGCACCTCCTGCCAAATCACGGGAGCCGTAGTGGCACGCCTGCCAGTGAGCTGCCAGTGAGAGGCTGTGCACTGTCAGGCACATGTCCTAAAGAAGGCGGTGAGCCTTCTACTCACGCCTGCCACTTCCACGAAACGCATGACAACGCCTCCAAAATGAAATCCCAGGTGCAATAGACCCAGGGGAACCTCGGCAATAGACGCGCAACTCCGGAAAATCACGGGCGACGGAGTGGCATGCGTGAGAGTGGGAGGCTGTGCAAGAGGAAGGGGTGAGCCTTGTACTCACGCCTACTACTTCCACGAAACACATCACCACGCGGCCAAAACGGATTCCCGGGTGCACTAGATAGTCCCAGGGGAGTTGGAGAGTAGGCGCGCACCTCCTGCCAGATCACGGGAGCCGTAGTGGCACGCCTGCCAGTGAGAGTCTGTGCAACTTGAGGCACATGTGCTAAAGAAGGCGGTCAGTCTGGTACTCACGCCCGCCACTTCCACGAAACACATCACCACGCGGTTAAAATGGATTCCCGCGTGCACTAGATAGTCCCAGGGGAGTTGGGGGATAGGCGCGCACGTCCTGCAAGTCACGGGAGTCGTGGTGGCACGCCTCCGAGTGAGAGGCTGTGCACTATGAGGCACATGTGCTAAAGAAGGCGGTGAGCCTTGTACTCACGCCTGCCACTTTTACGAAACGCATGACAACGCCTCCAAAATAAAATCCCAGGTGCACTAGACCCAGGGGTACCTCGGCAAGGGACGCACAACTCCGGGAAATCACGGGCGACGGAGTGGCATGCGTGAGAGTGGGAGGCTGTGCAAGAGGAAGGGGTGAGGCTTGTACTCACGCCTGCTACTTCCACGAAACACATCACCACGCGGCCAAAACGGATTTCCGGGTGCACAAGATAGTCCCAGGGGAGTTGGAGAGTAGGCGCGCACCTCCTGCCAAATCACGGGAGCCGTAGTGGCACGCCTGCCAGTGAGCTGCCAGTGAGAGGCTGTGAACTGTCAGTCAAATGTCCTAAAGAAGGCGGTGAGCCTTGTACTCACGCCTGCCACTTCCACGAAACGCATGACAACGCCTCCAAAATAAAATCCCAGGTGCAATAGACCCAGGGGAACCTCGGCAATAGACGCGCAGCTCCGGGAAATCACGGGCGACGGAGTGGCATGCGTGAGAGTGGGAGGCTGTGCAAGAGGAAGGGGTGAGCCTTGTACTCACGCCTGCTACTTCCACAAAACACATCACCACGCGGCCAAAACGGATTCCCGGGTGCACTAGATAGTCCCAGGGGAGTTGGAGAGTAGGCGCGCACCTCGTGCCAGATCACGGGAGCCGTAGTGGCACGCCTGCCAGTGAGAGGCTGTGCACTGTGAGGCACATGTGCTAAAGAAGGCGGTAAGTCTTGTACTGACGCCTGCCACTTCCACGAAACACATCGCCACGCGGCTAAAATGGATTCCCGCGTGCTCTCGACAGTCCCAGGGGAGTTTGGGGATAGGCGCGCACCTCCTGCAAGTAACGGGAGGCGTGGTGGCACGCCTCCGAGTGAGAGTCTGTGCACTATGAGGCACATGTGCTAAAGAAGGCGGTGAGCCTTGTACTCACGCCTGCCACTTCCACGAAACGCATGACAACGCCTCCAAAATGAAATCCCAGGTGCACTAGACCCAGGGGAACCTCCGCAATAGACGCGCAACTCCGGGAAATCACGGGCGACGGAGTGGCATGCGTGAGAGTTGGAGGCTGTGCAAGAGGAAGGGGTGAGTCTTGTACTCACGCCTGCTACTTCCACGAAACACATTACCACGCGGTCAAAACGGATTCCCGAGTGCAGTAGATAGTCCCAGGGGAGTTGGAGAGTGGGCGCGCACCTCCTGCCAAATCACGGGAGCCGTAGTGGCACGCCTGCCAGTGAGAGGCTGTGCACTGTGAGGCACCTGTCCTAAAGAGGGCGGTGAGCCTTGTACTCACGCCTGCCACTTCCACGAAACGCATGACAACGCCTCCAAAATGAAATCCCAGGTGCACTAGACCCAGGGGAGCCTCGGCAATAGACGCGCAACTCTGGGAAATCACGGGCGACGGAGTGGCATGCGTGAGAGTGGGAGGCTGTGCAAGAGGAAGGGGTGAGCCTTGTACTCACGCCTGCTACTTCCACAAAACACATCACCACGCGGCCAAAACGGATTCCCGAGTGCACTAGATAGTCCCAGGGGAGTTGGAGAGTAGGCGCGCACCTCCTGCCAGATCACGGGAGCCGTAGTGGCACGCCTGCCAGTGAGAGGCTGTGCACTGTGAGGCACATGTGCTAAAGAGGGCGGTGAGTCTTGTACTGACGCCTGCCACTTCCACGAAACACATCGCCACGCGGCTAAAATGGATTCCCGCGTGCTCTCGACAGTCCCAGGGGAGTTTGGGGATAGGCGCGCACCTCCTGCAAGTAACGGGAGGCGTGGTGGCACGCCTCCGAGTGAGAGTCTGTGCACTATGAGGCACATGTGCTAAAGAAGGCGGTGAGCCTTGTACTCACGCCTGCCACTTCCACGAAACGCATGACAACGCCTCCAAAATGAAATCCCAGGTGCACTAGACCCAGGGGAACCTCCGCAATAGACGCGCAACTCCGGGAAATCACGGGCGACGGAGTGGCATGCGTGAGAGTTGGAGGCTGTGCAAGAGGAAGGGGTGAGTCTTGTACTCACGCCTGCTACTTCCACGAAACACATGACCACGCGGCCAAAACGGATTCCCGGGTGCAGTAGATAGTCCCAGGGGAGTTGCAGAGTGGGCGCGCACCTCCTGCCAAATCACGGGAGCCGTAGTGGCACGCCTGCCAGTGAGAGGCTGTGCACTGTGAGGCACCTGTCCTAAAGGGGGCGGTGAGCCTTGTACTCACGCCTGCCACTTCCACGAAACGCATGACAACGCCTCCAAAATGAAATCCCAGGTGCACTAGACCCAGGGGAGCCTCGGCAATAGACGCGCAACTCTGGGAAATCACGGGCGACGGAGTGGCATGCGTGAGAGTGGGAGGCTGTGCAAGAGGAAGGGGTGAGCCTTGTACTCACGCCTGCTACTTCCACGAAACACATCACCACGCGGCCAAAACGGATTCCCGGGTGCACTAGATAGTCCCAAGGGAGTTGAAGAGTAGGCGCGCACCTCCTGCCAAATCACGGGAGCAGTAGTGGCACGCCTGCCAGTAAGAGGCTGTGCACTGTGAGGCACATGTGCTAAAGAAGGCGGTGAGTCTTGTACTCACGCCCGCCACTTCCACGAAACACATCACCACGCGGTTAAAATGAATTCCCGCGTGCACTAGATAGTCCCAGGGGAGTTGGGGGGTAGGCGCGCACCTCCTGAAAGTCACGGGAGTCGTGGTGGCACGCCTCCGAGTGAGAGGCTGTGCACTATGAGGCACATGTGCTAAAGAAGGCGGTGAGCCTTGTACTCACGCCTGCCACTTTTACGAAACGCATGACAACGCCTCCAAAATAAAATCCCAGGCTCACTAGACCCAGCGGAACCTCGGCAAGGGACGTACAACTCCGGGAAATCACGGGCGAGGGAGTGGCATGCGTGAGAGTGGGAGGCTGTGGAAGAGGAAGGGGTGAGGCTTGTACTCACGCCTGCTATTTCTACAAAACACA
Source organism: Stylophora pistillata (assembly GCF_964205215.1). Lineage (NCBI taxonomy): Eukaryota > Metazoa > Cnidaria > Anthozoa > Scleractinia > Pocilloporidae > Stylophora > Stylophora pistillata. The sequence continues at coordinate 272,624 of NC_142521.1, read as the reverse complement.
TCACCACGCGGCCAAAAGGGATTTCCGGGTGCACAAGATAGTCCCAGGGGAGTTGGAGAGTAGGCGCGCACCTCCTGCCAAATCACGGGAGCCGTAGTGGCACGCCTGCCAGTGAGCTGCCAGTGAGAGGCTGTGCACTGTCAGGCACATGTCCTAAAGAAGGCGGTGAGCCTTGTACTCACGCCTGCCACTTCCACGAAACGCATGACAACGCCTCCAAAATGAAATCCCAGGTGCAATAGACCCAGGGGAACCTCGGCAATAGACGCGCAACTCCGGAAAATCACGGGCGACGGAGTGGCATGCGTGAGAGTGGGAGGCTGTGCAAGAGGAAGGGGTGAGCCTTGTACTCACGCCTACTACTTCCACGAAACACATCACCACGCGGCCAAAACGGATTCCCGGGTGCACTAGATAGTCCCAGGGGAGTTGGAGAGTAGGCGCGCACCTCCTGCCAGATCACGGGAGCCGTAGTGGCACGCCTGCCAGTGAGAGTCTGTGCAACTTGAGGCACATGTGCTAAAGAAGGCGGTCAGTCTGGTACTCACGCCCGCCACTTCCACGAAACACATCACCACGCGGTTAAAATGGATTCCCGCGTGCACTAGATAGTCCCAGGGGAGTTGGGGGATAGGCGCGCACCTCCTGCAAGTCACGGGAGTCGTGGTGGCACGCCTCCGAGTGAGAGGCTGTGCACTATGAGGCACATGTGCTAAAGAAGGCGGTGAGCCTTGTACTCACGCCTGCCACTTTTACGAAACGCATGACAACGCCTCCAAAATAAAATCCCAGGTGCACTAGACCCAGGGGTACCTCGGCAAGGGACGCACAACTCCGGGAAATCACGGGCGACGGAGTGGCATGCGTGAGAGTGGGAGGCTGTGCAAGAGGAAGGGGTGAGGCTTGTACTCACGCCTGCTACTTCCACGAAACACATCACCACGCGGCCAAAACGGATTTCCGGGTGCACAAGATAGTCCCAGGGGAGTTGGAGAGTAGGCGCGCACCTCCTGCCAAATCACGGGAGCCGTAGTGGCACGCCTGCCAGTGAGCTGCCAGTGAGAGGCTGTGAACTGTCAGTCAAATGTCCTAAAGAAGGCGGTGAGCCTTGTACTCACGCCTGCCACTTCCACGAAACGCATGACAACGCCTCCAAAATAAAATCCCAGGTGCAATAGACCCAGGGGAACCTCGGCAATAGACGCGCAGCTCCGGGAAATCACGGGCGACGGAGTGGCATGCGTGAGAGTGGGAGGCTGTGCAAGAGGAAGGGGTGAGCCTTGTACTCACGCCTGCTACTTCCACAAAACACATCACCACGCGGCCAAAACGGATTCCCGGGTGCACTAGATAGTCCCAGGGGAGTTGGAGAGTAGGCGCGCACCTCGTGCCAGATCACGGGAGCCGTAGTGGCACGCCTGCCAGTGAGAGGCTGTGCACTGTGAGGCACATGTGCTAAAGAAGGCGGTAAGTCTTGTACTGACGCCTGCCACTTCCACGAAACACATCGCCACGCGGCTAAAATGGATTCCCGCGTGCTCTCGACAGTCCCAGGGGAGTTTGGGGATAGGCGCGCACCTCCTGCAAGTAACGGGAGGCGTGGTGGCACGCCTCCGAGTGAGAGTCTGTGCACTATGAGGCACATGTGCTAAAGAAGGCGGTGAGCCTTGTACTCACGCCTGCCACTTCCACGAAACGCATGACAACGCCTCCAAAATGAAATCCCAGGTGCACTAGACCCAGGGGAACCTCCGCAATAGACGCGCAACTCCGGGAAATCACGGGCGACGGAGTGGCATGCGTGAGAGTTGGAGGCTGTGGAAGAGGAAGGGGTGAGTCTTGTACTCACGCCTGCTACTTCCACGAAACACATTACCACGCGGTCAAAACGGATTCCCGAGTGCAGTAGATAGTCCCAGGGGAGTTGGAGAGTGGGCGCGCACCTCCTGCCAAATCACGGGAGCCGTAGTGGCACGCCTGCCAGTGAGAGGCTGTGCACTGTGAGGCACCTGTCCTAAAGAGGGCGGTGAGCCTTGTACTCACGCCTGCCACTTCCACGAAACGCATGACAACGCCTCCAAAATGAAATCCCAGGTGCACTAGACACAGGGGAGCCTCGGCAATAGACGCGCAACTCTGGGAAATCACGGGCGACGGAGTGGCATGCGTGAGAGTGGGAGGCTGTGCAAGAGGAAGGGGTGAGCCTTGTACTCACGCCTGCTACTTCCACAAAACACATCACCACGCGGCCAAAACGGATTCCCGAGTGCACTAGATAGTCCCAGGGGAGTTGGAGAGTAGGCGCGCACCTCCTGCCAGATCACGGGAGCCGTAGTGGCACGCCTGCCAGTGAGAGGCTGTGCACTGTGAGGCACATGTGCTAAAGAGGGCGGTGAGTCTTGTACTGACGCCTGCCACTTCCACGAAACACATCGCCACGCGGCTAAAATGGATTCCCGCGTGCTCTCGACAGTCCCAGGGGAGTTTGGGGATAGGCGCGCACCTCCTGCAAGTAACGGGAGGCGTGGTGGCACGCCTCCGAGTGAGAGTCTGTGCACTATGAGGCACATGTGCTAAAGAAGGCGGTGAGCCTTGTACTCACGCCTGCCACTTCCACGAAACGCATGACAACGCCTCCAAAATGAAATCCCAGGTGCACTAGACCCAGGGGAACCTCCGCAATAGACGCGCAACTCCGGGAAATCACGGGCGACGGAGTGGCATGCGTGAGAGTTGGAGGCTGTGCAAGAGGAAGGGGTGAGTCTTGTACTCACGCCTGCTACTTCCACGAAACACATGACCACGCGGCCAAAACGGATTCCCGGGTGCAGTAGATAGTCCCAGGGGAGTTGCAGAGTGGGCGCGCACCTCCTGCCAAATCACGGGAGCCGTAGTGGCACGCCTGCCAGTGAGAGGCTGTGCACTGTGAGGCACCTGTCCTAAAGGGGGCGGTGAGCCTTGTACTCACGCCTGCCACTTCCACGAAACGCATGACAACGCCTCCAAAATGAAATCCCAGGTGCACTAGACCCAGGGGAGCCTCGGCAATAGACGCGCAACTCTGGGAAATCACGGGCGACGGAGTGGCATGCGTGAGAGTGGGAGGCTGTGCAAGAGGAAGGGGTGAGCCTTGTACTCACGCCTGCTACTTCCACGAAACACATCACCACGCGGCCAAAACGGATTCCCGGGTGCACTAGATAGTCCCAAGGGAGTTGAAGAGTAGGCGCGCACCTCCTGCCAAATCACGGGAGCAGTAGTGGCACGCCTGCCAGTAAGAGGCTGTGCACTGTGAGGCACATGTGCTAAAGAAGGCGGTGAGTCTTGTACTCACGCCCGCCACTTCCACGAAACACATCACCACGCGGTTAAAATGAATTCCCGCGTGCACTAGATAGTCCCAGGGGAGTTGGGGGGTAGGCGCGCACCTCCTGAAAGTCACGGGAGTCGTGGTGGCACGCCTCCGAGTGAGAGGCTGTGCACTATGAGGCACATGTGCTAAAGAAGGCGGTGAGCCTTGTACTCACGCCTGCCACTTTTACGAAACGCATGACAACGCCTCCAAAATAAAATCCCAGGTGCACTAGACCCAGCGGAACCTCGGCAAGGGACGTACAACTCCGGGAAATCACGGGCGAGGGAGTGGCATGCGTGAGAGTGGGAGGCTGTGGAAGAGGAAGGGGTGAGGCTTGTACTCACGCCTGCTACTTCTACGAAACACATCACCACGCGGCCAAAAGGGATTTCCGGGTGCACAAGATAGTCCCAGGGGAGTTGGAGAGTAGGCGCGCACCTCCTGCCAAATCACGGGAGCCGTAGTGGCACGCCTGCCAGTGAGCTGCCAGTGAGAGGCTGTGCACTGTCAGGCACATGTCCTAAAGAAGGCGGTGAGCCTTCTACTCACGCCTGCCACTTCCACGAAACGCATGACAACGCCTCCAAAATGAAATCCCAGGTGCAATAGACCCAGGGGAACCTCGGCAATAGACGCGCAACTCCGGAAAATCACGGGCGACGGAGTGGCATGCGTGAGAGTGGGAGGCTGTGCAAGAGGAAGGGGTGAGCCTTGTACTCACGCCTACTACTTCCACGAAACACATCACCACGCGGCCAAAACGGATTCCCGGGTGCACTAGATAGTCCCAGGGGAGTTGGAGAGTAGGCGCGCACCTCCTGCCAGATCACGGGAGCCGTAGTGGCACGCCTGCCAGTGAGAGTCTGTGCAACTTGAGGCACATGTGCTAAAGAAGGCGGTCAGTCTGGTACTCACGCCCGCCACTTCCACGAAACACATCACCACGCGGTTAAAATGGATTCCCGCGTGCACTAGATAGTCCCAGGGGAGTTGGGGGATAGGCGCGCACCTCCTGCAAGTCACGGGAGTCGTGGTGGCACGCCTCCGAGTGAGAGGCTGTGCACTATGAGGCACATGTGCTAAAGAAGGCGGTGAGCCTTGTACTCACGCCTGCCACTTTTACGAAACGCATGACAACGCCTCCAAAATAAAATCCCAGGTGCACTAGACCCAGGGGTACCTCGGCAAGGGACGCACAACTCCGGGAAATCACGGGCGACGGAGTGGCATGCGTGAGAGTGGGAGGCTGTGCAAGAGGAAGGGGTGAGGCTTGTACTCACGCCTGCTACTTCCACGAAACACATCACCACGCGGCCAAAACGGATTTCCGGGTGCACAAGATAGTCCCAGGGGAGTTGGAGAGTAGGCGCGCACCTCCTGCCAAATCACGGGAGCCGTAGTGGCACGCCTGCCAGTGAGCTGCAAGTGAGAGGCTGTGAACTGTCAGTCAAATGTCCTAAAGAAGGCGGTGAGCCTTGTACTCACGCCTGCCACTTCCACGAAACGCATGACAACGCCTCCAAAATAAAATCCCAGGTGCAATAGACCCAGGGGAACCTCGGCAATAGACGCGCAGCTCCGGGAAATCACGGGCGACGGAGTGGCATGCGTGAGAGTGGGAGGCTGTGCAAGAGGAAGGGGTGAGCCTTGTACTCACGCCTGCTACTTCCACAAAACACATCACCACGCGGCCAAAACGGATTCCCGGGTGCACTAGATAGTCCCAGGGGAGTTGGAGAGTAGGCGCGCACCTCGTGCCAGATCACGGGAGCCGTAGTGGCACGCCTGCCAGTGAGAGGCTGTGCACTGTGAGGCACATGTGCTAAAGAAGGCGGTAAGTCTTGTACTGACGCCTGCCACTTCCACGAAACACATCGCCACGCGGCTAAAATGGATTCCCGCGTGCTCTCGACAGTCCCAGGGGAGTTTGGGGATAGGCGCGCACCTCCTGCAAGTAACGGGAGGCGTGGTGGCACGCCTCCGAGTGAGAGTCTGTGCACTATGAGGCACATGTGCTAAAGAAGGCGGTGAGCCTTGTACTCACGCCTGCCACTTCCACGAAACGCATGACAACGCCTCCAAAATGAAATCCCAGGTGCACTAGACCCAGGGGAACCTCCGCAATAGACGCGCAACTCCGGGAAATCACGGGCGACGGAGTGGCATGCGTGAGAGTTGGAGGCTGTGCAAGAGGAAGGGGTGAGTCTTGTACTCACGCCTGCTACTTCCACGAAACACATTACCACGCGGTCAAAACGGATTCCCGAGTGCAGTAGATAGTCCCAGGGGAGTTGGAGAGTGGGCGCGCACCTCCTGCCAAATCACGGGAGCCGTAGTGGCACGCCTGCCAGTGAGAGGCTGTGCACTGTGAGGCACCTGTCCTAAAGAGGGCGGTGAGCCTTGTACTCACGCCTGCCACTTCCACGAAACGCATGACAACGCCTCCAAAATGAAATCCCAGGTGCACTAGACCCAGGGGAGCCTCGGCAATAGACGCGCAACTCTGGGAAATCACGGGCGACGGAGTGGCATGCGTGAGAGTGGGAGGCTGTGCAAGAGGAAGGGGTGAGCCTTGTACTCACGCCTGCTACTTCCACAAAACACATCACCACGCGGCCAAAACGGATTCCCGAGTGCACTAGATAGTCCCAGGGGAGTTGGAGAGTAGGCGCGCACCTCCTGCCAGATCACGGGAGCCGTAGTGGCACGCCTGCCAGTGAGAGGCTGTGCACTGTGAGGCACATGTGCTAAAGAGGGCGGTGAGTCTTGTACTGACGCCTGCCACTTCCACGAAACACATCGCCACGCGGCTAAAATGGATTCCCGTGTGCTCTCGACAGTCCCAGGGGAGTTTGGGGATAGGCGCGCACCTCCTGCAAGTAACGGGAGGCGTGGTGGCACGCCTCCGAGTGAGAGTCTGTGCACTATGAGGCACATGTGCTAAAGAAGGCGGTGAGCCTTGTACTCACGCCTGCCACTTCCACGAAACGCATGACAACGCCTCCAAAATGAAATCCCAGGTGCACTAGACCCAGGGGAACCTCCGCAATAGACGCGCAACTCCGGGAAATCACGGGCGACGGAGTGGCATGGGTGAGAGTTGGAGGCTGTGCAAGAGGAAGGGGTGAGTCTTGTACTCACGCCTGCTACTTCCACGAAACACATGACCACGCGGCCAAAACGGATTCCCGGGTGCAGTAGATAGTCCCAGGGGAGTTGCAGAGTGGGCGCGCACCTCCTGCCAAATCACGGGAGCCGTAGTGGCACGCCTGCCAGTGAGAGGCTGTGCACTGTGAGGCACCTGTCCTAAAGGGGGCGGTGAGCCTTGTACTCACGCCTGCCACTTCCACGAAACGCATGACAACGCCTCCAAAATGAAATCCCAGGTGCACTAGACCCAGGGGAGCCTCGGCAATAGACGCGCAACTCTGGGAAATCACGGGCGACGGAGTGGCATGCGTGAGAGTGGGAGGCTGTGCAAGAGGAAGGGGTGAGCCTTGTACTCACGCCTGCTACTTCCACGAAACACATCACCACGCGGCCAAAACGGATTCCCGGGTGCACTAGATAGTCCCAAGGGAGTTGAAGAGTAGGCGCGCACCTCCTGCCAAATCACGGGAGCAGTAGTGGCACGCCTGCCAGTAAGAGGCTGTGCACTGTGAGGCACATGTGCTAAAGAAGGCGGTGAGTCTTGTACTCACGCCCGCCACTTCCACGAAACACATCACCACGCGGTTAAAATGAATTCCCGCGTGCACTAGATAGTCCCAGGGGAGTTGGGGGGTAGGCGCTCACCTCGTGAAAGTCACGGGAGTCGTGGTGGCACGCCTCCGAGTGAGAGGCTGTGCACTATGAGGCACATGTGCTAAAGAAGGCGGTGAGCCTTGTACTCACGCCTGCCACTTTTACGAAACGCATGACAACGCCTCCAAAATAAAATCCCAGGTGCACTAGACCCAGCGGAACCTCGGCAAGGGACGTACAACTCCGGGAAATCACGGGCGAGGGAGTGGCATGCGTGAGAGTGGGAGGCTGTGGAAGAGGAAGGGGTGAGGCTTGTACTCACGCCTGCTACTTCTACGAAACACATCACCACGCGGCCAAAAGGGATTTCCGGGTGCACAAGATAGTCCCATGGGAGTTGGAGAGTAGGCGCGCACCTCCTGCCAAATCACGGGAGCCGTAGTGGCACGCCTGCCAGTGAGCTGCCAGTGAGAGGCTGTGCACTGTCAGGCACATGTCCTAAAGAAGGCAATGAGCCTTCTACTCACGCCTGCCACTTCCACGAAACGCATGACAACGCCTCCAAAATGAAATCCCAGGTGCAATAGACCCAGGGGAACCTCGGCAATAGACGCGCAACTCCGGAAAATCACGGGCGACGGAGTGGCATGCGTGAGAGTGGGAGGCTGTGCAAGAGGAAGGGGTGAGCCTTGTACTCACGCCTACTACTTCCACGAAACACATCACCACGCGGCCAAAACGGATTCCCGGGTGCACTAGATAGTCCCAGGGGAGTTGGAGAGTAGGCGCGCACCTCCTGCCAGATCACGGGAGCCGTAGTGGCACGCCTGCCAGTGAGAGTCTGTGCAACTTGAGGCACATGTGCTAAAGAAGGCGGTCAGTCTGGTACTCACGCCCGCCACTTCCACGAAACACATCACCACGCGGTTAAAATGGATTCCCGCGTGCACTAGATAGTCCCAGGGGAGTTGGGGGATAGGCGCGCACCTCCTGCAAGTCACGGGAGTCGTGGTGGCACGCCTCCGAGTGAGAGGCTGTGCACTATGAGGCACATGTGCTAAAGAAGGCGGTGAGCCTTGTACTCACGCCTGCCACTTTTACGAAACGCATGACAACGCCTCCAAAATAAAATCCCAGGTGCACTAGACCCAGGGGTACCTCGGCAAGGGACGCACAACTCCGGGAAATCACGGGCGACGGAGTGGCATGCGTGAGAGTGGGAGGCTGTGCAAGAGGAAGGGGTGAGGCTTGTACTCACGCCTGCTACTTCCACGAAACACATCACCACGCGGCCAAAACGGATTTCCGGGTGCACAAGATAGTCCCAGGGGAGTTGGAGAGTAGGCGCGCACCTCCTGCCAAATCACGGGAGCCGTAGTGGCACGCCTGCCAGTGAGCTGCCAGTGAGAGGCTGTGAACTGTAAGTCAAATGTCCTAAAGAAGGCGGTGAGCCTTGTACTCACGCCTGCCACTTCCACGAAACGCATGACAACGCCTCCAAAATAAAATCCCAGGTGCAATAGACCCAGGGGAACCTCGGCAATAGACGCGCAGCTCCGGGAAATCACGGGCGACGGAGTGGCATGCGTGAGAGTGGGAGGCTGTGCAAGAGGAAGGGGTGAGCCTTGTACTCACGCCTGCTACTTCCACAAAACACATCACCACGCGGCCAAAACGGATTCCCGGGTGCACTAGATAGTCCCAGGGGAGTTGGAGAGTAGGCGCGCACCTCGTGCCAGATCACGGGAGCCGTAGTGGCACGCCTGCCAGTGAGAGGCTGTGCACTGTGAGGCACATGTGCTAAAGAAGGCGGTAAGTCTTGTACTGACGCCTGCCACTTCCACGAAACACATCGCCACGCGGCTAAAATGGATTCCCGCGTGCTCTCGACAGTCCCAGGGGAGTTTGGGGATAGGCGCGCACCTCCTGCAAGTAACGGGAGGCGTGGTGGCACGCCTCCGAGTGAGAGTCTGTGCACTATGAGGCACATGTGCTAAAGAAGGCGGTGAGCCTTGTACTCACGCCTGCCACTTCCACGAAACGCATGACAACGCCTCCAAAATGAAATCCCAGGTGCACTAGACCCAGGGGAACCTCCGCAATAGACGCGCAACTCCGGGAAATCACGGGCGACGGAGTGGCATGCGTGAGAGTTGGAGGCTGTGGAAGAGGAAGGGGTGAGTCTTGTACTCACGCCTGCTACTTCCACGAAACACATTACCACGCGGTCAAAACGGATTCCCGAGTGCAGTAGATAGTCCCAGGGGAGTTGGAGAGTGGGCGCGCACCTCCTGCCAAATCACGGGAGCCGTAGTGGCACGCCTGCCAGTGAGAGGCTGTGCACTGTGAGGCACCTGTCCTAAAGAGGGCGGTGAGCCTTGTACTCACGCCTGCCACTTCCACGAAACGCATGACAACGCCTCCAAAATGAAATCCCAGGTGCACTAGACACAGGGGAGCCTCGGCAATAGACGCGCAACTCTGGGAAATCACGGGCGACGGAGTGGCATGCGTGAGAGTGGGAGGCTGTGCAAGAGGAAGGGGTGAGCCTTGTACTCACGCCTGCTACTTCCACAAAACACATCACCACGCGGCCAAAACGGATTCCCGAGTGCACTAGATAGTCCCAGGGGAGTTGGAGAGTAGGCGCGCACCTCCTGCCAGATCACGGGAGCCGTAGAGGCACGCCTGCCAGTGAGAGGCTGTGCACTGTGAGGCACATGTGCTAAAGAGGGCGGTGAGTCTTGTACTGACGCCTGCCACTTCCACGAAACACATCGCCACGCGGCTAAAATGGATTCCCGCGTGCTCTCGACAGTCCCAGGGGAGTTTGGGGATAGGCGCGCACCTCCTGCAAGTAACGGGAGGCGTGGTGGCACGCCTCCGAGTGAGAGTCTGTGCACTATGAGGCACATGTGCTAAAGAAGGCGGTGAGCCTTGTACTCACGCCTGCCACTTCCACGAAACGCATGACAACGCCTCCAAAATGAAATCCCAGGTGCACTAGACCCAGGGGAACCTCCGCAATAGACGCGCAACTCCGGGAAATCACGGGCGACGGAGTGGCATGCGTGAGAGTTGGAGGCTGTGCAAGAGGAAGGGGTGAGTCTTGTACTCACGCCTGCTACTTCCACGAAACACATGACCACGCGGCCAAAACGGATTCCCGGGTGCAGTAGATAGTCCCAGGGGAGTTGCAGAGTGGGCGCGCACCTCCTGCCAAATCACGGGAGCCGTAGTGGCACGCCTGCCAGTGAGAGGCTGTGCACTGTGAGGCACCTGTCCTAAAGGGGGCGGTGAGCCTTGTACTCACGCCTGCCACTTCCACGAAACGCATGACAACGCCTCCAAAATGAAATCCCAGGTGCACTAGACCCAGGGGAGCCTCGGCAATAGACGCGCAACTCTGGGAAATCACGGGCGACGGAGTGGCATGCGTGAGAGTGGGAGGCTGTGCAAGAGGAAGGGGTGAGCCTTGTACTCACGCCTGCTACTTCCACGAAACACATCACCACGCGGCCAAAACGGATTCCCGGGTGCACTAGATAGTCCCAAGGGAGTTGAAGAGTAGGCGCGCACCTCCTGCCAAATCACGGGAGCAGTAGTGGCACGCCTGCCAGTAAGAGGCTGTGCACTGTGAGGCACATGTGCTAAAGAAGGCGGTGAGTCTTGTACTCACGCCCGCCACTTCCACGAAACACATCACCACGCGGTTAAAATGAATTCCCGCGTGCACTAGATAGTCCCAGGGGAGTTGGGGGGTAGGCGCGCACCTCCTGAAAGTCACGGGAGTCGTGGTGGCACGCCTCCGAGTGAGAGGCTGTGCACTATGAGGCACATGTGCTAAAGAAGGCGGTGAGCCTTGTACTCACGCCTGCCACTTTTACGAAACGCATGACAACGCCTCCAAAATAAAATCCCAGGTGCACTAGACCCAGCGGAACCTCGGCAAGGGACGTACAACTCCGGGAAATCACGGGCGAGGGAGTGGCATGCGTGAGAGTGGGAGGCTGTGGAAGAGGAAGGGGTGAGGCTTGTACTCACGCCTGCTACTTCTACGAAACACATCACCACGCGGCCAAAAGGGATTTCCGGGTGCACAAGATAGTCCCAGGGGAGTTGGAGAGTAGGCGCGCACCTCCTGCCAAATCACGGGAGCCGTAGTGGCACGCCTGCCAGTGAGCTGCCAGTGAGAGGCTGTGCACTGTCAGGCACATGTCCTAAAGAAGGCGGTGAGCCTTCTACTCACGCCTGCCACTTCCACGAAACGCATGACAACGCCTCCAAAATGAAATCCCAGGTGCAATAGACCCAGGGGAACCTCGGCAATAGACGCGCAACTCCGGAAAATCACGGGCGACGGAGTGGCATGCGTGAGAGTGGGAGGCTGTGCAAGAGGAAGGGGTGAGCCTTGTACTCACGCCTACTACTTCCACGAAACACATCACCACGCGGCCAAAACGGATTCCCGGGTGCACTAGATAGTCCCAGGGGAGTTGGAGAGTAGGCGCGCACCTCCTGCCAGATCACGGGAGCCGTAGTGGCACGCCTGCCAGTGAGAGTCTGTGCAACTTGAGGCACATGTGCTAAAGAAGGCGGTCAGTCTGGTACTCACGCCCGCCACTTCCACGAAACACATCACCACGCGGTTAAAATGGATTCCCGCGTGCACTAGATAGTCCCAGGGGAGTTGGGGGATAGGCGCGCACCTCCTGCAAGTCACGGGAGTCGTGGTGGCACGCCTCCGAGTGAGAGGCTGTGCACTATGAGGCACATGTGCTAAAGAAGGCGGTGAGCCTTGTACTCACGCCTGCCACTTTTACGAAACGCATGACAACGCCTCCAAAATAAAATCCCAGGTGCACTAGACCCAGGGGTACCTCGGCAAGGGACGCACAACTCCGGGAAATCACGGGCGACGGAGTGGCATGCGTGAGAGTGGGAGGCTGTGCAAGAGGAAGGGGTGAGGCTTGTACTCACGCCTGCTACTTCCACGAAACACATCACCACGCGGCCAAAACGGATTTCCGGGTGCACAAGATAGTCCCAGGGGAGTTGGAGAGTAGGCGCGCACCTCCTGCCAAATCACGGGAGCCGTAGTGGCACGCCTGCCAGTGAGCTGCAAGTGAGAGGCTGTGAACTGTCAGTCAAATGTCCTAAAGAAGGCGGTGAGCCTTGTACTCACGCCTGCCACTTCCACGAAACGCATGACAACGCCTCCAAAATAAAATCCCAGGTGCAATAGACCCAGGGGAACCTCGGCAATAGACGCGCAGCTCCGGGAAATCACGGGCGACGGAGTGGCATGCGTGAGAGTGGGAGGCTGTGCAAGAGGAAGGGGTGAGCCTTGTACTCACGCCTGCTACTTCCACAAAACACATCACCACGCGGCCAAAACGGATTCCCGGGTGCACTAGATAGTCCCAGGGGAGTTGGAGAGTAGGCGCGCACCTCGTGCCAGATCACGGGAGCCGTAGTGGCACGCCTGCCAGTGAGAGGCTGTGCACTGTGAGGCACATGTGCTAAAGAAGGCGGTAAGTCTTGTACTGACGCCTGCCACTTCCACGAAACACATCGCCACGCGGCTAAAATGGATTCCCGCGTGCTCTCGACAGTCCCAGGGGAGTTTGGGGATAGGCGCGCACCTCCTGCAAGTAACGGGAGGCGTGGTGGCACGCCTCCGAGTGAGAGTCTGTGCACTATGAGGCACATGTGCTAAAGAAGGCGGTGAGCCTTGTACTCACGCCTGCCACTTCCACGAAACGCATGACAACGCCTCCAAAATGAAATCCCAGGTGCACTAGACCCAGGGGAACCTCCGCAATAGACGCGCAACTCCGGGAAATCACGGGCGACGGAGTGGCATGCGTGAGAGTTGGAGGCTGTGCAAGAGGAAGGGGTGAGTCTTGTACTCACGCCTGCTACTTCCACGAAACACATTACCACGCGGTCAAAACGGATTCCCGAGTGCAGTAGATAGTCCCAGGGGAGTTGGAGAGTGGGCGCGCACCTCCTGCCAAATCACGGGAGCCGTAGTGGCACGCCTGCCAGTGAGAGGCTGTGCACTGTGAGGCACCTGTCCTAAAGAGGGCGGTGAGCCTTGTACTCACGCCTGCCACTTCCACGAAACGCATGACAACGCCTCCAAAATGAAATCCCAGGTGCACTAGACCCAGGGGAGCCTCGGCAATAGACGCGCAACTCTGGGAAATCACGGGCGACGGAGTGGCATGCGTGAGAGTGGGAGGCTGTGCAAGAGGAAGGGGTGAGCCTTGTACTCACGCCTGCTACTTCCACAAAACACATCACCACGCGGCCAAAACGGATTCCCGAGTGCACTAGATAGTCCCAGGGGAGTTGGAGAGTAGGCGCGCACCTCCTGCCAGATCACGGGAGCCGTAGTGGCACGCCTGCCAGTGAGAGGCTGTGCACTGTGAGGCACATGTGCTAAAGAGGGCGGTGAGTCTTGTACTGACGCCTGCCACTTCCACGAAACACATCGCCACGCGGCTAAAATGGATTCCCGTGTGCTCTCGACAGTCCCAGGGGAGTTTGGGGATAGGCGCGCACCTCCTGCAAGTAACGGGAGGCGTGGTGGCACGCCTCCGAGTGAGAGTCTGTGCACTATGAGGCACATGTGCTAAAGAAGGCGGTGAGCCTTGTACTCACGCCTGCCACTTCCACGAAACGCATGACAACGCCTCCAAAATGAAATCCCAGGTGCACTAGACCCAGGGGAACCTCCGCAATAGACGCGCAACTCCGGGAAATCACGGGCGACGGAGTGGCATGGGTGAGAGTTGGAGGCTGTGCAAGAGGAAGGGGTGAGTCTTGTACTCACGCCTGCTACTTCCACGAAACACATGACCACGCGGCCAAAACGGATTCCCGGGTGCAGTAGATAGTCCCAGGGGAGTTGCAGAGTGGGCGCGCACCTCCTGCCAAATCACGGGAGCCGTAGTGGCACGCCTGCCAGTGAGAGGCTGTGCACTGTGAGGCACCTGTCCTAAAGGGGGCGGTGAGCCTTGTACTCACGCCTGCCACTTCCACGAAACGCATGACAACGCCTCCAAAATGAAATCCCAGGTGCACTAGACCCAGGGGAGCCTCGGCAATAGACGCGCAACTCTGGGAAATCACGGGCGACGGAGTGGCATGCGTGAGAGTGGGAGGCTGTGCAAGAGGAAGGGGTGAGCCTTGTACTCACGCCTGCTACTTCCACGAAACACATCACCACGCGGCCAAAACGGATTCCCGGGTGCACTAGATAGTCCCAAGGGAGTTGAAGAGTAGGCGCGCACCTCCTGCCAAATCACGGGAGCAGTAGTGGCACGCCTGCCAGTAAGAGGCTGTGCACTGTGAGGCACATGTGCTAAAGAAGGCGGTGAGTCTTGTACTCACGCCCGCCACTTCCACGAAACACATCACCACGCGGTTAAAATGAATTCCCGCGTGCACTAGATAGTCCCAGGGGAGTTGGGGGGTAGGCGCTCACCTCCTGAAAGTCACGGGAGTCGTGGTGGCACGCCTCCGAGTGAGAGGCTGTGCACTATGAGGCACATGTGCTAAAGAAGGCGGTGAGCCTTGTACTCACGCCTGCCACTTTTACGAAACGCATGACAACGCCTCCAAAATAAAATCCCAGGTGCACTAGACCCAGCGGAACCTCGGCAAGGGACGTACAACTCCGGGAAATCACGGGCGACGGAGTGGCATGCGTGAGAGTGGGAGGCTGTGGAAGAGGAAGGGGTGAGGCTTGTACTCACGCCTGCTACTTCTACGAAACACATCACCACGCGGCCAAAAGGGATTTCCGGGTGCACAAGATAGTCCCAGGGGAGTTGGAGAGTAGGCGCGCACCTCCTGCCAAATCACGGGAGCCGTAGTGGCACGCCTGCCAGTGAGCTGCCAGTGAGAGGCTGTGCACTGTCAGGCACATGTCCTAAAGAAGGCGGTGAGCCTTCTACTCACGCCTGCCACTTCCACGAAACGCATGACAACGCCTCCAAAATGAAATCCCAGGTGCAATAGACCCAGGGGAACCTCGGCAATAGACGCGCAACTCCGGAAAATCACGGGCGACGGAGTGGCATGCGTGAGAGTTGGAGGCTGTGCAAGAGGAAGGGGTGAGCCTTGTACTCACGCCTACTACTTCCACGAAACACATCACCACGCGGCCAAAACGGATTCCCGGGTGCACTAGATAGTCCCAGGGGAGTTGGAGAGTAGGCGTGCACCTCCTGCCAGATCACGGGAGCCGTAGTGGCACGCCTGCCAGTGAGAGTCTGTGCAACTTGAGGCACATGTGCTAAAGAAGGCGGTCAGTCTGGTACTCACTTCCGCCACTTCCACGAAACACATCACCACGCGGTTAAAATGGATTCCCGCGTGCACTAGATAGTCCCAGGGGAGTTGGGGGATAGGCGCGCACCTCCTGCAAGTCACGGGAGTCGTGGTGGCACGCCTCCGAGTGAGAGGCTGTGCACTATGAGGCACATGTGCTAAAGAAGGCGGTGAGCCTTGTACTCACGCCTGCCACTTTTACGAAACGCATGACAACGCCTCCAAAATAAAATCCCAGGTGCACTAGACCCAGGGGTACCTCGGCAAGGGACGCACAACTCCGGGAAATCACGGGCGACGGAGTGGCATGCGTGAGAGTGGGAGGCTGTGCAAGAGGAAGGGGTGAGGCTTGTACTCACGCCTGCTACTTCCACGAAACACATCACCACGCGGCCAAAACGGATTTCCGGGTGCACAAGATAGTCCCAGGGGAGTTGGAGAGTAGGCGCGCACCTCCTGCCAAATCACGGGAGCCGTAGTGGCACGCCTGCCAGTGAGCTGCCAGTGAGAGGCTGTGAACTGTCAGTCAAATGTCCTAAAGAAGGCGGTGAGCCTTGTACTCACGCCTGCCACTTCCACGAAACGCATGACAACGCCTCCAAAATAAAATCCCAGGTGCAATAGACCCAGGGGAACCTCGGCAATAGACGCGCAGCTCCGGGAAATGACGGGCGACGGAGTGGCATGCGTGAGAGTGGGAGGCTGTGCAAGAGGAAGGGGTGAGCCTTGTACTCACGCCTGCTACTTCCACAAAACACATCACCACGCGGCCAAAACGGATTCCCGGGTGCACTAGATAGTCCCAGGGGAGTTGGAGAGTAGGCGCGCACCTCGTGCCAGATCACGGGAGCCGTAGTGGCACGCCTGCCAGTGAGAGGCTGTGCACTGTGAGGCACATGTGCTAAAGAAGGCGGTAAGTCTTGTACTGACGCCTGCCACTTCCACGAAACACATCGCCACGCGGCTAAAATGGATTCCCGCGTGCTCTCGACAGTCCCAGGGGAGTTTGGGGATAGGCGCGCACCTCCTGCAAGTAACGGGAGGCGTGGTGGCACGCCTCCGAGTGAGAGTCTGTGCACTATGAGGCACATGTGCTAAAGAAGGCGGTGAGCCTTGTACTCACGCCTGCCACTTCCACGAAACGCATGACAACGCCTCCAAAATGAAATCCCAGGTGCACTAGACCCAGGGGAACCTCCGCAATAGACGCGCAACTCCGGGAAATCACGGGCGACGGAGTGGCATGCGTGAGAGTTGGAGGCTGTGCAAGAGGAAGGGGTGAGTCTTGTACTCACGCCTGCTACTTCCACGAAACACATTACCACGCGGTCAAAACGGATTCCCGAGTGCAGTAGATAGTCCCAGGGGAGTTGGAGAGTGGGCGCGCACCTCCTGCCAAATCACGGGAGCCGTAGTGGCACGCCTGCCAGTGAGAGGCTGTGCACTGTGGGGCACCTGTCCTAAAGAGGGCGGTGAGCCTTGTACTCACGCCTGCCACTTCCACGAAACGCATGACAACGCCTCCAAAATGAAATCCCAGGTGCACTAGACCCAGGGGAGCCTCGGCAATAGACGCGCAACTCTGGGAAATCACGGGCGACGGAGTGGCATGCGTGAGAGTGGGAGGCTGTGCAAGAGGAAGGGGTGAGCCTTGTACTCACGCCTGCTACTTCCACAAAACACATCACCACGCGGCCAAAACGGATTCCCGAGTGCACTAGATAGTCCCAGGGGAGTTGGAGAGTAGGCGCGCACCTCCTGCCAGATCACGGGAGCCGTAGTGGCACGCCTGCCAGTGAGAGGCTGTGCACTGTGAGGCACATGTGCTAAAGAGGGCGGTGAGTCTTGTACTGACGCCTGCCACTTCCACGAAACACATCGCCACGCGGCTAAAATGGATTCCCGCGTGCTCTCGACAGTCCCAGGGGAGTTTGGGGATAGGCGCGCACCTCCTGCAAGTAACGGGAGGCGTGGTGGCACGCCTCCGAGTGAGAGTCTGTGCACTATGAGGCACATGTGCTAAAGAAGGCGGTGAGCCTTGTACTCACGCCTGCCACTTCCACGAAACGCATGACAACGCCTCCAAAATGAAATCCCAGGTGCACTAGACCCAGGGGAACCTCCGCAATAGACGCGCAACTCCGGGAAATCACGGGCGACGGAGTGGCATGCGTGAGAGTTGGAGGCTGTGCAAGAGGAAGGGGTGAGTCTTGTACTCACGCCTGCTACTTCCACGAAACACATGACCACGCGGCCAAAACGGATTCCCGGGTGCAGTAGATAGTCCCAGGGGAGTTGCAGAGTGGGCGCGCACCTCCTGCCAAATCACGGGAGCCGTAGTGGCACGCCTGCCAGTGAGAGGCTGTGCACTGTGAGGCACCTGTCCTAAAGGGGGCGGTGAGCCTTGTACTCACGCCTGCCACTTCCACGAAACGCATGACAACGCCTGCAAAATGAAATCCCAGGTGCACTAGCCCCAGGGAGCCTCGGCAATAGACGCGCAACTCTGGGAAATCACGGGCGATTGAGTGGCATGCGTGAGAGTGGGAGGCTGTGCAAGAGGAAGGGGTGAGCCTTGTACTCACGCCTGCTACTTCCACGAAACACATCACCACGCGGCCAAAACGGATTCCCGGGTGCACTAGATAGTCCCAAGGGAGTTGAAGAGTAGGCGCGCACCTCCTGCCAAATCACGGGAGCAGTAGTGGCACGCCTGCCAGTAAGAGGCTGTGCACTGTGAGGCACATGTGCTAAAGAAGGCGGTGAGTCTTGTACTCACGCCCGCCACTTCCACGAAACACATCACCACGCGGTTAAAATGAATTCCCGCGTGCACTAGATAGTCCCAGGGGAGTTGGGGGGTAGGCGCGCACCTCCTGAAAGTCACGGGAGTCGTGGTGGCACGCCTCCGAGTGAGAGGCTGTGCACTATGAGGCACATGTGCTAAAGAAGGCGGTGAGCCTTGTACTCACGCCTGCCACTTTTACGAAACGCATGACAACGCCTCCAAAATAAAATCCCAGGTGCACTAGACCCAGCGGAACCTCGGCAAGGGACCTACAACTCCGGGAAATCACGGGCGAGGGAGTGGCATGCGTGAGAGTGGGAGGCTGTGGAAGAGGAAGGGGTGAGGCTTGTACTCACGCCTGCTACTTCTACGAAACACATCACCACGCGGCCAAAAGGGATTTCCGGGTGCACAAGATAGTCCCAGGGGAGTTGGAGAGTAGGCGCGCACCTCCTGCCAAATCACGGGAGCCGTAGTGGCACGCCTGCCAGTGAGCTGCCAGTGAGAGGCTGTGCACTGTCAGGCACATGTCCTAAAGAAGGCGGTGAGCCTTCTACTCACGCCTGCCACTTCCACGAAACGCATGACAACGCCTCCAAAATGAAATCCCAGGTGCAATAGACCCAGGGGAACCTCGGCAATAGACGCGCAACTCCGGAAAATCACGGGCGACGGAGTGGCATGCGTGAGAGTGGGAGGCTGTGCAAGAGGAAGGGGTGAGCCTTGTACTCACGCCTACTACTTCCACGAAACACATCACCACGCGGCCAAAACGGATTCCCGGGTGCACTAGATAGTCCCAGGGGAGTTGGAGAGTAGGCGCGCACCTCCTGCCAGATCACGGGAGCCGTAGTGGCACGCCTGCCAGTGAGAGTCTGTGCAACTTGAGGCACATGTGCTAAAGAAGGCGGTCAGTCTGGTACTCACGCCCGCCACTTCCACGAAACACATCACCACGCGGTTAAAATGGATTCCCGCGTGCACTAGATAGTCCCAGGGGAGTTGGGGGATAGGCGCGCACCTCCTGCAAGTCACGGGAGTCGTGGTGGCACGCCTTCGAGTGAGAGGCTGTGCACTATGAGGCACATGTGCTAAAGAAGGCGGTGAGCCTTGTACTCACGCCTGCCACTTTTACGAAACGCATGACAACGCCTCCAAAATAAAATCCCAGGTGCACTAGACCCAGGGGTACCTCGGCAAGGAACGCACAACTCCGGGAAATCACGGGCGACGGAGTGGCATGCGTGAGAGTGGGAGGCTGTGCAAGAGGAAGGGGTGAGGCTTGTACTCACGCCTGCTACTTCCACGAAACACATCACCACGCGGCCAAAACGGATTTCCGGGTGCACAAGATAGTCCCAGGGGAGTTGGAGAGTAGGCGCGCACCTCCTGCCAAATCACGGGAGCCGTAGTGGCACGCCTGCCAGTGAGCTGCCAGTGAGAGGCTGTGAACTGTCAGTCAAATGTCCTAAAGAAGGCGGTGAGCCTTGTACTCACGCCTGCCACTTCCACGAAACGCATGACAACGCCTCCAAAATAAAATCCCAGGTGCAATAGACCCAGGGGAACCTCGGCAATAGACGCGCAGCTCCGGGAAATCACGGGCGACGGAGTGGCATGCGTGAGAGTGGGAGGCTGTGCAAGAGGAAGGGGTGAGCCTTGTACTCACGCCTGCTACTTCCACAAAACACATCACCACGCGGCCAAAACGGATTCCCGGGTGCACTAGATAGTCCCAGGGGAGTTGGAGAGTAGGCGCGCACCTCGTGCCAGATCACGGGAGCCGTAGTGGCACGCCTGCCAGTGAGAGGCTGTGCACTGTGAGGCACATGTGCTAAAGAAGGCGGTAAGTCTTGTACTGACGCCTGCCACTTCCACGAAACACATCGCCACGCGGCTAAAATGGATTCCCGCGTGCTCTCGACAGTCCCAGGGGAGTTTGGGGATAGGCGCGCACCTCCTGCAAGTAACGGGAGGCGTGGTGGCACGCCTCCGAGTGAGAGTCTGTGCACTATGAGGCACATGTGCTAAAGAAGGCGGTGAGCCTTGTACTCACGCCTGCCACTTCCACGAAACGCATGACAACGCCTCCAAAATGAAATCCCAGGTGCACTAGACCCAGGGGAACCTCCGCAATAGACGCGCAACTCCGGGAAATCACGGGCGACGGAGTGGCATGCGTGAGAGTTGGAGGCTGTGCAAGAGGAAGGGGTGAGTCTTGTACTCACGCCTGCTACTTCCACGAAACACATGACCACGCGGCCAAAACGGATTCCCGGGTGCAGTAGATAGTCCCAGGGGAGTTGCAGAGTGGGCGCGCACCTCCTGCCAAATCACGGGAGCCGTAGTGGCACGCCTGCCAGTGAGAGGCTGTGCACTGTGAGGCACCTGTCCTAAAGGGGGCGGTGAGCCTTGTACTCACGCCTGCCACTTCCACGAAACGCATGACAACGCCTCCAAAATGAAATCCCAGGTGCACTAGACCCAGGGGAGCCTCGGCAATAGACGCGCAACTCTGGGAAATCACGGGCGACGGAGTGGCATGCGTGAGAGTGGGAGGCTGTGCAAGAGGAAGGGGTGAGCCTTGTACTCACGCCTGCTACTTCCACGAAACACATCACCACGCGGCCAAAACGGATTCCCGGGTGCACTAGATAGTCCCAAGGGAGTTGAAGAGTAGGCGCGCACCTCCTGCCAAATCACGGGAGCAGTAGTGGCACGCCTGCCAGTAAGAGGCTGTGCACTGTGAGGCACATGTGCTAAAGAAGGCGGTGAGTCTTGTACTCACGCCCGCCACTTCCACGAAACACATCACCACGCGGTTAAAATGAATTCCCGCGTGCACTAGATAGTCCCAGGGGAGTTGGGGGGTAGGCGCGCACCTCCTGAAAGTCACGGGAGTCGTGGTGGCACGCCTCCGAGTGAGAGGCTGTGCACTATGAGGCACATGTGCTAAAGAAGGCGGTGAGCCTTGTACTCACGCCTGCCACTTTTACGAAACGCATGACAACGCCTCCAAAATAAAATCCCAGGTGCACTAGACCCAGCGGAACCTCGGCAAGGGACCTACAACTCCGGGAAATCACGGGCGAGGGAGTGGCATGCGTGAGAGTGGGAGGCTGTGGAAGAGGAAGGGGTGAGGCTTGTACTCACGCCTGCTAGTTCTACGAAACACATCACCACGCGGCCAAAAGGGATTTCCGGGTGCACAAGATAGTCCCAGGGGAGTTGGAGAGTAGGCGCGCACCTCCTGCCAAATCACGGGAGCCGTAGTGGCACGCCTGCCAGTGAGCTGCCAGTGAGAGGCTGTGCACTGTCAGGCACATGTCCTAAAGAAGGCGGTGAGCCTTCTACTCACGCCTGCCACTTCCACGAAACGCATGACAACGCCTCCAAAATGAAATCCCAGGTGCAATAGACCCAGGGGAACCTCGGCAATAGACGCGCAACTCCGGAAAATCACGGGCGACGGAGTGGCATGCGTGAGAGTGGGAGGCTGTGCAAGAGGAAGGGGTGAGCCTTGTACTCACGCCTACTACTTCCACGAAACACATCACCACGCGGCCAAAACGGATTCCCGGGTGCACTAGATAGTCCCAGGGGAGTTGGAGAGTAGGCGCGCACCTCCTGCCAGATCACGGGAGCCGTAGTGGCACGCCTGCCAGTGAGAGTCTGTGCAACTTGAGGCACATGTGCTAAAGAAGGCGGTCAGTCTGGTACTCACGCCCGCCACTTCCACGAAACACATCACCACGCGGTTAAAATGGATTCCCGCGTGCACTACATAGTCCCAGGGGAGTTGGGGGATAGGCGCGCACCTCCTGCAAGTCACGGGAGTCGTGGTGGCACGCCTCCGAGTGAGAGGCTGTGCACTATGAGGCACATGTGCTAAAGAAGGCGGTGAGCCTTGTACTCACGCCTGCCACTTTTACGAAACGCATGACAACGCCTCCAAAATAAAATCCCAGGTGCACTAGACCCAGGGGTACCTCGGCAAGGGACGCACAACTCCGGGAAATCACGGGCGACGGAGTGGCATGCGTGAGAGTGGGAGGCTGTGCAAGAGGAAGGGGTGAGGCTTGTACTCACGCCTGCTACTTCCACGAAACACATCACCACGCGGCCAAAACGGATTTTCGGGTGCACAAGATAGTCCCAGGGGAGTTGGAGAGTAGGCGCGCACCTCCTGCCAAATCACGGGAGCCGTAGTGGCACGCCTGCCAGTGAGCTGCCAGTGAGAGGCTGTGAACTGTTAGTCAAATGTCCTAAAGAAGGCGGTGAGCCTTGTACTCACGCCTGCCACTTCCACGAAACGCATGACAACGCCTCCAAAATAAAATCCCAGGTGCAATAGACCCAGGGGAACCTCGGCAATAGACGCGCAGCTCCGGGAAATCACGGGCGACGGAGTGGCATGCGTGAGAGTGGGAGGCTGTGCAAGAGGAAGGGGTGAGCCTTGTACTCACGCCTGCTACTTCCACAAAACACATCACCACGCGGCCAAAACGGATTCCCGGGTGCACTAGATAGTCCCAGGGGAGTTGGAGAGTAGGCGCGCACCTCGTGCCAGATCACGGGAGCCGTAGTGGCACGCCTGCCAGTGAGAGGCTGTGCACTGTGAGGCACATGTGCTAAAGAAGGCGGTAAGTCTTGTACTGACGCCTGCCACTTCCACGAAACACATCGCCACGCGGCTAAAATGGATTCCCGCGTGCTCTCGACAGTCCCAGGGGAGTTTGGGGATAGGCGCGCACCTCCTGCAAGTAACGGGAGGCGTGGTGGCACGCCTCCGAGTGAGAGTCTGTGCACTATGAGGCACATGTGCTAAAGAAGGCGGTGAGCCTTGTACTCACGCCTGCCACTTCCACGAAACGCATGACAACGCCTCCAAAATGAAATCCCAGGTGCACTAGACCCAGGGGAACCTCCGCAATAGACGCGCAACTCCGGGAAATCACGGGCGACGGAGTGGCATGCGTGAGAGTTGGAGGCTGTGCAAGAGGAAGGGGTGAGTCTTGTACTCACGCCTGCTACTTCCACGAAACACATTACCACGCGGTCAAAACGGATTCCCGAGTGCAGTAGATAGTCCCAGGGGAGTTGGAGAGTGGGCGCGCGCACCTCCTGCCAAATCACGGGAGCCGTAGTGGCACGCCTGCCAGTAAGAGGCTGTGCACTGTGAGGCACCTGTCCTAAAGAGGGCGGTGAGCCTTGTACTCACGCCTGCCACTTCCACGAAACGCATGACAACGCCTCCAAAATGAAATCCCAGGTGCACTAGACCCAGGGGAGCCTCGGCAATAGACGCGCAACTCTGGGAAATCACGGGCGACGGAGTGGCATGCGTGAGAGTGGGAGGCTGTGCAAGAGGAAGGGGTGAGCCTTGTACTCACGCCTGCTACTTCCACAAAACACATCACCACGCGGCCAAAACGGATTCCCGAGTGCACTAGATAGTCCCAGGGGAGTTGGAGAGTAGGCGCGCACCTCCTGCCAGATCACGGGAGCCGTAGTGGCACGCCTGCCAGTGAGAGGCTGTGCACTGTGAGGCACATGTGCTAAAGAGGGCGGTGAGTCTTGTACTGACGCCTGCCACTTCCACGAAACACATCGCCACGCGGCTAAAATGGATTCCCGCGTGCTCTCGACAGTCCCAGGGGAGTTTGGGGATAGGCGCGCACCTCCTGCAAGTAACGGGAGGCGTGGTGGCACGCCTCCGAGTGAGAGTCTGTGCACTATGAGGCACATGTGCTAAAGAAGGCGGTGAGCCTTGTACTCACGCCTGCCACTTCCACGAAACGCATGACAACGCCTCCAAAATGAAATCCCAGGTGCACTAGACCCAGGGGAACCTCCGCAATAGACGCGCAACTCCGGGAAATCACGGGCAACGGAGTGGCATGCGTGAGAGTTGGAGGCTGTGCAAGAGGAAGGGGTGAGTCTTGTACTCACGCCTGCTACTTCCACGAAACACATGACCACGCGGCCAAAACGGATTCCCGGGTGCAGTAGATAGTCCCAGGGGAGTTGCAGAGTGGGCGCGCACCTCCTGCCAAATCACGGGAGCCGTAGTGGCACGCCTGCCAGTGAGAGGCTGTGCACTGTGAGGCACCTGTCCTAAAGGGGGCGGTGAGCCTTGTACTCACGCCTGCCACTTCCACGAAACGCATGACAACGCCTCCAAAATGAAATCCCAGGTGCACTAGACCCAGGGGAGCCTCGGCAATAGACGCGCAACTCTGGGAAATCACGGGCGACGGAGTGGCATGCGTGAGAGTGGGAGGCTGTGCAAGAGGAAGGGGTGAGCCTTGTACTCACGCCTGCTACTTCCACGAAACACATCACCACGCGGCCAAAACGGATTCCCGGGTGCACTAGATAGTCCCAAGGGAGTTGAAGAGTAGGCGCGCACCTCCTGCCAAATCACGGGAGCAGTAGTGGCACGCCTGCCAGTAAGAGGCTGTGCACTGTGAGGCACATGTGCTAAAGAAGGCGGTGAGTCTTGTACTCACGCCCGCCACTTCCACGAAACACATCACCACGCGGTTAAAATGAATTCCCGCGTGCACTAGATAGTCCCAGGGGAGTTGGGGGGTAGGCGCGCACCTCCTGAAAGTCACGGGAGTCGTGGTGGCACGCCTCCGAGTGAGAGGCTGTGCACTATGAGGCACATGTGCTAAAGAAGGCGGTGAGCCTTGTACTCACGCCTGCCACTTTTACGAAACGCATGACAACGCCTCCAAAATAAAATCCCAGGTGCACTAGACCCAGCGGAACCTCGGCAAGGGACGTACAACTCCGGGAAATCACGGGCGACGGAGTGGCATGCGTGAGAGTGGGAGGCTGTGGAAGAGGAAGGGGTGAGGCTTGTACTCACGCCTGCTACTTCTACGAAACACATCACCACGCGGCCAAAAGGGATTTCCGGGTGCACAAGATAGTCCCAGGGGAGTTGGAGAGTAGGCGCGCACCTCCTGCCAAATCACGGGAGCCGTAGTGGCACGCCTGCCAGTGAGCTGCCAGTGAGAGGCTGTGCACTGTCAGGCACATGTCCTAAAGAAGGCGGTGAGCCTTCTACTCACGCCTGCCACTTCCACGAAACGCATGACAACGCCTCCAAAATGAAATCCCAGGTGCAATAGACCCAGGGGAACCTCGGCAATAGACGGGCAACTCCGGAAAATCACGGGCGACGGAGTGGCATGCGTGAGAGTGGGAGGCTGTGCAAGAGGAAGGGGTGAGCCTTGTACTCACGCCTACTACTTCCACGAAACACATCACCACGCGGCCAAAACGGATTCCCGGGTGCACTAGATAGTCCCAGGGGAGTTGGAGAGTAGGCGCGCACCTCCTGCCAGATCACGGGAGCCGTAGTGGCACGCCTGCCAGTGAGAGTCTGTGCAACTTGAGGCACATGTGCTAAAGAAGGCGGTCAGTCTGGTACTCACGCCCGCCACTTCCACGAAACACATCACCACGCGGTTAAAATGGATTCCCGCGTGCACTAGATAGTCCCAGGGGAGTTGGGGGATAGGCGCGCACCTCCTGCAAGTCACGGGAGTCGTGGTGGCACGCCTCCGAGTGAGAGGCTGTGCACTATGAGGCACATGTGCTAAAGAAGGCGGTGAGCCTTGTACTCACGCCTGCCACTTTTACGAAACGCATGACAACGCCTCCAAAATAAAATCCCAGGTGCACTAGACCCAGGGGTACCTCGGCAAAGGACGCACAACTCCGGGAAATCACGGGCGACGGAGTGGCATGCGTGAGAGTGGGAGGCTGTGCAAGAGGAAGGGGTGAGGCTTGTACTCACGCCTGCTACTTCCACGAAACACATCACCACGCGGCCAAAACGGATTTCCGGGTGCACAAGATAGTCCCAGGGGAGTTGGAGAGTAGGCGCGCACCTCCTGCCAAATCACGGGAGCCGTAGTGGCACGCCTGCCAGTGAGCTGCCAGTGAGAGGCTGTGAACTGTCAGTCAAATGTCCTAAAGAAGGCGGTGAGCCTTGTACTCACGCCTGCCACTTCCACGAAACGCATGACAACGCCTCCAAAATAAAATCCCAGGTGCAATAGACCCAGGGGAGCCTCGGCAATAGACGCGCAGCTCCGGGAAATCACGGGCGACGGAGTGGCATGCGTGAGAGTGGGAGGCTGTGCAAGAGGAAGGGGTTAGCCTTGTACTCACGCCTGCTACTTCCACAAAACACATCACCACGCGGCCAAAACGGATTCCCGGGTGCACTAGATAGTCCCAGGGGAGTTGGAGAGTAGGCGCGCACCTCGTGCCAGATCACGGGAGCCGTAGTGGCACGCCTGCCAGTGAGAGGCTGTGCATTGTGAGGCACATGTGCTAAAGAAGGCGGTAAGTCTTGTACTGACGCCTGCCACTTCCACGAAACACATCGCCACGCGGCTAAAATGGATTCCCGCGTGCTCTCGACAGTCCCAGGGGAGTTTGGGGATAGGCGCGCACCTCCTGCAAGTAACGGGAGGCGTGGTGGCACGCCTCCGAGTGAGAGTCTGTGCACTATGAGGCACATGTGCTAAAGAAGGCGGTGAGCCTTGTACTCACGCCTGCCACTTCCACGAAACGCATGACAACGCCTCCAAAATGAAATCCCAGGTGCACTAGACCCAGGGGAACCTCCGCAATAGACGCGCAACTCCGGGAAATCACGGGCGACGGAGTGGCATGCGTGAGAGTTGGAGGCTGTGCAAGAGGAAGGGGTGAGTCTTGTACTCACGCCTGCTACTTCCACGAAACACATTACCACGCGGTCAAAACGGATTCCCGAGTGCAGTAGATAGTCCCAGGGGAGTTGGAGAGTGGGCGCGCACCTCCTGCCAAATCACGGGAGCCGTAGTGGCACGCCTGCCAGTGAGAGGCTGTGCACTGTGAGGCACCTGTCCTAAAGAGGGCGGTGAGCCTTGTACTCACGCCTGCCACTTCCACGAA
This sequence comes from Stylophora pistillata, assembly GCF_964205215.1. Taxonomy (NCBI): domain Eukaryota; kingdom Metazoa; phylum Cnidaria; class Anthozoa; order Scleractinia; family Pocilloporidae; genus Stylophora; species Stylophora pistillata. Next base: position 245,433 of record NC_142521.1, on the reverse strand, counting down.
ACGCATGACAACGCCTCCAAAATGAAATCCCAGGTGCACTAGACCCAGGGGAGCCTCGGCAATAGACGCGCAACTCTGGGAAATCACGGGCGACGGAGTGGCATGCGTGAGAGTGGGAGGCTGTGGAAGAGGAAGGGGTGAGCCTTGTACTCACGCCTGCTACTTCCACAAAACACATCACCACGCGGCCAAAACGGATTCCCGAGTGCACTAGATAGTCCCAGGGGAGTTGGAGAGTAGGCGCGCACCTCCTGCCAGATCACGGGAGCCGTAGTGGCACGCCTGCCAGTGAGAGGCTGTGCACTGTGAGGCACATGTGCTAAAGAGGGCGGTGAGTCTTGTACTGACGCCTGCCACTTCCACGAAACACATCGCCACGCGGCTAAAATGGATTCCCGCGTGCTCTCGACAGTCCCAGGGGAGTTTGGGGATAGGCGCGCACCTCCTGCAAGTAACGGGAGGCGTGGTGGCACGCCTCCGAGTGAGAGTCTGTGCACTATGAGGCACATGTGCTAAAGAAGGCGGTGAGCCTTGTACTCACGCCTGCCACTTCCACGAAACGCATGACAACGCCTCCAAAATAAAATCCCAGGTGCACTAGACCCAGGGGAACCTCCGCAATAGACGCGCAACTCCGGGAAATCACGGGCGACGGAGTGGCATGCGTGAGAGTTGGAGGCTGTGCAAGAGGAAGGGGTGAGTCTTGTACTCACGCCTGCTACTTCCACGAAACACATGACCACGCGGCCAAAACGGTTTCCCGGGTGCAGTAGATAGTCCCAGGGGAGTTGCAGAGTGGGCGCGCACCTCCTGCCAAATCACGGGAGCCGTAGTGGCACGCCTGCCAGTGAGAGGCTGTGCACTGTGAGGCACCTGTCCTAAAGGGGGCGGTGAGCCTTGTACTCACGCCTGCCACTTCCACGAAACGCATGACAACGCCTCCAAAATGAAATCCCAGGTGCACTAGACCCAGGGGAGCCTCGGCAATAGACGCGCAACTCTGGGAAATCACGGGCGACGGAGTGGCATGCGTGAGAGTGGGAGGCTGTGCAAGAGGAAGGGGTGAGCCTTGTACTCACGCCTGCTACTTCCACGAAACACATCACCACGCGGCCAAAACGGATTCCCGGGTGCACTAGATAGTCCCAAGGGAGTTGAAGAGTAGGCGCGCACCTCCTGCCAAATCACGGGAGCAGTAGTGGCACGCCTGCCAGTAAGAGGCTGTGCACTGTGAGGCACATGTGCTAAAGAAGGCGGTGAGTCTTGTACTCACGCCCGCCACTTCCACGAAACACATCACCACGCGGTTAAAATGAATTCCCGCGTGCACTAGATAGTCCCAGGGGAGTTGGGGGGTAGGCGCGCACCTCCTGAAAGTCACGGGAGTCGTGGTGGCACGCCTCCGAGTGAGAGGCTGTGCACTATGAGGCACATGTGCTAAAGAAGGCGGTGAGCCTTGTACTCACGCCTGCCACTTTTACGAAACGCATGACAACGCCTCCAAAATAAAATCCCAGGTGCACTAGACCCAGCGGAACCTCGGCAAGGGACGTACAACTCCGGGAAATCACGGGCGAGGGAGTGGCATGCGTGAGAGTGGGAGGCTGTGGAAGAGGAAGGGGTGAGGCTTGTACTCACGCCTGCTACTTCTACGAAACACATCACCACGCGGCCAAAAGGGATTTCCGGGTGCACAAGATAGTCCCAGGGGAGTTGGAGAGTAGGCGCGCACCTCCTGCCAAATCACGGGAGCCGTAGTGGCACGCCTGCCAGTGAGCTGCCAGTGAGAGGCTGTGCACTGTCAGGCACATGTCCTAAAGAAGGCGGTGAGCCTTCTACTCACGCCTGCCACTTCCACGAAACGCATGACAACGCCTCCAAAATGAAATCCCAGGTGCAATAGACCCAGGGGAACCTCGGCAATAGACGCGCAACTCCGGAAAATCACGGGCGACGGAGTGGCATGCGTGAGAGTGGGAGGCTGTGCAAGAGGAAGGGGTGAGCCTTGTACTCACGCCTACTACTTCCACGAAACACATCACCACGCGGCCAAAACGGATTCCCGGGTGCACTAGATAGTCCCAGGGGAGTTGGAGAGTAGGCGCGCACCTCCTGCCAGATCACGGGAGCCGTAGTGGCACGCCTGCCAGTTAGAGTCTGTGCAACTTGAGGCACATGTGCTAAAGAAGGCGGTCAGTCTGGTACTCACGCCCGCCACTTCCACGAAACACATCACCACGCGGTTAAAATGGATTCCCGCGTGCACTAGATAGTCCCAGGGGAGTTGGGGGATAGGCGCGCACCTCCTGCAAGTCACGGGAGTCGTGGTGGCACGCCTCCGAGTGAGAGGCTGTGCACTATGAGGCACATGTGCTAAAGAAGGCGGTGAGCCTTGTACTCACGCCTGCCACTTTTACGAAACGCATGACAACGCCTCCAAAATAAAATCCCAGGTGCACTAGACCCAGGGGTACCTCGGCAAGGGACGCACAACTCCGGGAAATCACGGGCGACGGAGTGGCATGCGTGAGAGTGGGAGGCTGTGCAAGAGGAAGGGGTGAGGCTTGTACTCACGCCTGCTACTTCCACGAAACACATCACCACGCGGCCAAAACGGATTTCCGGGTGCACAAGATAGTCCCAGGGGAGTTGGAGAGTAGGCGCGCACCTCCTGCCAAATCACGGGAGCCGTAGTGGCACGCCTGCCAGTGAGCTGCCAGTGAGAGGCTGTGAACTGTCAGTCAAATGTCCTAAAGAAGGCGGTGAGCCTTGTACTCACGCCTGCCACTTCCACGAAACGCATGACAACGCCTCCAAAATAAAATCCCAGGTGCAATAGACCCAGGGGAACCTCGGCAATAGACGCGCAGCTCCGGGAAATCACGGGCGACGGAGTGGCATGCGTGAGAGTGGGAGGCTGTGCAAGAGGAAGGGGTGAGCCTTGTACTCACGCCTGCTACTTCCACAAAACACATCACCACGCGGCCAAAACGGATTCCCGGGTGCACTAGATAGTCCCAGGGGAGTTGGAGAGTAGGCGCGCACCTCGTGCCAGATCACGGGAGCCGTAGTGGCACGCCTGCCAGTGAGAGGCTGTGCACTGTGAGGCACATGTGCTAAAGAAGGCGGTAAGTCTTGTACTGACGCCTGCCACTTCCACGAAACACATCGCCACGCGGCTAAAATGGATTCCCGCGTGCTCTCGACAGTCCCAGGGGAGTTTGGGGATAGGCGCGCACCTCCTGCAAGTAACGGGAGGCGTGGTGGCACGCCTCCGAGTGAGAGTCTGTGCACTATGAGGCACATGTGCTAAAGAAGGCGGTGAGCCTTGTACTCACGCCTGCCACTTCCACGAAACGCATGACAACGCCTCCAAAATGAAATCCCAGGTGCACTAGACCCAGGGGAACCTCCGCAATAGACGCGCAACTCCGGGAAATCACGGGCGACGGAGTGGCATGCGTGAGAGTTGGAGGCTGTGCAAGAGGAAGGGGTGAGTCTTGTACTCACGCCTGCTACTTCCACGAAACACATTACCACGCGGTCAAAACGGATTCCCGAGTGCAGTAGATAGTCCCAGGGGAGTTGGAGAGTGGGCGCGCGCACCTCCTGCCAAATCACGGGAGCCGTAGTGGCACGCCTGCCAGTAAGAGGCTGTGCACTGTGAGGCACCTGTCCTAAAGAGGGCGGTGAGCCTTGTACTCACGCCTGCCACTTCCACGAAACGCATGACAACGCCTCCAAAATGAAATCCCAGGTGCACTAGACCCAGGGAAGCCTCGGCAATAGACGCGCAACTCTGGGAAATCACGGGCGACGGAGTGGCATGCGTGAGAGTGGGAGGCTGTGCAAGAGGAAGGGGTGAGCCTTGTACTCACGCCTGCTACTTCCACAAAACACATCACCACGCGGCCAAAACGGATTCCCGAGTGCACTAGATAGTCCCAGGGGAGTTGGAGAGTAGGCGCGCACCTCCTGCCAGATCACGGGAGCCGTAGTGGCACGCCTGCCAGTGAGAGGCTGTGCACTGTGAGGCACATGTGCTAAAGAGGGCGGTGAGTCTTGTACTGACGCCTGCCACTTCCACGAAACACATCGCCACGCGGCTAAAATGGATTCCCGCGTGCTCTCGACAGTCCCAGGGGAGTTTGGGGATAGGCGCGCACCTCCTGCAAGTAACGGGAGGCGTGGTGGCACGCCTCCGAGTGAGAGTCTGTGCACTATGAGGCACATGTGCTAAAGAAGGCGGTGAGCCTTGTACTCACGCCTGCCACTTCCACGAAACGCATGACAACGCCTCCAAAATGAAATCCCAGGTGCACTAGACCCAGGGGAACCTCCGCAATAGACGCGCAACTCCGGGAAATCACGGGCGACGGAGTGGCATGCGTGAGAGTTGGAGGCTGTGCAAGAGGAAGGGGTGAGTCTTGTACTCACGCCTGCTACTTCCACGAAACACATGACCACGCGGCCAAAACGGATTCCCGGGTGCAGTAGATAGTCCCAGGGGAGTTGCAGAGTGGGCGCGCACCTCCTGCCAAATCACGGGAGCCGTAGTGGCACGCCTGCCAGTGAGAGGCTGTGCACTGTGAGGCACCTGTCCTAAAGGGGGCGGTGAGCCTTGTACTCACGCCTGCCACTTCCACGAAACGCATGACAACGCCTCCAAAATGAAATCCCAGGTGCACTAGACCCAGGGGAGCCTCGGCAATAGACGCGCAACTCTGGGAAATCACGGGCGACGGAGTGGCATGCGTGAGAGTGGGAGGCTGTGCAAGAGGAAGGGGTGAGCCTTGTACTCACGCCTGCTACTTCCACGAAACACATCACCACGCGGCCAAAACGGATTCCCGGGTGCACTAGATAGTCCCAAGGGAGTTGAAGAGTAGGCGCGCACCTCCTGCCAAATCACGGGAGCAGTAGTGGCACGCCTGCCAGTAAGAGGCTGTGCACTGTGAGGCACATGTGCTAAAGAAGGCGGTGAGTCTTGTACTCACGCCCGCCACTTCCACGAAACACATCACCACGCGGTTAAAATGAATTCCCGCGTGCACTAGATAGTCCCAGGGGAGTTGGGGGGTAGGCGCGCACCTCCTGAAAGTCACGGGAGTCGTGGTGGCACGCCTCCGAGTGAGAGGCTGTGCACTATGAGGCACATGTGCTAAAGAAGGCGGTGAGCCTTGTACTCACGCCTGCCACTTTTACGAAACGCATGACAACGCCTCCAAAATAAAATCCCAGGTGCACTAGACCCAGCGGAACCTCGGCAAGGGACGTACAACTCCGGGAAATCACGGGCGACGGAGTGGCATGCGTGAGAGTGGGAGGCTGTGGAAGAGGAAGGGGTGAGGCTTGTACTCACGCCTGCTACTTCTACGAAACACATCACCACGCGGCCAAAAGGGATTTCCGGGTGCACAAGATAGTCCCAGGGGAGTTGGAGAGTAGGCGCGCACCTCCTGCCAAATCACGGGAGCCGTAGTGGCACGCCTGCCAGTGAGCTGCCAGTGAGAGGCTGTGCACTGTCAGGCACATGTCCTAAAGAAGGCGGTGAGCCTTCTACTCACGCCTGCCACTTCCACGAAACGCATGACAACGCCTCCAAAATGAAATCCCAGGTGCAATAGACCCAGGGGAACCTCGGCAATAGACGGGCAACTCCGGAAAATCACGGGCGACGGAGTGGCATGCGTGAGAGTGGGAGGCTGTGCAAGAGGAAGGGGTGAGCCTTGTACTCACGCCTACTACTTCCACGAAACACATCACCACGCGGCCAAAACGGATTCCCGGGTGCACTAGATAGTCCCAGGGGAGTTGGAGAGTAGGCGCGCACCTCCTGCCAGATCACGGGAGCCGTAGTGGCACGCCTGCCAGTGAGAGTCTGTGCAACTTGAGGCACATGTGCTAAAGAAGGCGGTCAGTCTGGTACTCACGCCCGCCACTTCCACGAAACACATCACCACGCGGTTAAAATGGATTCCCGCGTGCACTAGATAGTCCCAGGGGAGTTGGGGGATAGGCGCGCACCTCCTGCAAGTCACGGGAGTCGTGGTGGCACGCCTCCGAGTGAGAGGCTGTGCACTATGAGGCACATGTGCTAAAGAAGGCGGTGAGCCTTGTACTCACGCCTGCCACTTTTACGAAACGCATGACAACGCCTCCAAAATAAAATCCCAGGTGCACTAGACCCAGGGGTACCTCGGCAAGGGACGCACAACTCCGGGAAATCACGGGCGACGGAGTGGCATGCGTGAGAGTGGGAGGCTGTGCAAGAGGAAGGGGTGAGGCTTGTACTCACGCCTGCTACTTCCACGAAACACATCACCACGCGGCCAAAACGGATTTCCGGGTGCACAAGATAGTCCCAGGGGAGTTGGAGAGTAGGCGCGCACCTCCTGCCAAATCACGGGAGCCGTAGTGGCACGCCTGCCAGTGAGCTGCCAGTGAGAGGCTGTGAACTGTCAGTCAAATGTCCTAAAGAAGGCGGTGAGCCTTGTACTCACGCCTGCCACTTCCACGAAACGCATGACAACGCCTCCAAAATAAAATCCCAGGTGCAATAGACCCAGGGGAGCCTCGGCAATAGACGCGCAGCTCCGGGAAATCACGGGCGACGGAGTGGCATGCGTGAGAGTGGGAGGCTGTGCAAGAGGAAGGGGTTAGCCTTGTACTCACGCCTGCTACTTCCACAAAACACATCACCACGCGGCCAAAACGGATTCCCGGGTGCACTAGATAGTCCCAGGGGAGTTGGAGAGTAGGCGCGCACCTCGTGCCAGATCACGGGAGCCGTAGTGGCACGCCTGCCAGTGAGAGGCTGTGCATTGTGAGGCACATGTGCTAAAGAAGGCGGTAAGTCTTGTACTGACGCCTGCCACTTCCACGAAACACATCGCCACGCGGCTAAAATGGATTCCCGCGTGCTCTCGACAGTCCCAGGGGAGTTTGGGGATAGGCGCGCACCTCCTGCAAGTAACGGGAGGCGTGGTGGCACGCCTCCGAGTGAGAGTCTGTGCACTATGAGGCACATGTGCTAAAGAAGGCGGTGAGCCTTGTACTCACGCCTGCCACTTCCACGAAACGCATGACAACGCCTCCAAAATGAAATCCCAGGTGCACTAGACCCAGGGGAACCTCCGCAATAGACGCGCAACTCCGGGAAATCACGGGCGACGGAGTGGCATGCGTGAGAGTTGGAGGCTGTGCAAGAGGAAGGGGTGAGTCTTGTACTCACGCCTGCTACTTCCACGAAACACATTACCACGCGGTCAAAACGGATTCCCGAGTGCAGTAGATAGTCCCAGGGGAGTTGGAGAGTGGGCGCGCACCTCCTGCCAAATCACGGGAGCCGTAGTGGCACGCCTGCCAGTGAGAGGCTGTGCACTGTGAGGCACCTGTCCTAAAGAGGGCGGTGAGCCTTGTACTCACGCCTGCCACTTCCACGAAACGCATGACAACGCCTCCAAAATGAAATCCCAGGTGCACTAGACCCAGGGGAGCCTCGGCAATAGACGCGCAACTCTGGGAAATCACGGGCGACGGAGTGGCATGCGTGAGAGTGGGAGGCTGTGGAAGAGGAAGGGGTGAGCCTTGTACTCACGCCTGCTACTTCCACAAAACACATCACCACGCGGCCAAAACGGATTCCCGAGTGCACTAGATAGTCCCAGGGGAGTTGGAGAGTAGGCGCGCACCTCCTGCCAGATCACGGGAGCCGTAGTGGCACGCCTGCCAGTGAGAGGCTGTGCACTGTGAGGCACATGTGCTAAAGAGGGCGGTGAGTCTTGTACTGACGCCTGCCACTTCCACGAAACACATCGCCACGCGGCTAAAATGGATTCCCGCGTGCTCTCGACAGTCCCAGGGGAGTTTGGGGATAGGCGCGCACCTCCTGCAAGTAACGGGAGGCGTGGTGGCACGCCTCCGAGTGAGAGTCTGTGCACTATGAGGCACATGTGCTAAAGAAGGCGGTGAGCCTTGTACTCACGCCTGCCACTTCCACGAAACGCATGACAACGCCTCCAAAATGAAATCCCAGGTGCACTAGACCCAGGGGAACCTCCGCAATAGACGCGCAACTCCGGGAAATCACGGGCGACGGAGTGGCATGCGTGAGAGTTGGAGGCTGTGCAAGAGGAAGGGGTGAGTCTTGTACTCACGCCTGCTACTTCCACGAAACACATGACCACGCGGCCAAAACGGATTCCCGGGTGCAGTAGATAGTCCCAGGGGAGTTGCAGAGTGGGCGCGCACCTCCTGCCAAATCACGGGAGCCGTAGTGGCACGCCTGCCAGTGAGAGGCTGTGCACTGTGAGGCACCTGTCCTAAAGGGGGCGGTGAGCCTTGTACTCACGCCTGCCACTTCCACGAAACGCATGACAACGCCTCCAAAATGAAATCCCAGGTGCACTAGACCCAGGGGAGCCTCGGCAATAGACGCGCAACTCTGGGAAATCACGGGCGACGGAGTGGCATGCGTGAGAGTGGGAGGCTGTGCAAGAGGAAGGGGTGAGCCTTGTACTCACGCCTGCTACTTCCACGAAACACATCACCACGCGGCCAAAACGGATTCCCGGGTGCACTAGATAGTCCCAAGGGAGTTGAAGAGTAGGCGCGCACCTCCTGCCAAATCACGGGAGCAGTAGTGGCACGCCTGCCAGTAAGAGGCTGTGCACTGTGAGGCACATGTGCTAAAGAAGGCGGTGAGTCTTGTACTCACGCCCGCCACTTCCACGAAACACATCACCACGCGGTTAAAATGAATTCCCGCGTGCACTAGATAGTCCCAGGGGAGTTGGGGGGTAGGCGCGCACCTCCTGAAAGTCACGGGAGTCGTGGTGGCACGCCTCCGAGTGAGAGGCTGTGCACTATGAGGCACATGTGCTAAAGAAGGCGGTGAGCCTTGTACTCACGCCTGCCACTTTTACGAAACGCATGACAACGCCTCCAAAATAAAATCCCAGGTGCACTAGACCCAGCGGAACCTCGGCAAGGGACGTACAACTCCGGGAAATCACGGGCGACGGAGTGGCATGCGTGAGAGTGGGAGGCTGTGGAAGAGGAAGGGGTGAGGCTTGTACTCACGCCTGCTACTTCTACGAAACACATCACCACGCGGCCAAAAGGGATTTCCGGGTGCACAAGATAGTCCCAGGGGAGTTGGAGAGTAGGCGCGGACCTCCTGCCAAATCACGGGAGCCGTAGTGGCACGCCTGCCAGTGAGCTGCCAGTGAGAGGCTGTGCACTGTCAGGCACATGTCCTAAAGAAGGCGGTGAGCCTTCTACTCACGCCTGCCACTTCCACGAAACGCATGACAACGCCTCCAAAATGAAATCCCAGGTGCAATAGACCCAGGGGAACCTCGGCAATAGACGCGCAACTCCGGAAAATCACGGGCGACGGAGTGGCATGCGTGAGAGTGGGAGGCTGTGCAAGAGGAAGGGGTGAGCCTTGTACTCACGCCTACTACTTCCACGAAACACATCACCACGCGGCCAAAACGGATTCCCGGGTGCACTAGATAGTCCCAGGGGAGTTGGAGAGTAGGCGCGCACCTCCTGCCAGATCACGGGAGCCGTAGTGGCACGCCTGCCAGTGAGAGTCTGTGCAACTTGAGGCACATGTGCTAAAGAAGGCGGTCAGTCTGGTACTCACGCCCGCCACTTCCACGAAACACATCACCACGCGGTTAAAATGGATTCCCGCGTGCACTAGATAGTCCCAGGGGAGTTGGGGGATAGGCGCGCACCTCCTGCAAGTCACGGGAGTCGTGGTGGCACGCCTCCGAGTGAGAGGCTGTGCACTATGAGGCACATGTGCTAAAGAAGGCGGTGAGCCTTGTACTCACGCCTGCCACTTTTACGAAACGCATGACAACGCCTCCAAAATAAAATCCCAGGTGCACTAGACCCAGGGGTACCTCGGCAAGGGACGCACAACTCCGGGAAATCACGGGCGACGGAGTGGCATGCGTGAGAGTGGGAGGCTGTGCAAGAGGAAGGGGTGAGGCTTGTACTCACGCCTGCTACTTCCACGAAACACATCACCACGCGGCCAAAACGGATTTCCGGGTGCACAAGATAGTCCCAGGGGAGTTGGAGAGTAGGCGCGCACCTCCTGCCAAATCACGGGAGCCGTAGTGGCACGCCTGCCAGTGAGCTGCCAGTGAGAGGCTGTGAACTGTCAGTCAAATGTCCTAAAGAAGGCGGTGAGCCTTGTACTCACGCCTGCCACTTCCACGAAACGCATGACAACGCCTCCAAAATAAAATCCCAGGTGCAATAGACCCAGGGGAGCCTCGGCAATAGACGCGCAGCTCCGGGAAATCACGGGCGACGGAGTGGCATGCGTGAGAGTGGGAGGCTGTGCAAGAGGAAGGGGTGAGCCTTGTACTCACGCCTGCTACTTCCACAAAACACATCACCACGCGGCCAAAACGGATTCCCGGGTGCACTAGATAGTCCCAGGGGAGTTGGAGAGTAGGCGCGCACCTCGTGCCAGATCACGGGAGCCGTAGTGGCACGCCTGCCAGTGAGAGGCTGTGCATTGTGAGGCACATGTGCTAAAGAAGGCGGTAAGTCTTGTACTGACGCCTGCCACTTCCACGAAACACATCGCCACGCGGCTAAAATGGATTCCCGCGTGCTCTCGACAGTCCCAGGGGAGTTTGGGGATAGGCGCGCACCTCCTGCAAGTAACGGGAGGCGTGGTGGCACGCCTCCGAGTGAGAGTCTGTGCACTATGAGGCACATGTGCTAAAGAAGGCGGTGAGCCTTGTACTCACGCCTGCCACTTCCACGAAACGCATGACAACGCCTCCAAAATGAAATCCCAGGTGCACTAGACCCAGGGGAACCTCCGCAATAGACGCGCAACTCCGGGAAATCACGGGCGACGGAGTGGCATGCGTGAGAGTTGGAGGCTGTGCAAGAGGAAGGGGTGAGTCTTGTACTCACGCCTGCTACTTCCACGAAACACATTACCACGCGGTCAAAACGGATTCCCGAGTGCAGTAGATAGTCCCAGGGGAGTTGGAGAGTGGGCGCGCACCTCCTGCCAAATCACGGGAGCCGTAGTGGCACGCCTGCCAGTGAGAGGCTGTGCACTGTGAGGCACCTGTCCTAAAGAGGGCGGTGAGCCTTGTACTCACGCCTGCCACTTCCACGAAACGCATGACAACGCCTCCAAAATGAAATCCCAGGTGCACTAGACCCAGGGGAGCCTCGGCAATAGACGCGCAACTCTGGGAAATCACGGGCGACGGAGTGGCATGCGTGAGAGTGGGAGGCTGTGCAAGAGGAAGGGGTGAGCCTTGTACTCACGCCTGCTACTTCCACAAAACACATCACCACGCGGCCAAAACGGATTCCCGAGTGCACTAGATAGTCCCAGGGGAGTTGGAGAGTAGGCGCGCACCTCCTGCCAGATCACGGGAGCCGTAGTGGCACGCCTGCCAGTGAGAGGCTGTGCACTGTGAGGCACATGTGCTAAAGAGGGCGGTGAGTCTTGTACTGACGCCTGCCACTTCCACGAAACACATCGCCACGCGGCTAAAATGGATTCCCGCGTGCTCTCGACAGTCCCAGGGGAGTTTGGGGATAGGCGCGCACCTCCTGCAAGTAACGGGAGGCGTGGTGGCACGCCTCCGAGTGAGAGTCTGTGCACTATGAGGCACATGTGCTAAAGAAGGCGGTGAGCCTTGTACTCACGCCTGCCACTTCCACGAAACGCATGACAACGCCTCCAAAATGAAATCCCAGGTGCACTAGACCCAGGGGAACCTCCGCAATAGACGCGCAACTCCGGGAAATCACGGGCGACGGAGTGGCATGCGTGAGAGTTGGAGGCTGTGCAAGAGGAAGGGGTGAGTCTTGTACTCACGCCTGCTACTTCCACGAAACACATGACCACGCGGCCAAAACGGTTTCCCGGGTGCAGTAGATAGTCCCAGGGGAGTTGCAGAGTGGGCGCGCACCTCCTGCCAAATCACGGGAGCCGTAGTGGCACGCCTGCCAGTGAGAGGCTGTGCACTGTGAGGCACCTGTCCTAAAGGGGGCGGTGAGCCTTGTACTCACGCCTGCCACTTCCACGAAACGCATGACAACGCCTCCAAAATGAAATCCCAGGTGCACTAGACCCAGGGGAGCCTCGGCAATAGACGCGCAACTCTGGGAAATCACGGGCGACGGAGTGGCATGCGTGAGAGTGGGAGGCTGTGCAAGAGGAAGGGGTGAGCCTTGTACTCACGCCTGCTACTTCCACGAAACACATCACCACGCGGCCAAAACGGATTCCCGGGTGCACTAGATAGTCCCAAGGGAGTTGAAGAGTAGGCGCGCACCTCCTGCCAAATCACGGGAGCAGTAGTGGCACGCCTGCCAGTAAGAGGCTGTGCACTGTGAGGCACATGTGCTAAAGAAGGCGGTGAGTCTTGTACTCACGCCCGCCACTTCCACGAAACACATCACCACGCGGTTAAAATGAATTCCCGCGTGCACTAGATAGTCCCAGGGGAGTTGGGGGGTAGGCGCGCACCTCCTGAAAGTCACGGGAGTCGTGGTGGCACGCCTCCGAGTGAGAGGCTGTGCACTATGTGGCACATGTGCTAAAGAAGGCGGTGAGCCTTGTACTCACGCCTGCCACTTTTACGAAACGCATGACAACGCCTCCAAAATAAAATCCCAGGTGCACTAGACCCAGCGGAACCTCGGCAAGGGACGTACAACTCCGGGAAATCACGGGCGAGGGAGTGGCATGCGTGAGAGTGGGAGGCTGTGGAAGAGGAAGGGGTGAGGCTTGTACTCACGCCTGCTACTTCTACGAAACACATCACCACGCGGCCAAAAGGAATTTCCGGGTGCACAAGATAGTCCCAGGGGAGTTGGAGAGTAGGCGCGCACCTCCTGCCAAATCACGGGAGCCGTAGTGGCACGCCTGCCAGTGAGCTGCCAGTGAGAGGCTGTGCACTGTCAGGCACATGTCCTAAAGAAGGCGGTGAGCCTTCTACTCACGCCTGCCACTTCCACGAAACGCATGACAACGCCTCCAAAATGAAATCCCAGGTGCAATAGACCCAGGGGAACCTCGGCAATAGACGCGCAACTCCGGAAAATCACGGGCGACGGAGTGGCATGCGTGAGAGTGGGAGGCTGTGCAAGAGGAAGGGGTGAGCCTTGTACTCACGCCTACTACTTCCACGAAACACATCACCACGCGGCCAAAACGGATTCCCGGGTGCACTAGATAGTCCCAGGGGAGTTGGAGAGTAGGCGCGCACCTCCTGCCAGATCACGGGAGCCGTAGTGGCACGCCTGCCAGTGAGAGTCTGTGCAACTTGAGGCACATGTGCTAAAGAAGGCGGTCAGTCTGGTACTCACGCCCGCCACTTCCACGAAACACATCACCACGCGGTTAAAATGGATTCCCGCGTGCACTAGATAGTCCCAGGGGAGTTGGGGGATAGGCGCGCACCTCCTGCAAGTCACGGGAGTCGTGGTGGCACGCCTCCGAGTGAGAGGCTGTGCACTATGAGGCACATGTGCTAAAGAAGGCGGTGAGCCTTGTACTCACGCCTGCCACTTTTACGAAACGCATGACAACGCCTCCAAAATAAAATCCCAGGTGCACTAGACCCAGGGGTACCTCGGCAAGGGACGCACAACTCCGGGAAATCACGGGCGACGGAGTGGCATGCGTGAGAGTGGGAGGCTGTGCAAGAGGAAGGGGTGAGGCTTGTACTCACGCCTGCTACTTCCACGAAACACATCACCACGCGGCCAAAACGGATTTCCGGGTGCACAAGATAGTCCCAGGGGAGTTGGAGAGTAGGCGCGCACCTCCTGCCAAATCACGGGAGCCGTAGTGGCACGCCTGCCAGTGAGCTGCCAGTGAGAGGCTGTGAACTGTCAGTCAAATGTCCTAAAGAAGGCGGTGAGCCTTGTACTCACGCCTGCCACTTCCACGAAACGCATGACAACGCCTCCAAAATAAAATCCCAGGTGCAATAGACCCAGGGGAACCTCGGCAATAGACGCGCAGCTCCGGGAAATCACGGGCGACGGAGTGGCATGCGTGAGAGTGGGAGGCTGTGCAAGAGGAAGGGGTGAGCCTTGTACTCACGCCTGCTACTTCCACAAAACACATCACCACGCGGCCAAAACGGATTCCCGGGTGCACTAGATAGTCCCAGGGGAGTTGGAGAGTAGGCGCGCACCTCGTGCCAGATCACGGGAGCCGTAGTGGCACGCCTGCCAGTGAGAGGCTGTGCACTGTGAGGCACATGTGCTAAAGAAGGCGGTAAGTCTTGTACTGACGCCTGCCACTTCCACGAAACACATCGCCACGCGGCTAAAATGGATTCCCGCGTGCTCTCGACAGTCCCAGGGGAGTTTGGGGATAGGCGCGCACCTCCTGCAAGTAACGGGAGGCGTGGTGGCACGCCTCCGAGTGAGAGTCTGTGCACTATGAGGCACATGTGCTAAAGAAGGCGGTGAGCCTTGTACTCACGCCTGCCACTTCCACGAAACGCATGACAACGCCTCCAAAATGAAATCCCAGGTGCACTAGACCCAGGGGAACCTCCGCAATAGACGCGCAACTCCGGGAAATCACGGGCGACGGAGTGGCATGCGTGAGAGTTGGAGGCTGTGCAAGAGGAAGGGGTGAGTCTTGTACTCACCCCTGCTACTTCCACGAAACACATGACCACGCGGCCAAAACGGATTCCCGGGTGCAGTAGATAGTCCCAGGGGAGTTGCAGAGTGGGCGCGCACCTCCTGCCAAATCACGGGAGCCGTAGTGGCACGCCTGCCAGTGAGAGGCTGTGCACTGTGAGGCACCTGTCCTAAAGGGGGCGGTGAGCCTTGTACTCACGCCTGCCACTTCCACGAAACGCATGACAACGCCTCCAAAATGAAATCCCAGGTGCACTAGACCCAGGGGAGCCTCGGCAATAGACGCGCAACTCTGGGAAATCACGGGCGACGGAGTGGCATGCGTGAGAGTGGGAGGCTGTGCAAGAGGAAGGGGTGAGCCTTGTACTCACGCCTGCTACTTCCACGAAACACATCACCACGCGGCCAAAACGGATTCCCGGGTGCACTAGATAGTCCCAAGGGAGTTGAAGAGTAGGCGCGCACCTCCTGCCAAATCACGGGAGCAGTAGTGGCACGCCTGCCAGTAAGAGGCTGTGCACTGTGAGGCACATGTGCTAAAGAAGGCGGTGAGTCTTGTACTCACGCCCGCCACTTCCACGAAACACATCACCACGCGGTTAAAATGAATTCCCGCGTGCACTAGATAGTCCCAGGGGAGTTGGGGGGTAGGCGCGCACCTCCTGAAAGTCACGGGAGTCGTGGTGGCACGCCTCCGAGTGAGAGGCTGTGCACTATGAGGCACATGTGCTAAAGAAGGCGGTGAGCCTTGTACTCACGCCTGCCACTTTTACGAAACGCATGACAACGCCTCCAAAATAAAATCCCAGGTGCACTAGACCCAGCGGAACCTCGGCAAGGGACGTACAACTCCGGGAAATCACGGGCGAGGGAGTGGCATGCGTGAGAGTGGGAGGCTGTGGAAGAGGAAGGGGTGAGGCTTGTACTCACGCCTGCTACTTCTACAAAACACATCACCACGCGGCCAAAAGGGATTTCCGGGTGCACAAGATAGTCCCAGGGGAGTTGGAGAGTAGGCGCGCACCTCCTGCCAAATCACGGGAGCCGTAGTGGCACGCCTGCCAGTGAGCTGCCAGTGAGAGGCTGTGCACTGTCAGGCACATGTCCTAAAGAAGGCGGTGAGCCTTCTACTCACGCCTGCCACTTCCACGAAACGCATGACAACGCCTCCAAAATGAAATCCCAGGTGCAATAGACCCAGGGGAACCTCGGCAATAGACGCGCAACTCCGGAAAATCACGGGCGACGGAGTGGCATGCGTGAGAGTGGGAGGCTGTGCAAGAGGAAGGGGTGAGCCTTGTACTCACGCCTACTACTTCCACGAAACACATCACCACGCGGCCAAAACGGATTCCCGGGTGCACTAGATAGTCCCAGGGGAGTTGGAGAGTAGGCGCGCACCTCCTGCCAGATCACGGGAGCCGTAGTGGCACGCCTGCCAGTGAGAGTCTGTGCAACTTGAGGCACATGTGCTAAAGAAGGCGGTCAGTCTGGTACTCACGCCCGCCACTTCCACGAAACACATCACCACGCGGTTAAAATGGATTCCCGCGTGCACTAGATAGTCCCAGGGGAGTTGGGGGATAGGCGCGCACCTCCTGCAAGTCACGGGAGTCGTGGTGGCACGCCTCCGAGTGAGAGGCTGTGCACTATGAGGCACATGTGCTAAAGAAGGCGGTGAGCCTTGTACTCACGCCTGCCACTTTTACGAAACGCATGACAACGCCTCCAAAATAAAATCCCAGGTGCACTAGACCCAGGGGTACCTCGGCAAGGGACGCACAACTCCGGGAAATCACGGGCGACGGAGTGGCATGCGTGAGAGTGGGAGGCTGTGCAAGAGGAAGGGGTGAGGCTTGTACTCACGCCTGCTACTTCCACGAAACACATCACCACGCGGCCAAAACGGATTTCCGGGTGCACAAGATAGTCCCAGGGGAGTTGGAGAGTAGGCGCGCACCTCCTGCCAAATCACGGGAGCCGTAGTGGCACGCCTGCCAGTGAGCTGCCAGTGAGAGGCTGTGAACTGTCAGTCAAATGTCCTAAAGAAGGCGGTGAGCCTTGTACTCACGCCTGCCACTTCCACGAAACGCATGACAACGCCTCCAAAATAAAAT
The DNA here is from genome assembly GCF_964205215.1 of Stylophora pistillata. NCBI lineage: Eukaryota > Metazoa > Cnidaria > Anthozoa > Scleractinia > Pocilloporidae > Stylophora > Stylophora pistillata. Next base: position 228,643 of record NC_142521.1, on the reverse strand, counting down.
CCCAGGTGCAATAGACCCAGGGGAGCCTCGGCAATAGACGCGCAGCTCCGGGAAATCACGGGCGACGGAGTGGCATGCGTGAGAGTGGGAGGCTGTGCAAGAGGAAGGGGTGAGCCTTGTACTCACGCCTGCTACTTCCACAAAACACATCACCACGCGGCCAAAACGGATTCCCGGGTGCACTAGATAGTCCCAGGGGAGTTGGAGAGTAGGCGCGCACCTCGTGCCAGATCACGGGAGCCGTAGTGGCACGCCTGCCAGTGAGAGGCTGTGCATTGTGAGGCACATGTGCTAAAGAAGGCGGTAAGTCTTGTACTGACGCCTGCCACTTCCACGAAACACATCGCCACGCGGCTAAAATGGATTCCCGCGTGCTCTCGACAGTCCCAGGGGAGTTTGGGGATAGGCGCGCACCTCCTGCAAGTAACGGGAGGCGTGGTGGCACGCCTCCGAGTGAGAGTCTGTGCACTATGAGGCACATGTGCTAAAGAAGGCGGTGAGCCTTGTACTCACGCCTGCCACTTCCACGAAACGCATGACAACGCCTCCAAAATGAAATCCCAGGTGCACTAGACCCAGGGGAACCTCCGCAATAGACGCGCAACTCCGGGAAATCACGGGCGACGGAGTGGCATGCGTGAGAGTTGGAGGCTGTGCAAGAGGAAGGGGTGAGTCTTGTACTCACGCCTGCTACTTCCACGAAACACATTACCACGCGGTCAAAACGGATTCCCGAGTGCAGTAGATAGTCCCAGGGGAGTTGGAGAGTGGGCGCGCACCTCCTGCCAAATCACGGGAGCCGTAGTGGCACGCCTGCCAGTGAGAGGCTGTGCACTGTGAGGCACCTGTCCTAAAGAGGGCGGTGAGCCTTGTACTCACGCCTGCCACTTCCACGAAACGCATGACAACGCCTCCAAAATGAAATCCCAGGTGCACTAGACCCAGGGGAGCCTCGGCAATAGACGCGCAACTCTGGGAAATCACGGGCGACGGAGTGGCATGCGTGAGAGTGGGAGGCTGTGCAAGAGGAAGGGGTGAGCCTTGTACTCACGCCTGCTACTTCCACAAAACACATCACCACGCGGCCAAAACGGATTCCCGAGTGCACTAGATAGTCCCAGGGGAGTTGGAGAGTAGGCGCGCACCTCCTGCCAGATCACGGGAGCCGTAGTGGCACGCCTGCCAGTGAGAGGCTGTGCACTGTGAGGCACATGTGCTAAAGAGGGCGGTGAGTCTTGTACTGACGCCTGCCACTTCCACGAAACACATCGCCACGCGGCTAAAATGGATTCCCGCGTGCTCTCGACAGTCCCAGGGGAGTTTGGGGATAGGCGCGCACCTCCTGCAAGTAACGGGAGGCGTGGTGGCACGCCTCCGAGTGAGAGTCTGTGCACTATGAGGCACATGTGCTAAAGAAGGCGGTGAGCCTTGTACTCACGCCTGCCACTTCCACGAAACGCATGACAACGCCTCCAAAATGAAATCCCAGGTGCACTAGACCCAGGGGAACCTCCGCAATAGACGCGCAACTCCGGGAAATCACGGGCGACGGAGTGGCATGCGTGAGAGTTGGAGGCTGTGCAAGAGGAAGGGGTGAGTCTTGTACTCACGCCTGCTACTTCCACGAAACACATGACCACGCGGCCAAAACGGTTTCCCGGGTGCAGTAGATAGTCCCAGGGGAGTTGCAGAGTGGGCGCGCACCTCCTGCCAAATCACGGGAGCCGTAGTGGCACGCCTGCCAGTGAGAGGCTGTGCACTGTGAGGCACCTGTCCTAAAGGGGGCGGTGAGCCTTGTACTCACGCCTGCCACTTCCACGAAACGCATGACAACGCCTCCAAAATGAAATCCCAGGTGCACTAGACCCAGGGGAGCCTCGGCAATAGACGCGCAACTCTGGGAAATCACGGGCGACGGAGTGGCATGCGTGAGAGTGGGAGGCTGTGCAAGAGGAAGGGGTGAGCCTTGTACTCACGCCTGCTACTTCCACGAAACACATCACCACGCGGCCAAAACGGATTCCCGGGTGCACTAGATAGTCCCAAGGGAGTTGAAGAGTAGGCGCGCACCTCCTGCCAAATCACGGGAGCAGTAGTGGCACGCCTGCCAGTAAGAGGCTGTGCACTGTGAGGCACATGTGCTAAAGAAGGCGGTGAGTCTTGTACTCACGCCCGCCACTTCCACGAAACACATCACCACGCGGTTAAAATGAATTCCCGCGTGCACTAGATAGTCCCAGGGGAGTTGGGGGGTAGGCGCGCACCTCCTGAAAGTCACGGGAGTCGTGGTGGCACGCCTCCGAGTGAGAGGCTGTGCACTATGTGGCACATGTGCTAAAGAAGGCGGTGAGCCTTGTACTCACGCCTGCCACTTTTACGAAACGCATGACAACGCCTCCAAAATAAAATCCCAGGTGCACTAGACCCAGCGGAACCTCGGCAAGGGACGTACAACTCCGGGAAATCACGGGCGAGGGAGTGGCATGCGTGAGAGTGGGAGGCTGTGGAAGAGGAAGGGGTGAGGCTTGTACTCACGCCTGCTACTTCTACGAAACACATCACCACGCGGCCAAAAGGGATTTCCGGGTGCACAAGATAGTCCCAGGGGAGTTGGAGAGTAGGCGCGCACCTCCTGCCAAATCACGGGAGCCGTAGTGGCACGCCTGCCAGTGAGCTGCCAGTGAGAGGCTGTGCACTGTCAGGCACATGTCCTAAAGAAGGCGGTGAGCCTTCTACTCACGCCTGCCACTTCCACGAAACGCATGACAACGCCTCCAAAATGAAATCCCAGGTGCAATAGACCCAGGGGAACCTCGGCAATAGACGCGCAACTCCGGAAAATCACGGGCGACGGAGTGGCATGCGTGAGAGTGGGAGGCTGTGCAAGAGGAAGGGGTGAGCCTTGTACTCACGCCTACTACTTCCACGAAACACATCACCACGCGGCCAAAACGGATTCCCGGGTGCACTAGATAGTCCCAGGGGAGTTGGAGAGTAGGCGCGCACCTCCTGCCAGATCACGGGAGCCGTAGTGGCACGCCTGCCAGTGAGAGTCTGTGCAACTTGAGGCACATGTGCTAAAGAAGGCGGTCAGTCTGGTACTCACGCCCGCCACTTCCACGAAACACATCACCACGCGGTTAAAATGGATTCCCGCGTGCACTAGATAGTCCCAGGGGAGTTGGGGGATAGGCGCGCACCTCCTGCAAGTCACGGGAGTCGTGGTGGCACGCCTCCGAGTGAGAGGCTGTGCACTATGAGGCACATGTGCTAAAGAAGGCGGTGAGCCTTGTACTCACGCCTGCCACTTTTACGAAACGCATGACAACGCCTCCAAAATAAAATCCCAGGTGCACTAGACCCAGGGGTACCTCGGCAAGGGACGCACAACTCCGGGAAATCACGGGCGACGGAGTGGCATGCGTGAGAGTGGGAGGCTGTGCAAGAGGAAGGGGTGAGGCTTGTACTCACGCCTGCTACTTCCACGAAACACATCACCACGCGGCCAAAACGGATTTCCGGGTGCACAAGATAGTCCCAGGGGAGTTGGAGAGTAGGCGCGCACCTCCTGCCAAATCACGGGAGCCGTAGTGGCACGCCTGCCAGTGAGCTGCCAGTGAGAGGCTGTGAACTGTCAGTCAAATGTCCTAAAGAAGGCGGTGAGCCTTGTACTCACGCCTGCCACTTCCACGAAACGCATGACAACGCCTCCAAAATAAAATCCCAGGTGCAATAGACCCAGGGGAACCTCGGCAATAGACGCGCAGCTCCGGGAAATCACGGGCGACGGAGTGGCATGCGTGAGAGTGGGAGGCTGTGCAAGAGGAAGGGGTGAGCCTTGTACTCACGCCTGCTACTTCCACAAAACACATCACCACGCGGCCAAAACGGATTCCCGGGTGCACTAGATAGTCCCAGGGGAGTTGGAGAGTAGGCGCGCACCTCGTGCCAGATCACGGGAGCCGTAGTGGCACGCCTGCCAGTGAGAGGCTGTGCACTGTGAGGCACATGTGCTAAAGAAGGCGGTAAGTCTTGTACTGACGCCTGCCACTTCCACGAAACACATCGCCACGCGGCTAAAATGGATTCCCGCGTGCTCTCGACAGTCCCAGGGGAGTTTGGGGATAGGCGCGCACCTCCTGCAAGTAACGGGAGGCGTGGTGGCACGCCTCCGAGTGAGAGTCTGTGCACTATGAGGCACATGTGCTAAAGAAGGCGGTGAGCCTTGTACTCACGCCTGCCACTTCCACGAAACGCATGACAACGCCTCCAAAATGAAATCCCAGGTGCACTAGACCCAGGGGAACCTCCGCAATAGACGCGCAACTCCGGGAAATCACGGGCGACGGAGTGGCATGCGTGAGAGTTGGAGGCTGTGCAAGAGGAAGGGGTGAGTCTTGTACTCACGCCTGCTACTTCCACGAAACACATTACCACGCGGTCAAAACGGATTCCCGAGTGCAGTAGATAGTCCCAGGGGAGTTGGAGAGTGGGCGCGCACCTCCTGCCAAATCACGGGAGCCGTAGTGGCACGCCTGCCAGTGAGAGGCTGTGCACTGTGAGGCACCTGTCCTAAAGAGGGCGGTGAGCCTTGTACTCACGCCTGCCACTTCCACGAAACGCATGACAACGCCTCCAAAATGAAATCCCAGGTGCACTAGACACAGGGGAGCCTCGGCAATAGACGCGCAACTCTGGGAAATCACGGGCGACGGAGTGGCATGCGTGAGAGTGGGAGGCTGTGCAAGAGGAAGGGGTGAGCCTTGTACTCACGCCTGCTACTTCCACAAAACACATCACCACGCGGCCAAAACGGATTCCCGAGTGCACTAGATAGTCCCAGGGGAGTTGGAGAGTAGGCGCGCACCTCCTGCCAGATCACGGGAGCCGTAGTGGCACGCCTGCCAGTGAGAGGCTGTGCACTGTGAGGCACATGTGCTAAAGAGGGCGGTGAGTCTTGTACTGACGCCTGCCACTTCCACGAAACACATCGCCACGCGGCTAAAATGGATTCCCGCGTGCTCTCGATTGTCCCAGGGGAGTTTGGGGATAGGCGCGCACCTCCTGCAAGTAACGGGAGGCGTGGTGGCACGCCTCCGAGTGAGAGTCTGTGCACTATGAGGCACATGTGCTAAAGAAGGCGGTGAGCCTTGTACTCACGCCTGCCACTTCCACGAAACGCATGACAACGCCTCCAAAATGAAATCCCAGGTGCACTAGACCCAGGGGAACCTCCGCAATAGACGCGCAACTCCGGGAAATCACGGGCGACGGAGTGGCATGCGTGAGAGTTGGAGGCTGTGCAAGAGGAAGGGGTGAGTCTTGTACTCACGCCTGCTACTTCCACGAAACACATGACCACGCGGCCAAAACGGATTCCCGGGTGCAGTAGATAGTCCCAGGGGAGTTGCAGAGTGGGCGCGCACCTCCTGCCAAATCACGGGAGCCGTAGTGGCACGCCTGCCAGTGAGAGGCTGTGCACTGTGAGGCACCTGTCCTAAAGGGGGCGGTGAGCCTTGTACTCACGCCTGCCACTTCCACGAAACGCGTGACAACGCCTCCAAAATGAAATCCCAGGTGCACTAGACCCAGGGGAGCCTCGGCAATAGACGCGCAACTCTGGGAAATCACGGGCGACGGAGTGGCATGCGTGAGAGTGGGAGGCTGTGCAAGAGGAAGGGGTGAGCCTTGTACTCACGCCTGCTACTTCCACGAAACACATCACCACGCGGCCAAAACGGATTCCCGGGTGCACTAGATAGTCCCAAGGGAGTTGAAGAGTAGGCGCGCACCTCCTGCCAAATCACGGGAGCAGTAGTGGCACGCCTGCCAGTAAGAGGCTGTGCACTGTGAGGCACATGTGCTAAAGAAGGCGGTGAGTCTTGTACTCACGCCCGCCACTTCCACGAAACACATCACCACGCGGTTAAAATGAATTCCCGCGTGCACTAGATAGTCCCAGGGGAGTTGGGGGGTAGGCGCGCACCTCCTGAAAGTCACGGGAGTCGTGGTGGCACGCCTCCGAGTGAGAGGCTGTGCACTATGAGGCACATGTGCTAAAGAAGGCGGTGAGCCTTGTACTCACGCCTGCCACTTTTACGAAACGCATGACAACGCCTCCAAAATAAAATCCCAGGTGCACTAGACACAGCGGAACCTCGGCAAGGGACGTACAACTCCGGGAAATCACGGGCGAGGGAGTGGCATGCGTGAGAGTGGGAGGCTGTGGAAGAGGAAGGGGTGAGGCTTGTACTCACGCCTGCTACTTCTACGAAACACATCACCACGCGGCCAAAAGGGATTTCCGGGTGCACAAGATAGTCCCAGGGGAGTTGGAGAGTAGGCGCGCACCTCCTGCCAAATCACGGGAGCCGTAGTGGCACGCCTGCCAGTGAGCTGCCAGTGAGAGGCTGTGCACTGTCAGGCACATGTCCTAAAGAAGGCGGTGAGCCTTCTACTCACGCCTGCCACTTCCACGAAACGCATGACAACGCCTCCAAAATGAAATCCCAGGTGCAATAGACCCAGGGGAACCTCGGCAATAGACGCGCAACTCCGGAAAATCACGGGCGACGGAGTGGCATGCGTGAGAGTGGGAGGCTGTGCAAGAGGAAGGGGTGAGCCTTGTACTCACGCCTACTACTTCCACGAAACACATCACCACGCGGCCAAAACGGATTCCCGGGTGCACTAGATAGTCCCAGGGGAGTTGGAGAGTAGGCGCGCACCTCCTGCCAGATCACGGGAGCCGTAGTGGCACGCCTGCCAGTGAGAGTCTGTGCAACTTGAGGCACATGTGCTAAAGAAGGCGGTCAGTCTGGTACTCACGCCCGCCACTTCCACGAAACACATCACCACGCGGTTAAAATGGATTCCCGCGTGCACTAGATAGTCCCAGGGGAGTTGGGGGATAGGCGCGCACCTCCTGCAAGTCACGGGAGTCGTGGTGGCACGCCTCCGAGTGAGAGGCTGTGCACTATGAGGCACATGTGCTAAAGAAGGCGGTGAGCCTTGTACTCACGCCTGCCACTTTTACGAAACGCATGACAACGCCTCCAAAATAAAATCCCAGGTGCACTAGACCCAGGGGTACCTCGGCAAGGGACGCACAACTCCGGGAAATCACGGGCGACGGAGTGGCATGCGTGAGAGTGGGAGGCTGTGCAAGAGGAAGGGGTGAGGCTTGTACTCACGCCTGCTACTTCCACGAAACACATCACCACGCGGCCAAAACGGATTTCCGGGTGCACAAGATAGTCCCAGGGGAGTTGGAAAGTAGGCGCGCACCTCCTGCCAAATCACGGGAGCCGTAGTGGCACGCCTGCCAGTGAGCTGCCAGTGAGAGGCTGTGAACTGTCAGTCAAATGTCCTAAAGAAGGCGGTGAGCCTTGTACTCACGCCTGCCACTTCCACGAAACGCATGACAACGCCTCCAAAATAAAATCCCAGGTGCAATAGACCCAGGGGAACCTCGGCAATAGACGCGCAGCTCCGGGAAATCACGGGCGACGGAGTGGCATGCGTGAGAGTGGGAGGCTGTGCAAGAGGAAGGGGTGAGCCTTGTACTCACGCCTGCTACTTCCACAAAACACATCACCACGCGGCCAAAACGGATTCCCGGGTGCACTAGATAGTCCCAGGGGAGTTGGAGAGTAGGCGCGCACCTCGTGCCAGATCACGGGAGCCGTAGTGGCACGCCTGCCAGTGAGAGGCTGTGCACTGTGAGGCACATGTGCTAAAGAAGGCGGTAAGTCTTGTACTGACGCCTGCCACTTCCACGAAACACATCGCCACGCGGCTAAAATGGATTCCCGCGTGCTCTCGACAGTCCCAGGGGAGTTTGGGGATAGGCGCGCACCTCCTGCAAGTAACGGGAGGCGTGGTGGCACGCCTCCGAGTGAGAGTCTGTGCACTATGAGGCACATGTGCTAAAGAAGGCGGTGAGCCTTGTACTCACGCCTGCCACTTCCACGAAACGCATGACAACGCCTCCAAAATGAAATCCCAGGTGCACTAGACCCAGGGGAACCTCCGCAATAGACGCGCAACTCCGGGAAATCACGGGCGACGGAGTGGCATGCGTGAGAGTTGGAGGCTGTGCAAGAGGAAGGGGTGAGTCTTGTACTCACGCCTGCTACTTCCACGAAACACATTACCACGCGGTCAAAACGGATTCCCGAGTGCAGTAGATAGTCCCAGGGGAGTTGGAGAGTGGGCGCGCACCTCCTGCCAAATCACGGGAGCCGTAGTGGCACGCCTGCCAGTGAGAGGCTGTGCACTGTGAGGCACCTGTCCTAAAGAGGGCGGTGAGCCTTGTACTCACGCCTGCCACTTCCACGAAACGCATGACAACGCCTCCAAAATGAAATCCCAGGTGCACTAGACCCAGGGGAGCCTCGGCAATAGACGCGCAACTCTGGGAAATCACGGGCGACGGAGTGGCATGCGTGAGAGTGGGAGGCTGTGCAAGAGGAAGGGGTGAGCCTTGTACTCACGCCTGCTACTTCCACAAAACACATCACCACGCGGCCAAAACGGATTCCCGAGTGCACTAGATAGTCCCAGGGGAGTTGGAGAGTAGGCGCGCACCTCCTGCCAGATCACGGGAGCCGTAGTGGCACGCCTGCCAGTGAGAGGCTGTGCACTGTGAGGCACATGTGCTAAAGAGGGCGGTGAGTCTTGTACTGACGCCTGCCACTTCCACGAAACACATCGCCACGCGGCTAAAATGGATTCCCGCGTGCTCTCGACAGTCCCAGGGGAGTTTGGGGATAGGCGCGCACCTCCTGCAAGTAACGGGAGGCGTGGTGGCACGCCTCCGAGTGAGAGTCTGTGCACTATGAGGCACATGTGCTAAAGAAGGCGGTGAGCCTTGTACTGACGCCTGCCACTTCCACGAAACGCATGACAACGCCTCCAAAATGAAATCCCAGGTGCACTAGACCCAGGGGAACCTCCGCAATAGACGCGCAACTCCGGGAAATCACGGGCGACGGAGTGGCATGCGTGAGAGTTGGAGGCTGTGCAAGAGGAAGGGGTGAGTCTTGTACTCACGCCTGCTACTTCCACGAAACACATGACCACGCGGCCAAAACGGATTCCCGGGTGCAGTAGATAGTCCCAGGGGAGTTGCAGAGTGGGCGCGCACCTCCTGCCAAATCACGGGAGCCGTAGTGGCACGCCTGCCAGTGAGAGGCTGTGCACTGTGAGGCACCTGTCCTAAAGGGGGCGGTGAGCCTTGTACTCACGCCTGCCACTTCCACGAAACGCATGACAACGCCTCCAAAATGAAATCCCAGGTGCACTAGACCCAGGGGAGCCTCGGCAATAGACGCGCAACTCTGGGAAATCACGGGCAACGGAGTGGCATGCGTGAGAGTGGGAGGCTGTGCAAGAGGAAGGGGTGAGCCTTGTACTCACGCCTGCTACTTCCACGAAACACATCACCACGCGGCCAAAACGGATTCCCGGGTGCACTAGATAGTCCCAAGGGAGTTGAAGAGTAGGCGCGCACCTCCTGCCAAATCACGGGAGCAGTAGTGGCACGCCTGCCAGTAAGAGGCTGTGCACTGTGAGGCACATGTGCTAAAGAAGGCGGTGAGTCTTGTACTCACGCCCGCCACTTCCACGAAACACATCACCACGCGGTTAAAATGAATTCCCGCGTGCACTAGATAGTCCCAGGGGAGTTGGGGGGTAGGCGCGCACGTCCTGAAAGTCACGGGAGTCGTGGTGGCACGCCTCCGAGTGAGAGGCTGTGCACTATGAGGCACATGTGCTAAAGAAGGCGGTGAACCTTGTACTCACGCCTGCCACTTTTACGAAACGCATGACAACGCCTCCAAAATAAAATCCCAGGTGCACTCGACCCAGCGGAACCTCGGCAAGGGACGTACAACTCCGGGAAATCACGGGCGAGGGAGTGGCATGCGTGAGAGTGGGAGGCTGTGGAAGAGGAAGGGGTGAGGCTTGTACTCACGCCTGCTACTTCTACGAAACACATCACCACGCGGCCAAAAGGGATTTCCGGGTGCACAAGATAGTCCCAGGGGAGTTGGAGAGTAGGCGCGCACCTCCTGCCAAATCACGGGAGCCGTAGTGGCACGCCTGCCAGTGAGCTGCCAGTGAGAGGCTGTGCACTGTCAGGCACATGTCCTAAAGAAGGCGGTGAGCCTTCTACTCACGCCTGCCACTTCCACGAAACGCATGACAACGCCTCCAAAATGAAATCCCAGGTGCAATAGACCCAGGGGAACCTCGGCAATAGACGCGCAACTCCGGAAAATCACGGGCGACGGAGTGGCATGCGTGAGAGTGGGAGGCTGTGCAAGAGGAAGGGGTGAGCCTTGTACTCACGCCTACTACTTCCACGAAACACATCACCACGCGGCCAAAACGGATTCCCGGGTGCACTAGATAGTCCCAGGGGAGTTGGAGAGTAGGCGCGCACCTCCTGCCAGATCACGGGAGCCGTAGTGGCACGCCTGCCAGTGAGAGTCTGTGCAACTTGAGGCACATGTGCTAAAGAAGGCGGTCAGTCTGGTACTCACGCCCGCCACTTCCACGAAACACATCACCACGCGGTTAAAATGGATTCCCGCGTGCACTAGATAGTCCCAGGGGAGTTGGGGGATAGGCGCGCACCTCCTGCAAGTCACGGGAGTCGTGGTGGCACGCCTCCGAGTGAGAGGCTGTGCACTATGAGGCACATGTGCTAAAGAAGGCGGTGAGCCTTGTACTCACGCCTGCCACTTTTACGAAACGCATGACAACGCCTCCAAAATAAAATCCCAGGTGCACTAGACCCAGGGGTACCTCGGCAAGGGACGCACAACTCCGGGAAATCACGGGCGACGGAGTGGCATGCGTGAGAGTGGGAGGCTGTGCAAGAGGAAGGGGTGAGGCTTGTACTCACGCCTGCTACTTCCACGAAACACATCACCACGCGGCCAAAACGGATTTCCGGGTGCACAAGATAGTCCCAGGGGAGTTGGAGAGTAGGCGCGCACCTCCTGCCAAATCACGGGAGCCGTAGTGGCACGCCTGCCAGTGAGCTGCCAGTGAGAGGCTGTGAACTGTCAGTCAAATGTCCTAAAGAAGGCGGTGAGCCTTGTACTCACGCCTGCCACTTCCACGAAACGCATGACAACGCCTCCAAAATAAAATCCCAGGTGCAATAGACCCAGGGGAACCTCGGCAATAGACGCGCAGCTCCGGGAAATCACGGGCGACGGAGTGGCATGCGTGAGAGTGGGAGGCTGTGCAAGAGGAAGGGGTGAGCCTTGTACTCACGCCTGCTACTTCCACAAAACACATCACCACGCGGCCAAAACGGATTCCCGGGTGCACTAGATAGTCCCAGGGGAGTTGGAGAGTAGGCGCGCACCTCGTGCCAGATCACGGGAGCCGTAGTGGCACGCCTGCCAGTGAGAGGCTGTGCACTGTGAGGCACATGTGCTAAAGAAGGCGGTAAGTCTTGTACTGACGCCTGCCACTTCCACGAAACACATCGCCACGCGGCTAAAATGGATTCCCGCGTGCTCTCGACAGTCCCAGGGGAGTTTGGGGATAGGCGCGCACCTCCTGCAAGTAACGGGAGGCGTGGTGGCACGCCTCCGAGTGAGAGTCTGTGCACTATGAGGCACATGTGCTAAAGAAGGCGGTGAGCCTTGTACTCACGCCTGCCACTTCCACGAAACGCATGACAACGCCTCCAAAATGAAATCCCAGGTGCACTAGACCCAGGGGAACCTCCGCAATAGACGCGCAACTCCGGGAAATCACGGGCGACGGAGTGGCATGCGTGAGAGTTGGAGGCTGTGCAAGAGGAAGGGGTGAGTCTTGTACTCACGCCTGCTACTTCCACGAAACACATTACCACGCGGTCAAAACGGATTCCCGAGTGCAGTAGATAGTCCCAGGGGAGTTGGAGAGTGGGCGCGCGCACCTCCTGCCAAATCACGGGAGCCGTAGTGGCACGCCTGCCAGTGAGAGGCTGTGCACTGTGAGGCACCTGTCCTAAAGAGGGCGGTGAGCCTTGTACTCACGCCTGCCACTTCCACGAAACGCATGACAACGCCTCCAAAATGAAATCCCAGGTGCACTAGACCCAGGGGAGCCTCGGCAATAGACGCGCAACTCTGGGAAATCACGGGCGACGGAGTGGCATGCGTGAGAGTGGGAGGCTGTGCAAGAGGAAGGGGTGAGCCTTGTACTCACGCCTGCTACTTCCACAAAACACATCACCACGCGGCCAAAACGGATTCCCGAGTGCACTAGATAGTCCCAGGGGAGTTGGAGAGTAGGCGCGCACCTCCTGCCAGATCACGGGAGCCGTAGTGGCACGCCTGCCAGTGAGAGGCTGTGCACTGTGAGGCACATGTGCTAAAGAGGGCGGTGAGTCTTGTACTGACGCCTGCCACTTCCACGAAACACATCGCCACGCGGCTAAAATGGATTCCCGCGTGCTCTCGACAGTCCCAGGGGAGTTTGGGGATAGGCGCGCACCTCCTGCAAGTAACGGGAGGCGTGGTGGCACGCCTCCGAGTGAGAGTCTGTGCACTATGAGGCACATGTGCTAAAGAAGGCGGTGAGCCTTGTACTCACGCCTGCCACTTCCACGAAACGCATGACAACGCCTCCAAAATGAAATCCCAGGTGCACTAGACCCAGGGGAACCTCCGCAATAGACGCGCAACTCCGGGAAATCACGGGCGACGGAGTGGCATGCGTGAGAGTTGGAGGCTGTGCAAGAGGAAGGGGTGAGTCTTGTACTCACGCCTGCTACTTCCACGAAACACATGACCACGCGGCCAAAACGGATTCCCGGGTGCAGTAGATAGTCCCAGGGGAGTTGCAGAGTGGGCGCGCACCTCCTGCCAAATCACGGGAGCCGTAGTGGCACGCCTGCCAGTGAGAGGCTGTGCACTGTGAGGCACCTGTCCTAAAGGGGGCGGTGAGCCTTGTACTCACGCCTGCCACTTCCACGAAACGCATGACAACGCCTCCAAAATGAAATCCCAGGTGCACTAGACCCAGGGGAGCCTCGGCAATAGACGCGCAACTCTGGGAAATCACGGGCGACGGAGTGGCATGCGTGAGAGTGGGAGGCTGTGCAAGAGGAAGGGGTGAGCCTTGTACTCACGCCTGCTACTTCCACGAAACACATCACCACGCGGCCAAAACGGATTCCCGGGTGCACTAGATAGTCCCAAGGGAGTTGAAGAGTAGGCGCGCACCTCCTGCCAAATCACGGGAGCAGTAGTGGCACGCCTGCCAGTAAGAGGCTGTGCACTGTGAGGCACATGTGCTAAAGAAGGCGGTGAGTCTTGTACTCACGCGCGCCACTTCCACGAAACACATCACCACGCGGTTAAAATGAATTCCCGCGTGCACTAGATAGTCCCAAGGGAGTTGGGGGGTAGGCGCGCACCTCCTGAAAGTCACGGGAGTCGTGGTGGCACGCCTCCGAGTGAGAGGCTGTGCACTATGAGGCACATGTGCTAAAGAAGGCGGTGAGCCTTGTACTCACGCCTGCCACTTTTACGAAACGCATGACAACGCCTCCAAAATAAAATCCCAGGTGCACTAGACCCAGCGGAACCTCGGCAAGGGACGTACAACTCCGGGAAATCACGGGCGAGGGAGTGGCATGCGTGAGAGTGGGAGGCTGTGGAAGAGGAAGGGGTGAGGCTTGTACTCACGCCTGCTACTTCTACGAAACACATCACCACGCGGCCAAAAGGGATTTCCGGGTGCACAAGATAGTCCCAGGGGAGTTGGAGAGTAGGCGCGCACCTCCTGCCAAATCACGGGAGCCGTAGTGGCACGCCTGCCAGTGAGCTGCCAGTGAGAGGCTGTGCACTGTCAGGCACATGTCCTAAAGAAGGCGGTGAGCCTTCTACTCACGCCTGCCACTTCCACGAAACGCATGACAACGCCTCCAAAATAAAATCCCAGGTGCAATAGACCCAGGGGAACCTCGGCAATAGACGCGCAACTCCGGAAAATCACGGGCGACGGAGTGGCATGCGTGAGAGTGGGAGGCTGTGCAAGAGGAAGGGGTGAGCCTTGTACTCACGCCTACTACTTCCACGAAACACATCACCACGCGGCCAAAACGGATTCCCGGGTGCACTAGATAGTCCCAGGGGAGTTGGAGAGTAGGCGCGCACCTCCTGCCAGATCACGGGAGCCGTAGTGGCACGCCTGCCAGTGAGAGTCTGTGCAACTTGAGGCACATGTGCTAAAGAAGGCGGTCAGTCTGGTACTCACGCCCGCCACTTCCACGAAACACATCACCACGCGGTTAAAATGGATTCCCGCGTGCACTAGATAGTCCCAGGGGAGTTGGGGGATAGGCGCGCACCTCCTGCAAGTCACGGGAGTCGTGGTGGCACGCCTCCGAGTGAGAGGCTGTGCACTATGAGGCACATGTGCTAAAGAAGGCGGTGAGCCTTGTACTCACGCCTGCCACTTTTACGAAACGCATGACAACGCCTCCAAAATAAAATCCCAGGTGCACTAGACCCAGGGGTACCTCGGCAAGGGACGCACAACTCCGGGAAATCACGGGCGACGGAGTGGCATGCGTGAGAGTGGGAGGCTGTGCAAGAGGAAGGGGTGAGGCTTGTACTCACGCCTGCTACTTCCACGAAACACATCACCACGCGGCCAAAACGGATTTCCGGGTGCACAAGATAGTCCCAGGGGAGTTGGAGAGTAGGCGCGCACCTCCTGCCAAATCACGGGAGCCGTAGTGGCACGCCTGCCAGTGAGCTGCCAGTGAGAGGCTGTGAACTGTCAGTCAAATGTCCTAAAGAAGGCGGTGAGCCTTGTACTCACGCCTGCCACTTCCACGAAACGCATGACAACGCCTCCAAAATAAAATCCCAGGTGCAATAGACCCAGGGGAACCTCGGCAATAGACGCGCAGCTCCGGGAAATCACGGGCGACGGAGTGGCATGCGTGAGAGTGGGAGGCTGTGCAAGAGGAAGGGGTGAGCCTTGTACTCACGCCTGCTACTTCCACAAAACACATCACCACGCGGCCAAAACGGATTCCCGGGTGCACTAGATAGTCCCAGGGGAGTTGGAGAGTAGGCGCGCACCTCGTGCCAGATCACGGGAGCCGTAGTGGCACGCCTGCCAGTGAGAGGCTGTGCACTGTGAGGCACATGTGCTAAAGAAGGCGGTAAGTCTTGTACTGACGCCTGCCACTTCCACGAAACACATCGCCACGCGGCTAAAATGGATTCCCGCGTGCTCTCGACAGTCCCAGGGGAGTTTGGGGATAGGCGCGCACCTCCTGCAAGTAACGGGAGGCGTGGTGGCACGCCTCCGAGTGAGAGTCTGTGCACTATGAGGCACATGTGCTAAAGAAGGCGGTGAGCCTTGTACTCACGCCTGCCACTTCCACGAAACGCATGACAACGCCTCCAAAATGAAATCCCAGGTGCACTAGACCCAGGGGAACCTCCGCAATAGACGCGCAACTCCGGGAAATCACGGGCGACGGAGTGGCATGCGTGAGAGTTGGAGGCTGTGCAAGAGGAAGGGGTGAGTCTTGTACTCACGCCTGCTACTTCCACGAAACACATTACCACGCGGTCAAAACGGATTCCCGAGTGCAGTAGATAGTCCCAGGGGAGTTGGAGAGTGGGCGCGCACCTCCTGCCAAATCACGGGAGCCGTAGTGGCACGCCTGCCAGTGAGAGGCTGTGCACTGTGAGGCACCTGTCCTAAAGAGGGCGGTGAGCCTTGTACTCACGCCTGCCACTTCCACGAAACGCATGACAACGCCTCCAAAATGAAATCCCAGGTGCACTAGACCCAGGGGAGCCTCGGCAATAGACGCGCAACTCTGGGAAATCACGGGCGACGGAGTGGCATGCGTGAGAGTGGGAGGCTGTGCAAGAGGAAGGGGTGAGCCTTGTACTCACGCCTGCTACTTCCACAAAACACATCACCACGCGGCCAAAACGGATTCCCGAGTGCACTAGATAGTCCCAGGGGAGTTGGAGAGTAGGCGCGCACCTCCTGCCAGATCACGGGAGCCGTAGTGGCACGCCTGCCAGTGAGAGGCTGTGCACTGTGAGGCACATGTGCTAAAGAGGGCGGTGAGTCTTGTACTGACGCCTGCCACTTCCACGAAACACATCGCCACGCGGCTAAAATGGATTCCCGCGTGCTCTCGACAGTCCCAGGGGAGTTTGGGGATAGGCGCGCACCTCCTGCAAGTAACGGGAGGCGTGGTGGCACGCCTCCGAGTGAGAGTCTGTGCACTATAAGGCACATGTGCTAAAGAAGGCGGTGAGCCTTGTACTCACGCCTGCCACTTCCACGAAACGCATGACAACGCCTCCAAAATGAAATCCCAGGTGCACTAGACCCAGGGGAACCTCCGCAATAGACGCGCAACTCCGGGAAATCACGGGCGACGGAGTGGCATGCGTGAGAGTTGGAGGCTGTGCAAGAGGAAGGGGTGAGTCTTGTACTCACGCCTGCTACTTCCACGAAACACATGACCACGCGGCCAAAACGGATTCCCGGGTGCAGTAGATAGTCCCAGGGGAGTTGCAGAGTGGGCGCGCACCTCCTGCCAAATCACGGGAGCCGTAGTGGCACGCCTGCCAGTGAGAGGCTGTGCACTGTGAGGCACCTGTCCTAAAGGGGGCGGTGAGCCTTGTACTCACGCCTGCCACTTCCACGAAACGCATGACAACGCCTCCAAAATGAAATCCCAGGTGCACTAGACCCAGGGGAGCCTCGGCAATAGACGCGCAACTCTGGGAAATCACGGGCGACGGAGTGGCATGCGTGAGAGTGGGAGGCTGTGCAAGAGGAAGGGGTGAGCCTTGTACTCACGCCTGCTACTTCCACGAAACACATCACCACGCGGCCAAAACGGATTCCCGGGTGCACTAGATAGTCCCAAGGGAGTTGAAGAGTAGGCGCGCACCTCCTGCCAAATCACGGGAGCAGTAGTGGCACGCCTGCCAGTAAGAGGCTGTGCACTGTGAGGCACATGTGCTAAAGAAGGCGGTGAGTCTTGTACTCACGCCCGCCACTTCCACGAAACACATCACCACGCGGTTAAAATGAATTCCCGCGTGCAGTAGATAGTCCCAGGGGAGTTGGGGGGTAGGCGCGCACCTCCTGAAAGTCACGGGAGTCGTGGTGGCACGCCTCCGAGTGAGAGGCTGTGCACTATGAGGCACATGTGCTAAAGAAGGCGGTGAGCCTTGTACTCACGCCTGCCACTTTTACGAAACGCATGACAACGCCTCCAAAATAAAATCCCAGGTGCACTAGACCCAGCGGAACCTCGGCAAGGGACGTACAACTCCGGGAAATCACGGGCGACGGAGTGGCATGCGTGAGAGTGGGAGGCTGTGGAAGAGGAAGGGGTGAGGCTTGTACTCACGCCTGCTACTTCTACGAAACACATCACCACGCGGCCAAAAGGGATTTCCGGGTGCACAAGATAGTCCCAGGGGAGTTGGAGAGTAGGCGCGCACCTCCTGCCAAAT
Organism: Stylophora pistillata; assembly: GCF_964205215.1. Lineage (NCBI taxonomy): Eukaryota > Metazoa > Cnidaria > Anthozoa > Scleractinia > Pocilloporidae > Stylophora > Stylophora pistillata. The sequence continues at coordinate 211,112 of NC_142521.1, read as the reverse complement.
CACGGGAGCCGTAGTGGCACGCCTGCCAGTGAGCTGCCAGTGAGAGGCTGTGCACTGTCAGGCACATGTCCTAAAGAAGGCGGTGAGCCTTCTACTCACGCCTGCCACTTCCACGAAACGCATGACAACGCCTCCAAAATGAAATCCCAGGTGCAATAGACCCAGGGGAACCTCGGCAATAGACGCGCAACTCCGGAAAATCACGGGCGACGGAGTGGCATGCGTGAGAGTGGGAGGCTGTGCAAGAGGAAGGGGGGAGCCTTGTACTCACGCCTACTACTTCCACGAAACACATCACCACGCGGCCAAAACGGATTCCCGGGTGCACTAGATAGTCCCAGGGGAGTTGGAGAGTAGGCGCGCACCTCCTGCCAGATCACGGGAGCCGTAGTGGCACGCCTGCCAGTGAGAGTCTGTGCAACTTGAGGCACATGTGCTAAAGAAGGCGGTCAGTCTGGTACTCACGCCCGCCACTTCCACGAAACACATCACCACGCGGTTAAAATGGATTCCCGCGTGCACTAGATAGTCCCAGGGGAGTTGGGGGATAGGCGCGCACCTCCTGCAAGTCACGGGAGTCGTGGTGGCACGCCTCCGAGTGAGAGGCTGTGCACTATGAGGCACATGTGCTAAAGAAGGCGGTGAGCCTTGTACTCACGCCTGCCACTTTTACGAAACGCATGACAACGCCTCCAAAATAAAATCCCAGGTGCACTAGACCCAGGGGTACCTCGGCAAGGGACGCACAACTCCGGGAAATCACGGGCGACGGAGTGGCATGCGTGAGAGTGGGAGGCTGTGCAAGAGGAAGGGGTGAGGCTTGTACTCACGCCTGCTACTTCCACGAAACACATCACCACGCGGCCAAAACGGATTTCCGGGTGCACAAGATAGTCCCAGGGGAGTTGGAGAGTAGGCGCGCACCTCCTGCCAAATCACGGGAGCCGTAGTGGCACGCCTGCCAGTGAGCTGCCAGTGAGAGGCTGTGAACTGTCAGTCAAATGTCCTAAAGAAGGCGGTGAGCCTTGTACTCACGCCTGCCACTTCCACGAAACGCATGACAACGCCTCCAAAATAAAATCCCAGGTGCAATAGACCCAGGGGAACCTCGGCAATAGACGCGCAGCTCCGGGAAATCACGGGCGACGGAGTGGCATGCGTGAGAGTGGGAGGCTGTGCAAGAGGAAGGGGTGAGCCTTGTACTCACGCCTGCTACTTCCACAAAACACATCACCACGCGGCCAAAACGGATTCCCGGGTGCACTAGATAGTCCCAGGGGAGTTGGAGAGTAGGCGCGCACCTCGTGCCAGATCACGGGAGCCGTAGTGGCACGCCTGCCAGTGAGAGGCTGTGCACTGTGAGGCACATGTGCTAAAGAAGGCGGTAAGTCTTGTACTGACGCCTGCCACTTCCACGAAACACATCGCCACGCGGCTAAAATGGATTCCCGCGTGCTCTCGACAGTCCCAGGGGAGTTTGGGGATAGGCGCGCACCTCCTGCAAGTAACGGGAGGCGTGGTGGCACGCCTCCGAGTGAGAGTCTGTGCACTATGAGGCACATGTGCTAAAGAAGGCGGTGAGCCTTGTACTCACGCCTGCCACTTCCACGAAACGCATGACAACGCCTCCAAAATGAAATCCCAGGTGCACTAGACCCAGGGGAACCTCCGCAATAGACGCGCAACTCCGGGAAATCACGGGCGACGGAGTGGCATGCGTGAGAGTTGGAGGCTGTGCAAGAGGAAGGGGTGAGTCTTGTACTCACGCCTGCTACTTCCACGAAACACATTACCACGCGGTCAAAACGGATTCCCGAGTGCAGTAGATAGTCCCAGGGGAGTTGGAGAGTGGGCGCGCACCTCCTGCCAAATCACGGGAGCCGTAGTGGCACGCCTGCCAGTGAGAGGCTGTGCACTGTGAGGCACCTGTCCTAAAGAGGGCGGTGAGCCTTGTACTCACGCCTGCCACTTCCACGAAACGCATGACAACGCCTCCAAAATGAAATCCCAGGTGCACTAGACCCAGGGGAGCCTCGGCAATAGACGCGCAACTCTGGGAAATCACGGGCGACGGAGTGGCATGCGTGAGAGTGGGAGGCTGTGCAAGAGGAAGGGGTGAGCCTTGTACTCACGCCTGCTACTTCCACAAAACACATCACCACGCGGCCAAAACGGATTCCCGAGTGCACTAGATAGTCCCAGGGGAGTTGGAGAGTAGGCGCGCACCTCCTGCCAGATCACGGGAGCCGTAGTGGCACGCCTGCCAGTGAGAGGCTGTGCACTGTGAGGCACATGTGCTAAAGAGGGCGGTGAGTCTTGTACTGACGCCTGCCACTTCCACGAAACACATCGCCACGCGGCTAAAATGGATTCCCGCGTGCTCTCGACAGTCCCAGGGGAGTTTGGGGATAGGCGCGCACCTCCTGCAAGTAACGGGAGGCGTGGTGGCACGCCTCCGAGTGAGAGTCTGTGCACTATGAGGCACATGTGCTAAAGAAGGCGGTGAGCCTTGTACTCACGCCTGCCACTTCCACGAAACGCATGACAACGCCTCCAAAATGAAATCCCAGGTGCACTAGACCCAGGGGAACCTCCGCAATAGACGCGCAACTCCGGGAAATCACGGGCGACGGAGTGGCATGCGTGAGAGTTGGAGGCTGTGCAAGAGGAAGGGGTGAGTCTTGTACTCACGCCTGCTACTTCCACGAAACACATGACCACGCGGCCAAAACGGATTCCCGGGTGCAGTAGATAGTCCCAGGGGAGTTGCAGAGTGGGCGCGCACCTCCTGCCAAATCACGGGAGCCGTAGTGGCACGCCTGCCAGTGAGAGGCTGTGCACTGTGAGGCACCTGTCCTAAAGGGGGCGGTGAGCCTTGTACTCACGCCTGCCACTTCCACGAAACGCATGACAACGCCTCCAAAATGAAATCCCAGGTGCACTAGACCCAGGGGAGCCTCGGCAATAGACGCGCAACTCTGGGGAATCACGGGCGACGGAGTGGCATGCGTGAGAGTGGGAGGCTGTGCAAGAGGAAGGGGTGAGCCTTGTACTCACGCCTGCTACTTCCACGAAACACATCACCACGCGGCCAAAACGGATTCCCGGGTGCACTAGATAGTCCCAAGGGAGTTGAAGAGTAGGCGCGCACCTCCTGCCAAATCACGGGAGCAGTAGTGGCACGCCTGCCAGTAAGAGGCTGTGCACTGTGAGGCACATGTGCTAAAGAAGGCGGTGAGTCTTGTACTCACGCCCGCCACTTCCACGAAACACATCACCACGCGGTTAAAATGAATTCCCGCGTGCACTAGATAGTCCCAGGGGAGTTGGGGGGTAGGCGCGCACCTCCTGAAAGTCACGGGAGTCGTGGTGGCACGCCTCCGAGTGAGAGGCTGTGCACTATGAGGCACATGTGCTAAAGAAGGCGGTGAGCCTTGTACTCACGCCTGCCACTTTTACGAAACGCATGACAACGCCTCCAAAATAAAATCCCAGGTGCACTAGACCCAGCGGAACCTCGGCAAGGGACGTACAACTCCGGGAAATCACGGGCGAGGGAGTGGCATGCGTGAGAGTGGGAGGCTGTGGAAGAGGAAGGGGTGAGGCTTGTACTCACGCCTGCTACTTCTACGAAACACATCACCACGCGGCCAAAAGGGATTTCCGGGTGCACAAGATAGTCCCAGGGGAGTTGGAGAGTAGGCGCGCACCTCCTGCCAAATCACGGGAGCCGTAGTGGCACGCCTGCCAGTGAGCTGCCAGTGAGAGGCTGTGCACTGTCAGGCACATGTCCTAAAGAAGGCGGTGAGCCTTCTACTCACGCCTGCCACTTCCACGAAACGCATGACAACGCCTCCAAAATGAAATCCCAGGTGCAATAGACCCAGGGGAACCTCGGCAATAGACGCGCAACTCCGGAAAATCACGGGCGACGGAGTGGCATGCGTGAGAGTGGGAGGCTGTGCAAGAGGAAGGGGTGAGCCTTGTACTCACGCCTACTACTTCCACGAAACACATCACCACGCGGCCAAAACGGATTCCCGGGTGCACTAGATAGTCCCAGGGGAGTTGGAGAGTAGGCGCGCACCTCCTGCCAGATCACGGGAGCCGTAGTGGCACGCCTGCCAGTGAGAGTCTGTGCAACTTGAGGCACATGTGCTAAAGAAGGCGGTCAGTCTGGTACTCACGCCCGCCACTTCCACGAAACACATCACCACGCGGTTAAAATGGATTCCCGCGTGCACTAGATAGTCCCAGGGGAGTTGGGGGATAGGCGCGCACCTCCTGCAAGTCACGGGAGTCGTGGTGGCACGCCTCCGAGTGAGAGGCTGTGCACTATGAGGCACATGTGCTAAAGAAGGCGGTGAGCCTTGTATTCACGCCTGCCACTTTTACGAAACGCATGACAACGCCTCCAAAATAAAATCCCAGGTGCACTAGACCCAGGGGTACCTCGGCAAGGGACGCACAACTCCGGGAAATCACGGGCGACGGAGTGGCATGCGTGAGAGTGGGAGGCTGTGCAAGAGGAAGGGGTGAGGCTTGTACTCACGCCTGCTACTTCCACGAAACACATCACCACGCGGCCAAAACGGATTTCCGGGTGCACAAGATAGTCCCAGGGGAGTTGGAGAGTAGGCGCGCACCTCCTGCCAAATCACGGGAGCCGTAGTGGCACGCCTGCCAGTGAGCTGCCAGTGAGAGGCTGTGAACTGTCAGTCAAATGTCCTAAAGAAGGCGGTGAGCCTTGTACTCACGCCTGCCACTTCCACGAAACGCATGACAACGCCTCCAAAATAAAATCCCAGGTGCAATAGACCCAGGGGAACCTCGGCAATAGACGCGCAGCTCCGGGAAATCACGGGCGACGGAGTGGCATGCGTGAGAGTGGGAGGCTGTGCAAGAGGAAGGGGTGAGCCTTGTACTCACGCCTGCTACTTCCACAAAACACATCACCACGCGGCCAAAACGGATTCCCGGGTGCACTAGATAGTCCCAGGGGAGTTGGAGAGTAGGCGCGCACCTCGTGCCAGATCACGGGAGCCGTAGTGGCACGCCTGCCAGTGAGAGGCTGTGCACTGTGAGGCACATGTGCTAAAGAAGGCGGTAAGTCTTGTACTGACGCCTGCCACTTCCACGAAACACATCGCCACGCGGCTAAAATGGATTCCCGCGTGCTCTCGACAGTCCCAGGGGAGTTTGGGGATAGGCGCGCACCTCCTGCAAGTAACGGGAGGCGTGGTGGCACGCCTCCGAGTGAGAGTCTGTGCACTATGAGGCACATGTGCTAAAGAAGGCGGTGAGCCTTGTACTCACGCCTGCCACTTCCACGAAACGCATGACAACGCCTCCAAAATGAAATCCCAGGTGCACTAGACCCAGGGGAACCTCCGCAATAGACGCGCAACTCCGGGAAATCACGGGCGACGGAGTGGCATGCGTGAGAGTTGGAGGCTGTGCAAGAGGAAGGGGTGAGTCTTGTACTCACGCCTGCTACTTCCACGAAACACATTACCACGCGGTCAAAACGGATTCCCGAGTGCAGTAGATAGTCCCAGGGGAGTTGGAGAGTGGGCGCGCACCTCCTGCCAAATCACGGGAGCCGTAGTGGCACGCCTGCCAGTGAGAGGCTGTGCACTGTGAGGCACCTGTCCTAAAGAGGGCGGTGAGCCTTGTACTCACGCCTGCCACTTCCACGAAACGCATGACAACGCCTCCAAAATGAAATCCCAGGTGCACTAGACCCAGGGGAGCCTCGGCAATAGACGCGCAACTCTGGGAAATCACGGGCGACGGAGTGGCATGCGTGAGAGTGGGAGGCTGTGCAAGAGGAAGGGGTGAGCCTTGTACTCACGCCTGCTACTTCCACAAAACACATCACCACGCGGCCAAAACGGATTCCCGAGTGCACTAGATAGTCCCAGGGGAGTTGGAGAGTAGGCGCGCACCTCCTGCCAGATCACGGGAGCCGTAGTGGCACGCCTGCCAGTGAGAGGCTGTGCACTGTGAGGCACATGTGCTAAAGAGGGCGGTGAGTCTTGTACTGACGCCTGCCACTTCCACGAAACACATCGCCACGCGGCTAAAATGGATTCCCGCGTGCTCTCGACAGTCCCAGGGGAGTTTGGGGATAGGCGCGCACCTCCTGCAAGTAACGGGAGGCGTGGTGGCACGCCTCCGAGTGAGAGTCTGTGCACTATAAGGCACATGTGCTAAAGAAGGCGGTGAGCCTTGTACTCACGCCTGCCACTTCCACGAAACGCATGACAACGCCTCCAAAATGAAATCCCAGGTGCACTAGACACAGGGGAACCTCCGCAATAGACGCGCAACTCCGGGAAATCACGGGCGACGGAGTGGCATGCGTGAGAGTTGGAGGCTGTGCAAGAGGAAGGGGTGAGTCTTGTACTCACGCCTGCTACTTCCACGAAACACATGACCACGCGGCCAAAACGGATTCCCGGGTGCAGTAGATAGTCCCAGGGGAGTTGCAGAGTGGGCGCGCACCTCCTGCCAAATCACGGGAGCCGTAGTGGCACGCCTGCCAGTGAGAGGCTGTGCACTGTGAGGCACCTGTCCTAAAGGGGGCGGTGAGCCTTGTACTCACGCCTGCCACTTCCACGAAACGCATGACAACGCCTCCAAAATGAAATCCCAGGTGCACTAGACCCAGGGGAGCCTCGGCAATAGACGCGCAACTCTGGGAAATCACGGGCGACGGAGTGGCATGCGTGAGAGTGGGAGGCTGTGCAAGAGGAAGGGGTGAGCCTTGTACTCACGCCTGCTACTTCCACGAAACACATCACCACGCGGCCAAAACGGATTCCCGGGTGCACTAGATAGTCCCAAGGGAGTTGAAGAGTAGGCGCGCACCTCCTGCCAAATCACGGGAGCAGTAGTGGCACGCCTGCCAGTAAGAGGCTGTGCACTGTGAGGCACATGTGCTAAAGAAGGCGGTGAGTCTTGTACTCACGCCCGCCACTTCCACGAAACACATCACCACGCGGTTAAAATGAATTCCCGCGTGCACTAGATAGTCCCAGGGGAGTTGGGGGGTAGGCGCGCACCTCCTGAAAGTCACGGGAGTCGTGGTGGCACGCCTCCGAGTGAGAGGCTGTGCACTATGAGGCACATGTGCTAAAGAAGGCGGTGAGCCTTGTACTCACGCCTGCCACTTTTACGAAACGCATGACAACGCCTCCAAAATAAAATCCCAGGTGCACTAGACCCAGCGGAACCTCGGCAAGGGACGTACAACTCCGGGAAATCACGGGCGAGGGAGTGGCATGCGTGAGAGTGGGAGGCTGTGGAAGAGGAAGGGGTGAGGCTTGTACTCACGCCTGCTACTTCTACGAAACACATCACCACGCGGCCAAAAGGGATTTCCGGGTGCACAAGATAGTCCCAGGGGAGTTGGAGAGTAGGCGCGCACCTCCTGCCAAATCACGGGAGCCGTAGTGGCACGCCTGCCAGTGAGCTGCCAGTGAGAGGCTGTGCACTGTCAGGCACATGTCCTAAAGAAGGCGGTGAGCCTTCTACTCACGCCTGCCACTTCCACGAAACGCATGACAACGCCTCCAAAATGAAATCCCAGGTGCAATAGACCCAGGGGAACCTCGGCAATAGACGCGCAACTCCGGAAAATCACGGGCGACGGAGTGGCATGCGTGAGAGTGGGAGGCTGTGCAAGAGGAAGGGGTGAGCCTTGTACTCACGCCTACTACTTCCACGAAACACATCACCACGCGGCCAAAACGGATTCCCGGGTGCACTAGATAGTCCCAGGGGAGTTGGAGAGTAGGCGCGCACCTCCTGCCAGATCACGGGAGCCGTAGTGGCACGCCTGCCAGTGAGAGTCTGTGCAACTTGAGGCACATGTGCTAAAGAAGGCGGTCAGTCTGGTACTCACGCCCGCCACTTCCACGAAACACATCACCACGCGGTTAAAATGGATTCCCGCGTGCACTAGATAGTCCCAGGGGAGTTGGGGGATAGGCGCGCACCTCCTGCAAGTCACGGGAGTCGTGGTGGCACGCCTCCGAGTGAGAGGCTGTGCACTATGAGGCACATGTGCTAAAGAAGGCGGTGAGCCTTGTACTCACGCCTGCCACTTTTACGAAACGCATGACAACGCCTCCAAAATAAAATCCCAGGTGCACTAGACCCAGGGGTACCTCGGCAAGGGACGCACAACTCCGGGAAATCACGGGCGACGGAGTGGCATGCGTGAGAGTGGGAGGCTGTGCAAGAGGAAGGGGTGAGGCTTGTACTCACGCCTGCTACTTCCACGAAACACATCACCACGCGGCCAAAACGGATTTCCGGGTGCACAAGATAGTCCCAGGGGAGTTGGAGAGTAGGCGCGCACCTCCTGCCAAATCACGGGAGCCGTAGTGGCACGCCTGCCAGTGAGCTGCCAGTGAGAGGCTGTGAACTGTCAGTCAAATGTCCTAAAGAAGGCGGTGAGCCTTGTACTCACGCCTGCCACTTCCACGAAACGCATGACAACGCCTCCAAAATAAAATCCCAGGTGCAATAGACCCAGGGGAACCTCGGCAATAGACGCGCAGCTCCGGGAAATCACGGGCGACGGAGTGGCATGCGTGAGAGTGGGAGGCTGTGCAAGAGGAAGGGGTGAGCCTTGTACTCACGCCTGCTACTTCCACAAAACACATCACCACGCGGCCAAAACGGATTCCCGGGTGCACTAGATAGTCCCAGGGGAGTTGGAGAGTAGGCGCGCACCTCGTGCCAGATCACGGGAGCCGTAGTGGCACGCCTGCCAGTGAGAGGCTGTGCATTGTGAGGCACATGTGCTAAAGAAGGCGGTAAGTCTTGTACTGACGCCTGCCACTTCCACGAAACACATCGCCACGCGGCTAAAATGGATTCCCGCGTGCTCTCGACAGTCCCAGGGGAGTTTGGGGATAGGCGCGCACCTCCTGCAAGTAACGGGAGGCGTGGTGGCACGCCTCCGAGTGAGAGTCTGTGCACTATGAGGCACATGTGCTAAAGAAGGCGGTGAGCCTTGTACTCACGCCTGCCACTTCCACGAAACGCATGACAACGCCTCCAAAATAAAATCCCAGGTGCACTAGACCCAGGGGAACCTCCGCAATAGACGCGCAACTCCGGGAAATCACGGGCGACGGAGTGGCATGCGTGAGAGTTGGAGGCTGTGCAAGAGGAAGGGGTGAGTCTTGTACTCACGCCTGCTACTTCCACGAAACACATTACCACGCGGTCAAAACGGATTCCCGAGTGCAGTAGATAGTCCCAGGGGAGTTGGAGAGTGGGCGCGCACCTCCTGCCAAATCACGGGAGCCGTAGTGGCACGCCTGCCAGTGAGAGGCTGTGCACTGTGAGGCACCTGTCCTAAAGAGGGCGGTGAGCCTTGTACTCACGCCTGCCACTTCCACGAAACGCATGACAACGCCTCCAAAATGAAATCCCAGGTGCACTAGACCCAGGGGAGCCTCGGCAATAGACGCGCAACTCTGGGAAATCACGGGCGACGGAGTGGCATGCGTGAGAGTGGGAGGCTGTGCAAGAGGAAGGGGTGAGCCTTGTACTCACGCCTGCTACTTCCACAAAACACATCACCACGCGGCCAAAACGGATTCCCGAGTGCACTAGATAGTCCCAGGGGAGTTGGAGAGTAGGCGCGCACCTCCTGCCAGATCACGGGAGCCGTAGTGGCACGCCTGCCAGTGAGAGGCTGTGCACTGTGAGGCACATGTGCTAAAGAGGGCGGTGAGTCTTGTACTGACGCCTGCCACTTCCACGAAACACATCGCCACGCGGCTAAAATGGATTCCCGCGTGCTCTCGACAGTCCCAGGGGAGTTTGGGGATAGGCGCGCACCTCCTGCAAGTAACGGGAGGCGTGGTGGCACGCCTCCGAGTGAGAGTCTGTGCACTATGAGGCACATGTGCTAAAGAAGGCGGTGAGCCTTGTCCTCACGCCTGCCACTTCCACGAAACGCATGACAACGCCTCCAAAATGAAATCCCAGGTGCACTAGACCCAGGGGAACCTCCGCAATAGACGCGCAACTCCGGGAAATCACGGGCGACGGAGTGGCATGCGTCAGAGTTGGAGGCTGTGCAAGAGGAAGGGGTGAGTCTTGTACTCACGCCTGCTACTTCCACGAAACACATGACCACGCGGCCAAAACGGATTCCCGGGTGCAGTAGATAGTCCCAGGGGAGTTGCAGAGTGGGCGCGCACCTCCTGCCAAGTCACGGGAGCCGTAGTGGCACGCCTGCCAGTGAGAGGCTGTGCACTGTGAGGCACCTGTCCTAAAGGGGGCGGTGAGCCTTGTACTCACGCCTGCCACTTCCACGAAACGCATGACAACGCCTCCAAAATGAAATCCCAGGTGCACTAGACCCAGGGGAGCCTCGGCAATAGACGCGCAACTCTGGGAAATCACGGGCGACGGAGTGGCATGCGTGAGAGTGGGAGGCTGTGCAAGAGGAAGGGGTGAGCCTTGTACTCACGCCTGCTACTTCCACGAAACACATCACCACGCGGCCAAAACGGATTCCCGGGTGCACTAGATAGTCCCAAGGGAGTTGAAGAGTAGGCGCGCACCTCCTGCCAAATCACGGGAGCAGTAGTGGCACGCCTGCCAGTAAGAGGCTGTGCACTGTGAGGCACATGTGCTAAAGAAGGCGGTGAGTCTTGTACTCACGCCCGCCACTTCCACGAAACACATCACCACGCGGTTAAAATGAATTCCCGCGTGCAGTAGATAGTCCCAGGGGAGTTGGGGGGTAGGCGCGCACCTCCTGAAAGTCACGGGAGTCGTGGTGGCACGCCTCCGAGTGAGAGGCTGTGCACTATGAGGCACATGTGCTAAAGAAGGCGGTGAGCCTTGTACTCACGCCTGCCACTTTTACGAAACGCATGACAACGCCTCCAAAATAAAATCCCAGGTGCACTAGACCCAGCGGAACCTCGGCAAGGGACGTACAACTCCGGGAAATCACGGGCGACGGAGTGGCATGCGTGAGAGTGGGAGGCTGTGGAAGAGGAAGGGGTGAGGCTTGTACTCACGCCTGCTACTTCTACGAAACACATCACCACGCGGCCAAAAGGGATTTCCGGGTGCACAAGATAGTCCCAGGGGAGTTGGAGAGTAGGCGCGCACCTCCTGCCAAATCACGGGAGCCGTAGTGGCACGCCTGCCAGTGAGCTGCCAGTGAGAGGCTGTGCACTGTCAGGCACATGTCCTAAAGAAGGCGGTGAGCCTTCTACTCACGCCTGCCACTTCCACGAAACGCATGACAACGCCTCCAAAATGAAATCCCAGGTGCAATAGACCCAGGGGAACCTCGGCAATAGACGCGCAACTCCGGAAAATCACGGGCGACGGAGTGGCATGCGTGAGAGTGGGAGGCTGTGCAAGAGGAAGGGGGGAGCCTTGTACTCACGCCTACTACTTCCACGAAACACATCACCACGCGGCCAAAACGGATTCCCGGGTGCACTAGATAGTCCCAGGGGAGTTGGAGAGTAGGCGCGCACCTCCTGCCAGATCACGGGAGCCGTAGTGGCACGCCTGCCAGTGAGAGTCTGTGCAACTTGAGGCACATGTGCTAAAGAAGGCGGTCAGTCTGGTACTCACGCCCGCCACTTCCACGAAACACATCACCACGCGGTTAAAATGGATTCCCGCGTGCACTAGATAGTCCCAGGGGAGTTGGGGGATAGGCGCGCACCTCCTGCAAGTCACGGGAGTCGTGGTGGCACGCCTCCGAGTGAGAGGCTGTGCACTATGAGGCACATGTGCTAAAGAAGGCGGTGAGCCTTGTACTCACGCCTGCCACTTTTACGAAACGTTTGACAACGCCTCCAAAATAAAATCCCAGGTGCACTAGACCCAGGGGTACCTCGGCAAGGGACGCACAACTCCGGGAAATCACGGGCGACGGAGTGGCATGCGTGAGAGTGGGAGGCTGTGCAAGAGGAAGGGGTGAGGCTTGTACTCACGCCTGCTACTTCCACGAAACACATCACCACGCGGCCAAAACGGATTTCCGGGTGCACAAGATAGTCCCAGGGGAGTTGGAGAGTAGGCGCGCACCTCCTGCCAAATCACGGGAGCCGTAGTGGCACGCCTGCCAGTGAGCTGCCAGTGAGAGGCTGTGAACTGTCAGTCAAATGTCCTAAAGAAGGCGGTGAGCCTTGTACTCACGCCTGCCACTTCCACGAAACGCATGACAACGCCTCCAAAATAAAATCCCAGGTGCAATAGACCCAGGGGAACCTCGGCAATAGACGCGCAGCTCCGGGAAATCACGGGCGACGGAGTGGCATGCGTGAGAGTGGGAGGCTGTGCAAGAGGAAGGGGTGAGCCTTGTACTCACGCCTGCTACTTCCACAAAACACATCACCACGCGGCCAAAACGGATTCCCGGGTGCACTAGATAGTCCCAGGGGAGTTGGAGAGTAGGCGCGCACCTCGTGCCAGATCACGGGAGCCGTAGTGGCACGCCTGCCAGTGAGAGGCTGTGCACTGTGAGGCACATGTGCTAAAGAAGGCGGTAAGTCTTGTACTGACGCCTGCCACTTCCACGAAACACATCGCCACGCGGCTAAAATGGATTCCCGCGTGCTCTCGACAGTCCCAGGGGAGTTTGGGGATAGGCGCGCACCTCCTGCAAGTAACGGGAGGCGTGGTGGCACGCCTCCGAGTGAGAGTCTGTGCACTATGAGGCACATGTGCTAAAGAAGGCGGTGAGCCTTGTACTCACGCCTGCCACTTCCACGAAACGCATGACAACGCCTCCAAAATGAAATCCCAGGTGCACTAGACCCAGGGGAACCTCCGCAATAGACGCGCAACTCCGGGAAATCACGGGCGACGGAGTGGCATGCGTGAGAGTTGGAGGCTGTGCAAGAGGAAGGGGTGAGTCTTGTACTCACGCCTGCTACTTCCACGAAACACATTACCACGCGGTCAAAACGGATTCCCGAGTGCAGTAGATAGTCCCAGGGGAGTTGGAGAGTGGGCGCGCACCTCCTGCCAAATCACGGGAGCCGTAGTGGCACGCCTGCCAGTGAGAGGCTGTGCACTGTGAGGCACCTGTCCTAAAGAGGGCGGTGAGCCTTGTACTCACGCCTGCCACTTCCACGAAACGCATGACAACGCCTCCAAAATGAAATCCCAGGTGCACTAGACCCAGGGGAGCCTCGGCAATAGACGCGCAACTCTGGGAAATCACGGGCGACGGAGTGGCATGCGTGAGAGTGGGAGGCTGTGCAAGAGGAAGGGGTGAGCCTTGTACTCACGCCTGCTACTTCCACAAAACACATCACCACGCGGCCAAAACGGATTCCCGAGTGCACTAGATAGTCCCAGGGGAGTTGGAGAGTAGGCGCGCACCTCCTGCCAGATCACGGGAGCCGTAGTGGCACGCCTGCCAGTGAGAGGCTGTGCACTGTGAGGCACATGTGCTAAAGAGGGCGGTGAGTCTTGTACTGACGCCTGCCACTTCCACGAAACACATCGCCACGCGGCTAAAATGGATTCCCGCGTGCTCTCGACAGTCCCAGGGGAGTTTGGGGATAGGCGCGCACCTCCTGCAAGTAACGGGAGGCGTGGTGGCACGCCTCCGAGTGAGAGTCTGTGCACTATGAGGCACATGTGCTAAAGAAGGCGATGAGCCTTGTACTCACGCCTGCCACTTCCACGAAACGCATGACAACGCCTCCAAAATGAAATCCCAGGTGCACTAGACCCAGGGGAACCTCCGCAATAGACGCGCAACTCCGGGAAATCACGGGCGACGGAGTGGCATGCGTGAGAGTTGGAGGCTGTGCAAGAGGAAGGGGTGAGTCTTGTACTCACGCCTGCTACTTCCACGAAACACATGACCACGCGGCCAAAACGGATTCCCGGGTGCAGTAGATAGTCCCAGGGGAGTTGCAGAGTGGGCGCGCACCTCCTGCCAAATCACGGGAGCCGTAGTGGCACGCCTGCCAGTGAGAGGCTGTGCACTGTGAGGCACCTGTCCTAAAGGGGGCGGTGAGCCTTGTACTCACGCCTGCCACTTCCACGAAACGCATGACAACGCCTCCAAAATGAAATCCCAGGTGCACTAGACCCAGGGGAGCCTCGGCAATAGACGCGCAACTCTGGGAAATCACGGGCGACGGAGTGGCATGCGTGAGAGTGGGAGGCTGTGCAAGAGGAAGGGGTGAGCCTTGTACTCACGCCTGCTACTTCCACGAAACACATCACCACGCGGCCAAAACGGATTCCCGGGTGCACTAGATAGTCCCAAGGGAGTTGAAGAGTAGGCGCGCACCTCCTGCCAAATCACGGGAGCAGTAGTGGCACGCCTGCCAGTAAGAGGCTGTGCACTGTGAGGCACATGTGCTAAAGAAGGCGGTGAGTCTTGTACTCACGCCCGCCACTTCCACGAAACACATCACCACGCGGTTAAAATGAATTCCCGCGTGCACTAGATAGTCCCAGGGGAGTTGGGGGGTAGGCGCGCACCTCCTGAAAGTCACGGGAGTCGTGGTGGCACGCCTCCGAGTGAGAGGCTGTGCACTATGAGGCACATGTGCTAAAGAAGGCGGTGAGCCTTGTACTCACGCCTGCCACTTTTACGAAACGCATGACAACGCCTCCAAAATAAAATCCCAGGTGCACTAGACCCAGCGGAACCTCGGCAAGGGACGTACAACTCCGGGAAATCACGGGCGAGGGAGTGGCATGCGTGAGAGTGGGAGGCTGTGGAAGAGGAAGGGGTGAGGCTTGTACTCACGCCTGCTACTTCTACGAAACACATCACCACGCGGCCAAAAGGGATTTCCGGGTGCACAAGATAGTCCCAGGGGAGTTGGAGAGTAGGCGCGCACCTCCTGCCAAATCACGGGAGCCGTAGTGGCACGCCTGCCAGTGAGCTGCCAGTGAGAGGCTGTGCACTGTCAGGCACATGTCCTAAAGAAGGCGGTGAGCCTTCTACTCACGCCTGCCACTTCCACGAAACGCATGACAACGCCTCCAAAATGAAATCCCAGGTGCAATAGACCCAGGGGAACCTCGGCAATAGACGCGCAACTCCGGAAAATCACGGGCGACGGAGTGGCATGCGTGAGAGTGGGAGGCTGTGCAAGAGGAAGGGGTGAGCCTTGTACTCACGCCTACTACTTCCACGAAACACATCACCACGCGGCCAAAACGGATTCCCGGGTGCACTAGATAGTCCCAGGGGAGTTGGAGAGTAGGCGCGCACCTCCTGCCAGATCACGGGAGCCGTAGTGGCACGCCTGCCAGTGAGAGTCTGTGCAACTTGAGGCACATGTGCTAAAGAAGGCGGTCAGTCTGGTACTCACGCCCGCCACTTCCACGAAACACATCACCACGCGGTTAAAATGGATTCCCGCGTGCACTAGATAGTCCCAGGGGAGTTGGGGGATAGGCGCGCACCTCCTGCAAGTCACGGGAGTCGTGGTGGCACGCCTCCGAGTGAGAGGCTGTGCACTATGAGGCACATGTGCTAAAGAAGGCGGTGAGCCTTGTATTCACGCCTGCCACTTTTACGAAACGCATGACAACGCCTCCAAAATAAAATCCCAGGTGCACTAGACCCAGGGGTACCTCGGCAAGGGACGCACAACTCCGGGAAATCACGGGCGACGGAGTGGCATGCGTGAGAGTGGGAGGCTGTGCAAGAGGAAGGGGTGAGGCTTGTACTCACGCCTGCTACTTCCACGAAACACATCACCACGCGGCCAAAACGGATTTCCGGGTGCACAAGATAGTCCCAGGGGAGTTGGAGAGTAGGCGCGCACCTCCTGCCAAATCACGGGAGCCGTAGTGGCACGCCTGCCAGTGAGCTGCCAGTGAGAGGCTGTGAACTGTCAGTCAAATGTCCTAAAGAAGGCGGTGAGCCTTGTACTCACGCCTGCCACTTCCACGAAACGCATGACAACGCCTCCAAAATAAAATCCCAGGTGCAATAGACCCAGGGGAACCTCGGCAATAGACGCGCAGCTCCGGGAAATCACGGGCGACGGAGTGGCATGCGTGAGAGTGGGAGGCTGTGCAAGAGGAAGGGGTGAGCCTTGTACTCACGCCTGCTACTTCCACAAAACACATCACCACGCGGCCAAAACGGATTCCCGGGTGCACTAGATAGTCCCAGGGGAGTTGGAGAGTAGGCGCGCACCTCGTGCCAGATCACGGGAGCCGTAGTGGCACGCCTGCCAGTGAGAGGCTGTGCACTGTGAGGCACATGTGCTAAAGAAGGCGGTAAGTCTTGTACTGACGCCTGCCACTTCCACGAAACACATCGCCACGCGGCTAAAATGGATTCCCGCGTGCTCTCGACAGTCCCAGGGGAGTTTGGGGATAGGCGCGCACCTCCTGCAAGTAACGGGAGGCGTGGTGGCACGCCTCCGAGTGAGAGTCTGTGCACTATGAGGCACATGTGCTAAAGAAGGCGGTGAGCCTTGTACTCACGCCTGCCACTTCCACGAAACGCATGACAACGCCTCCAAAATGAAATCCCAGGTGCACTAGACCCAGGGGAACCTCCGCAATAGACGCGCAACTCCGGGAAATCACGGGCGACGGAGTGGCATGCGTGAGAGTTGGAGGCTGTGCAAGAGGAAGGGGTGAGTCTTGTACTCACGCCTGCTACTTCCACGAAACACATTACCACGCGGTCAAAACGGATTCCCGAGTGCAGTAGATAGTCCCAGGGGAGTTGGAGAGTGGGCGCGCACCTCCTGCCAAATCACGGGAGCCGTAGTGGCACGCCTGCCAGTGAGAGGCTGTGCACTGTGAGGCACCTGTCCTAAAGAGGGCGGTGAGCCTTGTACTCACGCCTGCCACTTCCACGAAACGCATGACAACGCCTCCAAAATGAAATCCCAGGTGCACTAGACCCAGGGGAGCCTCGGCAATAGACGCGCAACTCTGGGAAATCACGGGCGACGGAGTGGCATGCGTGAGAGTGGGAGGCTGTGCAAGAGGAAGGGGTGAGCCTTGTACTCACGCCTGCTACTTCCACAAAACACATCACCACGCGGCCAAAACGGATTCCCGAGTGCACTAGATAGTCCCAGGGGAGTTGGAGAGTAGGCGCGCACCTCCTGCCAGATCACGGGAGCCGTAGTGGCACGCCTGCCAGTGAGAGGCTGTGCACTGTGAGGCACATGTGCTAAAGAGGGCGGTGAGTCTTGTACTGACGCCTGCCACTTCCACGAAACACATCGCCACGCGGCTAAAATGGATTCCCGCGTGCTCTCGACAGTCCCAGGGGAGTTTGGGGATAGGCGCGCACCTCCTGCAAGTAACGGGAGGCGTGGTGGCACGCCTCCGAGTGAGAGTCTGTGCACTATGAGGCACATGTGCTAAAGAAGGCGGTGAGCCTTGTACTCACGCCTGCCACTTCCACGAAACGCATGACAACGCCTCCAAAATGAAATCCCAGGTGCACTAGACCCAGGGGAACCTCCGCAATAGACGCGCAACTCCGGGAAATCACGGGCGACGGAGTGGCATGCGTGAGAGTTGGAGGCTGTGCAAGAGGAAGGGGTGAGTCTTGTACTCACGCCTGCTACTTCCACGAAACACATGACCACGCGGCCAAAACGGATTCCCGGGTGCAGTAGATAGTCCCAGGGGAGTTGCAGAGTGGGCGCGCACCTCCTGCCAAATCACGGGAGCCGTAGTGGCACGCCTGCCAGTGAGAGGCTGTGCACTGTGAGGCACCTGTCCTAAAGGGGGCGGTGAGCCTTGTACTCACGCCTGCCACTTCCACGAAACGCATGACAACGCCTCCAAAATGAAATCCCAGGTGCACTAGACCCAGGGGAGCCTCGGCAATAGACGCGCAACTCTGGGAAATCACGGGCGACGGAGTGGCATGCGTGAGAGTGGGAGGCTGTGCAAGAGGAAGGGGTGAGCCTTGTACTCACGCCTGCTACTTCCACAAAACACATCACCACGCGGCCAAAACGGATTCCCGAGTGCACTAGATAGTCCCAGGGGAGTTGGAGAATAGGCGCGCACCTCCTGCCAGATCACGGGAGCCGTAGTGGCACGCCTGCCAGTGAGAGGCTGTGCACTGTGAGGCACATGTGCTAAAGAGGGCGGTGAGTCTTGTACTGACGCCTGCCACTTCCACGAAACACATCGCCACGCGGCTAAAATGGATTCCCGCGTGCTCTCGACAGTCCCAGGGGAGTTTGGGGATAGGCGCGCACCTCCTGCAAGTAACGGGAGGCGTGGTGGCACGCCTCCGAGTGAGAGTCTGTGCACTATGAGGCACATGTGCTAAAGAAGGCGGTGAGCCTTGTACTCACGCCTGCCACTTCCACGAAACGCATGACAACGCCTCCAAAATGAAATCCCAGGTGCACTAGACCCAGGGGAACCTCCGCAATAGACGCGCAACTCCGGGAAATCACGGGCGACGGAGTGGCATGCGTGAGAGTTGGAGGCTGTGCAAGAGGAAGGGGTGAGTCTTGTACTCACGCCTGCTACTTCCACGAAACACATGACCACGCGGCCAAAACGGATTCCCGGGTGCAGTAGATAGTCCCAGGGGAGTTGCAGAGTGGGCGCGCACCTCCTGCCAAATCACGGGAGCCGTAGTGGCACGCCTGCCAGTGAGAGGCTGTGCACTGTGAGGCACCTGTCCTAAAGGGGGCGGTGAGCCTTGTACTCACGCCTGCCACTTCCACGAAACGCATGACAACGCCTCCAAAATGAAATCCCAGGTGCACTAGACCCAGGGGAGCCTCGGCAATAGACGCGCAACTCTGGGAAATCACGGGCGACGGAGTGGCATGCGTGAGAGTGGGAGGCTGTGCAAGAGGAAGGGGTGAGCCTTGTACTCACGCCTGCTACTTCCACGAAACACATCACCACGCGGCCAAAACGGATTCCCGGGTGCACTAGATAGTCCCAAGGGAGTTGAAGAGTAGGCGCGCACCTCCTGCCAAATCACGGGAGCAGTAGTGGCACGCCTGCCAGTAAGAGGCTGTGCACTGTGAGGCACATGTGCTAAAGAAGGCGGTGAGTCTTGTACTCACGCCCGCCACTTCCACGAAACACATCACCACGCGGTTAAAATGAATTCCCGCGTGCACTAGATAGTCCCAGGGGAGTTGGGGGGTAGGCGCGCACCTCCTGAAAGTCACGGGAGTCGTGGTGGCACGCCTCCGAGTGAGAGGCTGTGCACTATGAGGCACATGTGCTAAAGAAGGCGGTGAGCCTTGTACTCACGCCTGCCACTTTTACGAAACGCATGACAACGCCTCCAAAATAAAATCCCAGGTGCACTAGACCCAGCGGAACCTCGGCAAGGGACGTACAACTCCGGGAAATCACGGGCGACGGAGTGGCATGCGTGAGAGTGGGAGGCTGTGGAAGAGGAAGGGGTGAGGCTTGTACTCACGCCTGCTACTTCTACGAAACACATCACCACGCGGCCAAAAGGGATTTCCGGGTGCACAAGATAGTCCCAGGGGAGTTGGAGAGTAGGCGCGCACCTCCTGCCAAATCACGGGAGCCGTAGTGGCACGCCTGCCAGTGAGCTGCCAGTGAGAGGCTGTGCACTGTCAGGCACATGTCCTAAAGAAGGCGGTGAGCCTTCTACTCACGCCTGCCACTTCCACGAAACGCATGACAACGCCTCCAAAATGAAATCCCAGGTGCAATAGACCCAGGGGAACCTCGGCAATAGACGCGCAACTCCGGAAAATCACGGGCGACGGAGTGGCATGCGTGAGAGTGGGAGGCTGTGCAAGAGGAAGGGGTGAGCCTTGTACTCACGCCTACTACTTCCACGAAACACATCACCACGCGGCCAAAACGGATTCCCGGGTGCACTAGATAGTCCCAGGGGAGTTGGAGAGTAGGCGCGCACCTCCTGCCAGATCACGGGAGCCGTAGTGGCACGCCTGCCAGTGAGAGTCTGTGCAACTTGAGGCACATGTGCTAAAGAAGGCGGTCAGTCTGGTACTCACGCCCGCCACTTCCACGAAACACATCACCACGCGGTTAAAATGGATTCCCGCGTGCACTAGATAGTCCCAGGGGAGTTGGGGGATAGGCGTGCACCTCCTGCAAGTCACGGGAGTCGTGGTGGCACGCCTCCGAGTGAGAGGCTGTGCACTATGAGGCACATGTGCTAAAGAAGGCGGTGAGCCTTGTACTCACGCCTGCCACTTTTACGAAACGCATGACAACGCCTCCAAAATAAAATCCCAGGTGCACTAGACCCAGGGGTACCTCGGCAAGGGACGCACAACTCCGGGAAATCACGGGCGACGGAGTGGCATGCGTGAGAGTGGGAGGCTGTGCAAGAGGAAGGGGTGAGGCTTGTACTCACGCCTGCTACTTCCACGAAACACATCACCACGCGGCCAAAACGGATTTCCGGGTGCACAAGATAGTCCCAGGGGAGTTGGAGAGTAGGCGCGCACCTCCTGCCAAATCACGGGAGCCGTAGTGGCACGCCTGCCAGTGAGCTGCCAGTGAGAGGCTGTGAACTGTCAGTCAAATGTCCTAAAGAAGGCGGTGAGCCTTGTACTCACGCCTGCCACTTCCACGAAACGCATGACAACGCCTCCAAAATAAAATCCCAGGTGCAATAGACCCAGGGGAACCTCGGCAATAGACGCGCAGCTCCGGGAAATCACGGGCGACGGAGTGGCATGCGTGAGAGTGGGAGGCTGTGCAAGAGGAAGGGGTGAGCCTTGTACTCACGCCTGCTACTTCCACAAAACACATCACCACGCGGCCAAAACGGATTCCCGGGTGCACTAGATAGTCCCAGGGGAGTTGGAGAGTAGGCGCGCACCTTGTGCCAGATCACGGGAGCCGTAGTGGCACGCCTGCCAGTGAGAGGCTGTGCACTGTGAGGCACATGTGCTAAAGAAGGCGGTAAGTCTTGTACTGACGCCTGCCACTTCCACGAAACACATCGCCACGCGGCTAAAATGGATTCCCGCGTGCTCTCGACAGTCCCAGGGGAGTTTGGGGATAGGCGCGCACCTCCTGCAAGTAACGGGAGGCGTGGTGGCACGCCTCCGAGTGAGAGTCTGTGCACTATGAGGCACATGTGCTAAAGAAGGCGGTGAGCCTTGTACTCACGCCTGCCACTTCCACGAAACGCATGACAACGCCTCCAAAATGAAATCCCAGGTGCACTAGACCCAGGGGAGCCTCGGCAATAGACGCGCAACTCTGGGAAATCACGGGCGACGGAGTGGCATGCGTGAGAGTGGGAGGCTGTGCAAGAGGAAGGGGTGAGCCTTGTACTCACGCCTGCTACTTCCACGAAACACATCACCACGCGGCCAAAACGGATTCCCGGGTGCACTAGATAGTCCCAAGGGAGTTGAAGAGTAGGCGCGCACCTCCTGCCAAATCACGGGAGCAGTAGTGGCACGCCTGCCAGTAAGAGGCTGTGCACTGTGAGGCACATGTGCTAAAGAAGGCGGTGAGTCTTGTACTCACGCCCGCCACTTCCACGAAACACATCACCACGCGGTTAAAATGAATTCCCGCGTGCACTAGATAGTCCCAGGGGAGTTGGGGGGTAGGCGCGCACCTCCTGAAAGTCACGGGAGTCGTGGTGGCACGCCTCCGAGTGAGAGGCTGTGCACTATGAGGCACATGTGCTAAAGAAGGCGGTGAGCCTTGTACTCACGCCTGCCACTTTTACGAAACGCATGACAACGCCTCCAAAATAAAATCCCAGGTGCACTAGACCCAGCGGAACCTCGGCAAGGGACGTACAACTCCGGGAAATCACGGGCGACGGAGTGGCATGCGTGAGAGTGGGAGGCTGTGGAAGAGGAAGGGGTGAGGCTTGTACTCACGCCTGCTACTTCTACGAAACACATCACCACGCGGCCAAAAGGGATTTCCGGGTGCACAAGATAGTCCCAGGGGAGTTGGAGAGTAGGCGCGCACCTCCTGCCAAATCACGGGAGCCGTAGTGGCACGCCTGCCAGTGAGCTGCCAGTGAGAGGCTGTGCACTGTCAGGCACATGTCCTAAAGAAGGCGGTGAGCCTTCTACTCACGCCTGCCACTTCCACGAAACGCATGACAACGCCTCCAAAATGAAATCCCAGGTGCAATAGACCCAGGGGAACCTCGGCAATAGACGCGCAACTCCGGAAAATCACGGGCGACGGAGTGGCATGCGTGAGAGTGGGAGGCTGTGCAAGAGGAAGGGGTGAGCCTTGTACTCACGCCTACTACTTCCACGAAACACATCACCACGCGGCCAAAACGGATTCCCGGGTGCACTAGATAGTCCCAGGGGAGTTGGAGAGTAGGCGCGCACCTCCTGCCAGATCACGGGAGCCGTAGTGGCACGCCTGCCAGTGAGAGTCTGTGCAACTTGAGGCACATGTGCTAAAGAAGGCGGTCAGTCTGGTACTCACGCCCGCCACTTCCACGAAAAACATCACCACGCGGTTAAAATGGATTCCCGCGTGCACTAGATAGTCCCAGGGGAGTTGGGGGATAAGCGCGCACCTCCTGCAAGTCACGGGAGTCGTGGTGGCACGCCTCCGAGTGAGAGGCTGTGCACTATGAGGCACATGTGCTAAAGAAGGCGGTGAGCCTTGTACTCACGCCTGCCACTTTTACGAAACGCATGACAACGCCTCCAAAATAAAATCCCAGGTGCACTAGACCCAGGGGTACCTCGGCAAGGGACGCACAACTCCGGGAAATCACGGGCGACGGAGTGGCATGCGTGAGAGTGGGAGGCTGTGCAAGAGGAAGGGGTGAGGCTTGTACTCACGCCTGCTACTTCCACGAAACACATCACCACGCGGCCAAAACGGATTTCCGGGTGCACAAGATAGTCCCAGGGGAGTTGGAGAGTAGGCGCGCACCTCCTGCCAAATCACGGGAGCCGTAGTGGCACGCCTGCCAGTGAGCTGCCAGTGAGAGGCTGTGAACTGTCAGTCAAATGTCCTAAAGAAGGCGGTGAGCCTTGTACTCACGCCTGCCACTTCCACGAAACGCATGACAACGCCTCCAAAATAAAATCCCAGGTGCAATAGACCCAGGGCAACCTCGGCAATAGACGCGCAGCTCCGGGAAATCACGGGCGACGGAGTGGCATGCGTGAGAGTGGGAGGCTGTGCAAGAGGAAGGGGTGAGCCTTGTACTCACGCCTGCTACTTCCACAAAACACATCACCACGCGGCCAAAACGGATTCCCGGGTGCACTAGATAGTCCCAGGGGAGTTGGAGAGTAGGCGCGCACCTCGTGCCAGATCACGGGAGCCGTAGTGGCACGCCTGCCAGTGAGAGGCTGTGCACTGTGAGGCACATGTGCTAAAGAAGGCGGTAAGTCTTGTACTGACGCCTGCCACTTCCACGAAACACATCGCCACGCGGCTAAAATGGATTCCCGCGTGCTCTCGACAGTCCCAGGGGAGTTTGGGGATAGGCGCGCACCTCCTGCAAGTAACGGGAGGCGTGGTGGCACGCCTCCGAGTGAGAGTCTGTGCACTATGAGGCACATGTGCTAAAGAAGGCGGTGAGCCTTGTACTCACGCCTGCCACTTCCACGAAACGCATGACAACGCCTCCAAAATGAAATCCCAGGTGCACTAGACCCAGGGGAGCCTCGGCAATAGACGCGCAACTCTGGGAAATCACGGGCGACGGAGTGGCATGCGTGAGAGTGGGAGGCTGTGCAAGAGGAAGGGGTGAGCCTTGTACTCACGCCTGCTACTTCCACGAAACACATCACCACGCGGCCAAAACGGATTCCCGGGTGCACTAGATAGTCCCAAGGGAGTTGAAGAGTAGGCGCGCACCTCCTGCCAAATCACGGGAGCAGTAGTGGCACGCCTGCCAGTAAGAGGCTGTGCACTGTGAGGCACATGTGCTAAAGAAGGCGGTGAGTCTTGTACTCACGCCCGCCACTTCCACGAAACACATCACCACGCGGTTAAAATGAATTCCCGCGTGCACTAGATAGTCCCAGGGGAGTTGGGGGGTAGGCGCGCACCTCCTGAAAGTCACGGGAGTCGTGGTGGCACGCCTCCGAGTGAGAGGCTGTGCACTATGAGGCACATGTGCTAAAGAAGGCGGTGAGCCTTGTACTCACGCCTGCCACTTTTACGAAACGCATGACAACGCCTCCAAAATAAAATCCCAGGTGCACTAGACCCAGCGGAACCTCGGCAAGGGACGTACAACTCCGGGAAATCACGGGCGACGGAGTGGCATGCGTGAGAGTGGGAGGCTGTGCAAGAGGAAGGGGTGAGCCTTGTACTCACGCCTACTACTTCCACGAAACACATCACCACGCGGCCAAAACGGATTCCCGGGTGCACTAGATAGTCCCAGGGGAGTTGGAGAGTAGGCGCGCACCTCCTGCCAGATCACGGGAGCCGTAGTGGCACGCCTGCCAGTGAGAGTCTGTGCAACTTGAGGCACATGTGCTAAAGAAGGCGGTCAGTCTGGTACTCACGCCCGCCACTTCCACGAAACACATCACCACGCGGTTAAAATGGATTCCCGCGTGCACTAGATAGTCCCAGGGGAGTTGGGGGATAGGCGCGCACCTCCTGCAAGTCACGGGAGTCGTGGTGGCACGCCTCCGAGTGAGAGGCTGTGCACTATGAGGCACATGTGCTAAAGAAGGCGGTGAGCCTTGTACTCACGCCTGCCACTTTTACGAAACGCATGACAACGCCTCCAAAATAAAATCCCAGGTGCACTAGACCCAGGGGTACCTCGGCAAGGGACGCACAACTCCGGGAAATCACGGGCGACGGAGTGGCATGCGTGAGAGTGGGAGGCTGTGCAAGAGGAAAGGGTGAGGCTTGTACTCACGCCTGCTACTTCCACGAAACACATCACCACGCGGCCAAAACGGATTTCCGGGTGCACAAGATAGTCCCAGGGGAGTTGGAGAGTAGGCGCGCACCTCCTGCCAAATCACGGGAGCCGTAGTGGCACGCCTGCCAGTGAGCTGCCAGTGAGAGGCTGTGAACTGTCAGTCAAATGTCCTAAAGAAGGCGGTGAGCCTTGTACTCACGCCTGCCACTTCCACGAAACGCATGACAACGCCTCCAAAATAAAATCCCAGGTGCAATAGACCCAGGGGAACCTCGGCAATAGACGCGCAGCTCCGGGAAATCACGGGCGACGGAGTGGCATGCGTGAGAGTGGGAGGCTGTGCAAGAGGAAGGGGTGAGCCTTGTACTCACGCCTGCTACTTCCACAAAACACATCACCACGCGGCCAAAACGGATTCCCGGGTGCACTAGATAGTCCCAGGGGAGTTGGAGAGTAGGCGCGCACCTCGTGCCAGATCACGGGAGCCGTAGTGGCACGCCTGCCAGTGAGAGGCTGTGCATTGTGAGGCACATGTGCTAAAGAAGGCGGTAAGTCTTGTACTGACGCCTGCCACTTCCACGAAACACATCGCCACGCGGCTAAAATGGATTCCCGCGTGCTCTCGACAGTCCCAGGGGAGTTTGGGGATAGGCGCGCACCTCCTGCAAGTAACGGGAGGCGTGGTGGCACGCCTCCGAGTGAGAGTCTGTGCACTATGAGGCACATGTGCTAAAGAAGGCGGTGAGCCTTGTACTCACGCCTGCCACTTCCACGAAACGCATGACAACGCCTCCAAAATGAAATCCCAGGTGCACTAGACCCAGGGGAACCTCCGCAATAGACGCGCAACTCCGGGAAATCACGGGCGACGGAGTGGCATGCGTGAGAGTTGGAGGCTGTGCAAGAGGAAGGGGTGAGTCTTGTACTCACGCCTGCTACTTCCACGAAACACATCACCACGCGGTCAAAACGGATTCCCGAGTGCAGTAGATAGTCCCAGGGGAGTTGGAGAGTGGGCGCGCACCTCCTGCCAAATCACGGGAGCCGTAGTGGCACGCCTGCCAGTGAGAGGCTGTGCACTGTGAGGCACCTGTCCTAAAGAGGGCGGTGAGCCTTGTACTCACGCCTGCCACTTCCACGAAACGCATGACAACGCCTCCAAAATGAAATCCCAGGTGCACTAGACCCAGGGGAGCCTCGGCAATAGACGCGCAACTCTGGGAAATCACGGGCGACGGAGTGGCATGCGTGAGAGTTGGAGGCTGTGCAAGAGGAAGGGGTGAGCCTTGTACTCACGCCTGCTACTTCCACAAAACACATCACCACGCGGCCAAAACGGATTCCCGAGTGCACTAGATAGTCCCAGGGGAGTTGGAGAGTAGGCGCGCACCTCCTGCCAGATCACGGGAGCCGTAGTGGCACGCCTGCCAGTGAGAGGCTGTGCACTGTGAGGCACATGTGCTAAAGAGGGCGGTGAGTCTTGTACTGACGCCTGCCACTTCCACGAAACACATCGCCACGCGGCTAAAATGGATTCCCGCGTGCTCTCGACAGTCCCAGGGGAGTTTGGGGATAGGCGCGCACCTCCTGCAAGTAACGGGAGGCGTGGTGGCACGCCTCCGAGTGAGAGTCTGTGCACTATGAGGCACATGTGCTAAAGAAGGCGGTGAGCCTTGTACTCACGCCTGCCACTTCCACGAAACGCATGACAACGCCTCCAAAATGAAATCCCAGGTGCACTAGACCCAGGGGAACCTCCGCAATAGACGCGCAACTCCGGGAAATCACGGGCGACGGAGTGGCATGCGTGAGAGTTGGAGGCTGTGCAAGAGGAAGGGGTGAGTCTTGTACTCACGCCTGCTACTTCCACGAAACACATGACCACGCGGCCAAAACGGATTCCCGGGTGCAGTAGATAGTCCCAGGGGAGTTGCAGAGTGGGCGCGCACCTCCTGCCAAATCACGGGAGCCGTAGTGGCACGCCTGCCAGTGAGAGGCTGTGCACTGTGAGGCACCTGTCCTAAAGGGGGCGGTGAGCCTTGTACTCACGCCTGCCACTTCCACGAAACGCATGACAACGCCTCCAAAATGAAATCCCAGGTGCACTAGACCCAGGGGAGCCTCGGCAATAGACGCGCAACTCTGGGAAATCACGGGCGACGGAGTGGCATGCGTGAGAGTGGGAGGCTGTGCAAGAGGAAGGGGTGAGCCTTGTACTCACGCCTGCTACTTCCACGAAACACATCACCACGCGGCCAAAACGGATTCCCGGGTGCACTAGATAGTCCCAAGGGAGTTGAAGAGTAGGCGCGCACCTCCTGCCAAATCACGGGAGCAGTAGTGGCACGCCTGCCAGTAAGAGGCTGTGCACTGTGAGGCACATGTGCTAAAGAAGGCGGTGAGTCTTGTACTCACGCCCGCCACTTCCACGAAACACATCACCACGCGGTTAAAATGAATTCCCGCGTGCACTAGATAGTCCCAGGGGAGTTGGGGGGTAGGCGCGCACCTCCTGAAAGTCACGGGAGTCGTGGTGGCACGCCTCCGAGTGAGAGGCTGTGCACTATGAGGCACATGTGCTAAAGAAGGCGGTGAGCCTTGTACTCACGCCTGCCACTTTTACGAAACGCATGACAACGCCTCCAAAATAAAATCCCAGGTGCACTAGACCCAGCGGAACCTCGGCAAGGGACGTACAACTCCGGGAAATCACGGGCGAGGGAGTGGCATGCGTGAGAGTGGGAGGCTGTGGAAGAGGAAGGGGTGAGGCTTGTACTCACGCCTGCTACTTCTACGAAACACATCACCACGCGGCCAAAAGGGATTTCCGGGTGCACAAGATAGTCCCAGGGGAGTTGGAGAGTAGGCGCGCACCTCCTGCCAAATCACGGGAGCCGTAGTGGCACGCCTGCCAGTGAGCTGCCAGTGAGAGGCTGTGCACTGTCAGGCACATGTCCTAAAGAAGGCGGTGAGCCTTCTACTCACGCCTGCCACTTCCACGAAACGCATGACAACGCCTCCAAAATGAAATCCCAGGTGCAATAGACCCAGGGGAACCTCGGCAATAGACGCGCAACTCCGGAAAATCACGGGCGACGGAGTGGCATGCGTGAGAGTGGGAGGCTGTGCAAGAGGAAGGGGTGAGCCTTGTACTCACGCCTACTACTTCCACGAAACACATCACCACGCGGCCAAAACGGATTCCCGGGTGCACTAGATAGTCCCAGGGGAGTTGGAGAGTAGGCGCGCACCTCCTGCCAGATCACGGGAGCCGTAGTGGCACGCCTGCCAGTGAGAGTCTGTGCAACTTGAGGCACATGTGCTAAAGAAGGCGGTCAGTCTGGTACTCACGCCCGCCACTTCCACGAAACACATCACCACGCGGTTAAAATGGATTCCCGCGTGCACTAGATAGTCCCAGGGGAGTTGGGGGATAGGCGCGCACCTCCTGCAAGTCACGGGAGTCGTGGTGGCACGCCTCCGAGTGAGAGGCTGTGCACTATGAGGCACATGTGCTAAAGAAGGCGGTGAGCCTTGTACTCACGCCTGCCACTTTTACGAAACGCATGACAACGCCTCCAAAATAAAATCCCAGGTGCACTAGACCCAGGGGTACCTCGGCAAGGGACGCACAACTCCGGGAAATCACGGGCGACGGAGTGGCATGCGTGAGAGTGGGAGGCTGTGCAAGAGGAAGGGGTGAGGCTTGTACTCACGCCTGCTACTTCCACGAAACACATCACCACGCGGCCAAAACGGATTTCCGGGTGCACAAGATAGTCCCAGGGGAGTTGGAGAGTAGGCGCGCACCTCCTGCCAAATCACGGGAGCCGTAGTGGCACGCCTGCCAGTGAGCTGCCAGTGAGAGGCTGTGAACTGTCAGTCAAATGTCCTAAAGAAGGCGGTGAGCCTTGTACTCACGCCTGCCACTTCCACGAAACGCATGACAACGCCTCCAAAATAAAATCCCAGGTGCAATAGACCCAGGGCAACCTCGGCAATAGACGCGCAGCTCCGGGAAATCACGGGCGACGGAGTGGCATGCGTGAGAGTGGGAGGCTGTGCAAGAGGAAGGGGTGAGCCTTGTACTCACGCCTGCTACTTCCACAAAACACATCACCACGCGGCCAAAACGGATTCCCGGGTGCACTAGATAGTCCCAGGGGAGTTGGAGAGTAGGCGCGCACCTCGTGCCAGATCACGGGAGCCGTAGTGGCACGCCTGCCAGTGAGAGGCTGTGCACTGTGAGGCACATGTGCTAAAGAAGGCGGTAAGTCTTGTACTGACGCCTGCCACTTCCACGAAACACATCGCCACGCGGCTAAAATGGATTCCCGCGTGCTCTCGACAGTCCCAGGGGAGTTTGGGGATAGGCGCGCACCTCCTGCAAGTAACGGGAGGCGTGGTGGCACGCCTCCGAGTGAGAGTCTGTGCACTATGAGGCACATGTGCTAAAGAAGGCGGTGAGCCTTGTACTCACGCCTGCCACTTCCACGAAACGCATGACAACGCCTCCAAAATGAAATCCCAGGTGCACTAGACCCAGGGGAATCTCCGCAATAGACGCGCAACTCCGGGAAATCACGGGCGACGGAGTGGCATGCGTGAGAGTTGGAGGCTGTGCAAGAGGAAGGGGTGAGTCTTGTACTCACGCCTGCTACTTCCACGAAACACATTACCACGCGGTCAAAACGGATTCCCGAGTGCAGTAGATAGTCCCAGGGGAGTTGGAGAGTGGGCGCGCACCTCCTGCCAAATCACGGGAGCCGTAGTGGCACGCCTGCCAGTGAGAGGCTGTGCACTGTGAGGCACCTGTCCTAAAGAGGGCGGTGAGCCTTGTACTCACGCCTGCCACTTCCACGAAACGCATGACAACGCCTCCAAAATGAAATCCCAGGTGCACTAGACCCAGGGGAGCCTCGGCAATAGACGCGCAACTCTGGGAAATCACGGGCGACGGAGTGGCATGCGTGAGAGTGGGAGGCTGTGCAAGAGGAAGGGGTGAGCCTTGTACTCACGCCTGCTACTTCCACAAAACACATCACCACGCGGCCAAAACGGATTCCCGAGTGCACTAGATAGTCCCAGGGGAGTTGGAGAGTAGGCGCGCACCTCCTGCCAGATCACGGGAGCCGTAGTGGCACGCCTGCCAGTGAGAGGCTGTGCACTGTGAGGCACATGTGCTAAAGAGGGCGGTGAGTCTTGTACTGACGCCTGCCACTTCCACGAAACACATCGCCACGCGGCTAAAATGGATTCCCGCGTGCTCTCGACAGTCCCAGGGGAGTTTGGGGATAGGCGCGCACCTCCTGCAAGTAACGGGAGGCGTGGTGGCACGCCTCCGAGTGAGAGTCTGTGCACTATGAGGCACATGTGCTAAAGAAGGCGGTGAGCCTTGTACTCACGCCTGCCACTTCCACGAAACGCATGACAACGCCTCCAAAATGAAATCCCAGGTGCACTAGACCCAGGGGAACCTCCGCAATAGACGCGCAACTCCGGGAAATCACGGGCGACGGAGTGGCATGCGTGAGAGTTGGAGGCTGTGCAAGAGGAAGGGGTGAGTCTTGTACTCACGCCTGCTACTTCCACGAAACACATGACCACGCGGCCAAAACGGATTCCCGGGTGCAGTAGATAGTCCCAGGGGAGTTGCAGAGTGGGCGCGCACCTCCTGCCAAATCACGGGAGCCGTAGTGGCACGCCTGCCAGTGAGAGGCTGTGCACTGTGAGGCACCTGTCCTAAAGGGGGCGGTGAGCCTTGTACTCACGCCTGCCACTTCCACGAAACGCATGACAACGCCTCCAAAATGAAATCCCAGGTGCACTAGACCCAGGGGAGCCTCGGCAATAGACGCGCAACTCTGGGAAATCACGGGCGACGGAGTGGCATGCGTGAGAGTGGGAGGCTGTGCAAGAGGAAGGGGTGAGCCTTGTACTCACGCCTGCTACTTCCACGAAACACATCACCACGCGGCCAAAACGGATTCCCGGGTGCACTAGATAGTCCCAAGGGAGTTGAAGAGTAGGCGCGCACCTCCTGCCAAATCACGGGAGCAGTAGTGGCACGCCTGCCAGTAAGAGGCTGTGCACTGTGAGGCACATGTGCTAAAGAAGGCGGTGAGTCTTGTACTCACGCCCGCCACTTCCACGAAACACATCACCACGCGGTTAAAATGAATTCCCGCGTGCACTAGATAGTCCCAGGGGAGTTGGGGGGTAGGCGCGCACCTCCTGAAAGTCACGGGAGTCGTGGTGGCACGCCTCCGAGTGAGAGGCTGTGCACTATGAGGCACATGTGCTAAAGAAGGCGGTGAGCCTTGTACTCACGCCTGCCACTTTTACGAAACGCATGACAACGCCTCCAAAATAAAATCCCAGGTGCACTAGACCCAGCGGAACCTCGGCAAGGGACGTACAACTCCGGGAAATCACGGGCGAGGGAGTGGCATGCGTGAGAGTGGGAGGCTGTGGAAGAGGAAGGGGTGAGGCTTGTACTCACGCCTGCTACTTCTACGAAACACATCACCACGCGGCCAAAAGGGATTTCCGGGTGCACAAGATAGTCCCAGGGGAGTTGGAGAGTAGGCGCGCACCTCCTGCCAAATCACGGGAGCCGTAGTGGCACGCCTGCCAGTGAGCTGCCAGTGAGAGGCTGTGCACTGTCAGGCACATGTCCTAAAGAAGGCGGTGAGCCTTCTACTCACGCCTGCCACTTCCACGAAACGCATGACAACGCCTCCAAAATGAAATCCCAGGTGCAATAGACCCAGGGGAACCTCGGCAATAGACGCGCAACTCCGGAAAATCACGGGCGACGGAGTGGCATGCGTGAGAGTGGGAGGCTGTGCAAGAGGAAGGGGTGAGCCTTGTACTCACGCCTACTACTTCCACGAAACACATCACCACGCGGCCAAAACGGATTCCCGGGTGCACTAGATAGTCCCAGGGGAGTTGGAGAGTAGGCGCGCACCTCCTGCCAGATCACGGGAGCCGTAGTGGCACGCCTGCCAGTGAGAGTCTGTGCAACTTGAGGCACATGTGCTAAAGAAGGCGGTCAGTCTGGTACTCACGCCCGCCACTTCCACGAAACACATCACCACGCGGTTAAAATGGATTCCCGCGTGCACTAGATAGTCCCAGGGGAGTTGGGGGATAGGCGCGCACCTCCTGCAAGTCACGGGAGTCGTGGTGGCACGCCTCCGAGTGAGAGGCTGTGCACTATGAGGCACATGTGCTAAAGAAGGCGGTGAGCCTTGTACTCACGCCTGCCACTTTTACGAAACGCATGACAACGCCTCCAAAATAAAATCCCAGGTGCACTAGACCCAGGGGTACCTCGGCAAGGGACGCACAACTCCGGGAAATCACGGGCGACGGAGTGGCATGCGTGAGAGTGGGAGGCTGTGCAAGAGGAAGGGGTGAGGCTTGTACTCACGCCTGCTACTTCCACGAAACACATCACCACGCGGCCAAAACGGATTTCCGGGTGCACAAGATAGTCCCAGGGGAGTTGGAGAGTAGGCGCGCACCTCCTGCCAAATCACGGGAGCCGTAGTGGCACGCCTGCCAGTGAGCTGCCAGTGAGAGGCTGTGAACTGTCAGTCAAATGTCCTAAAGAAGGCGGTGAGCCTTGTACTCACGCCTGCCACTTCCACGAAACGCATGACAACGCCTCCAAAATAAAATCCCAGGTGCAATAGACCCGGGGGAACCTCGGCAATAGACGCGCAGCTCCGGGAAATCACGGGCGACGGAGTGGCATGCGTGAGAGTGGGAGGCTGTGCAAGAGGAAGGGGTGAGCCTTGTACTCACGCCTGCTACTTCCACAAAACACATCACCACGCGGCCAAAACGGATTCCCGGGTGCACTAGATAGTCCCAGGGGAGTTGGAGAGTAGGCGCGCACCTCGTGCCAGATCACGGGAGCCGTAGTGGCACGCCTGCCAGTGAGAGGCTGTGCACTGTGAGGCACATGTGCTAAAGAAGGCGGTAAGTCTTGTACTGACGCCTGCCACTTCCACGAAACACATCGCCACGCGGCTAAAATGGATTCCCGCGTGCTCTCGACAGTCCCCGGGGAGTTTGGGGATAGGCGCGCACCTCCTGCAAGTAACGGGAGGCGTGGTGGCACGCCTCCGAGTGAGAGTCTGTGCACTATGAGGCACATGTGCTAAAGAAGGCGGTGAGCCTTGTACTCACGCCTGCCACTTCCACGAAACGCATGACAACGCCTCCAAAATGAAATCCCAGGTGCACTAGACCCAGGGGAACCTCCGCAATAGACGCGCAACTCCGGGAAATCACGGGCGACGGAGTGGCATGCGTGAGAGTTGGAGGCTGTGCAAGAGGAAGGGGTGAGTCTTGTACTCACGCCTGCTACTTCCACGAAACACATTACCACGCGGTCAAAACGGATTCCCGAGTGCAGTAGATAGTCCCAGGGGAGTTGGAGAGTGGGCGCGCACCTCCTGCCAAATCACGGGAGCCGTAGTGGCACGCCTGCCAGTGAGAGGCTGTGCACTGTGAGGCACCTGTCCTAAAGAGGGCGGTGAGCCTTGTACTCACGCCTGCCACTTCCACGAAACGCATGACAACGCCTCCAAAATGAAATCCCAGGTGCACTAGACCCAGGGGAGCCTCGGCAATAGACGCGCAACTCTGGGAAATCACGGGCGACGGAGTGGCATGCGTGAGAGTGGGAGGCTGTGCAAGAGGAAGGGGTGAGCCTTGTACTCACGCCTGCTACTTCCACAAAACACATCACCACGCGGCCAAAACGGATTCCCGAGTGCACTAGATAGTCCCAGGGGAGTTGGAGAGTAGGCGCGCACCTCCTGCCAGATCACGGGAGCCGTAGTGGCACGCCTGCCAGTGAGAGGCTGTGCACTGTGAGGCACATGTGCTAAAGAGGGCGGTGAGTCTTGTACTGACGCCTGCCACTTCCACGAAACACATCGCCACGCGGCTAAAATGGATTCCCGCGTGCTCTCGACAGTCCCAGGGGAGTTTGGGGATAGGCGCGCACCTCCTGCAAGTAACGGGAGGCGTGGTGGCACGCCTCCGAGTGAGAGTCTGTGCACTATGAGGCACATGTGCTAAAGAAGGCGGTGAGCCTTGTACTCACGCCTGCCACTTCCACGAAACGCATGACAACGCCTCCAAAATGAAATCCCAGGTGCACTAGACCCAGGGGAACCTCCGCAATAGACGCGCAACTCCGGGAAATCACGGGCGACGGAGTGGCATGCGTGAGAGTTGGAGGCTGTGCAAGAGGAAGGGGTGAGTCTTGTACTCACGCCTGCTACTTCCACGAAACACATGACCACGCGGCCAAAACGGATTCCCGGGTGCAGTAGATAGTCCCAGGGGAGTTGCAGAGTGGGCGCGCACCTCCTGCCAAATCACGGGAGCCGTAGTGGCACGCCTGCCAGTGAGAGGCTGTGCACTGTGAGGCACCTGTCCTAAAGGGGGCGGTGAGCCTTGTACTCACGCCTGCCACTTCCACGAAACGCATGACAACGCCTCCAAAATGAAATCCCAGGTGCACTAGACCCAGGGGAGCCTCGGCAATAGACGCGCAACTCTGGGAAATCACGGGCGACGGAGTGGCATGCGTGAGAGTGGGAGGCTGTGCAAGAGGAAGGGGTGAGCCTTGTACTCACGCCTGCTACTTCCACGAAACACATCACCACGCGGCCAAAACGGATTCCCGGGTGCACTAGATAGTCCCAAGGGAGTTGAAGAGTAGGCGCGCACCTCCTGCCAAATCACGGGAGCAGTAGTGGCACGCCTGCCAGTAAGAGGCTGTGCACTGTGAGGCACATGTGCTAAAGAAGGCGGTGAGTCTTGTACTCACGCCCGCCACTTCCACGAAACACATCACCACGCGGTTAAAATGAATTCCCGCGTGCACTAGATAGTCCCAGGGGAGTTGGGGGGTAGGCGCGCACCTCCTGAAAGTCACGGGAGTCGTGGTGGCACGCCTCCGAGTGAGAGGCTGTGCACTATGAGGCACATGTGCTAAAGAAGGCGGTGAGCCTTGTACTCACGCCTGCCACTTTTACGAAACGCATGACAACGCCTCCAAAATAAAATCCCAGGTGCACTAGACCCAGCGGAACCTCGGCAAGGGACGTACAACTCCGGGAAATCACGGGCGAGGGAGTGGCATGCGTGAGAGTGGGAGGCTGTGGAAGAGGAAGGGGTGAGGCTTGTACTCACGCCTGCTACTTCTACGAAACACATCACCACGCGGCCAAAAGGGATTTCCGGGTGCACAAGATAGTCCCAGGGGAGTTGGAGAGTAGGCGCGCACCTCCTGCCAAATCACGGGAGCCGTAGTGGCACGCCTGCCAGTGAGCTGCCAGTGAGAGGCTGTGCACTGTCAGGCACATGTCCTAAAGAAGGCGGTGAGCCTTCTACTCACGCCTGCCACTTCCACGAAACGCATGACAACGCCTCCAAAATGAAATCCCAGGTGCAATAGACCCAGGGGAACCTCGGCAATAGACGCGCAACTCCGGAAAATCACGGGCGACGGAGTGGCATGCGTGAGAGTGGGAGGCTGTGCAAGAGGAAGGGGTGAGCCTTGTACTCACGCCTACTACTTCCACGAAACACATCACCACGCGGCCAAAACGGATTCCCGGGTGCACTAGATAGTCCCAGGGGAGTTGGAGAGTAGGCGCGCACCTCCTGCCAGATCACGGGAGCCGTAGTGGCACGCCTGCCAGTGAGAGTCTGTGCAACTTGAGGCACATGTGCTAAAGAAGGCGGTCAGTCTGGTACTCACGCCCGCCACTTCCACGAAACACATCACCACGCGGTTAAAATGGATTCCCGCGTGCACTAGATAGTCCCAGGGGAGTTGGGGGATAGGCGCGCACCTCCTGCAAGTCACGGGAGTCGTGGTGGCACGCCTCCGAGTGAGAGGCTGTGCACTATGAGGCACATGTGCTAAAGAAGGCGGTGAGCCTTGTACTCACGCCTGCCACTTTTACGAAACGCATGACAACGCCTCCAAAATAAAATCCCAGGTGCACTAGACCCAGGGGTACCTCGGCAAGGGACGCACAACTCCGGGAAATCACGGGCGACGGAGTGGCATGCGTGAGAGTGGGAGGCTGTGCAAGAGGAAGGGGTGAGGCTTGTACTCACGCCTGCTACTTCCACGAAACACATCACCACGCGGCCAAAACGGATTTCCGGGTGCACAAGATAGTCCCAGGGGAGTTGGAGAGTAGGCGCGCACCTCCTGCCAAATCACGGGAGCCGTAGTGGCACGCCTGCCAGTGAGCTGCCAGTGAGAGGCTGTGAACTGTCAGTCAAATGTCCTAAAGAAGGCGGTGAGCCTTGTACTCACGCCTGCCACTTCCACGAAACGCATGACAACGCCTCCAAAATAAAATCCCAGGTGCAATAGACCCGGGGGAACCTCGGCAATAGACGCGCAGCTCCGGGAAATCACGGGCGACGGAGTGGCATGCGTGAGAGTGGGAGGCTGTGCAAGAGGAAGGGGTGAGCCTTGTACTCACGCCTGCTACTTCCACAAAACACATCACCACGCGGCCAAAACGGATTCCCGGGTGCACTAGATAGTCCAAGGGGAGTTGGAGAGTAGGCGCGCACCTCGTGCCAGATCACGGGAGCCGTAGTGGCACGCCTGCCAGTGAGAGGCTGTGCACTGTGAGGCACATGTGCTAAAGAAGGCGGTAAGTCTTGTACTGACGCCTGCCACTTCCACGAAACACATCGCCACGCGGCTAAAATGGATTCCCGCGTGCTCTCGACAGTCCCCGGGGAGTTTGGGGATAGGCGCGCACCTCCTGCAAGTAACGGGAGGCGTGGTGGCACGCCTCCGAGTGAGAGTCTGTGCACTATGAGGCACATGTGCTAAAGAAGGCGGTGAGCCTTGTACTCACGCCTGCCACTTCCACGAAACGCATGACAACGCCTCCAAAATGAAATCCCAGGTGCACTAGACCCAGGGGAACCTCCGCAATAGACGCGCAACTCCGGGAAATCACGGGCGACGGAGTGGCATGCGTGAGAGTTGGAGGCTGTGCAAGAGGAAGGGGTGAGTCTTGTACTCACGCCTGCTACTTCCACGAAACACATTACCACGCGGTCAAAACGGATTCCCGAGTGCAGTAGATAGTCCCAGGGGAGTTGGAGAGTGGGCGCGCACCTCCTGCCAAATCACGGGAGCCGTAGTGGCACGCCTGCCAGTGAGAGGCTGTGCACTGTGAGGCACCTGTCCTAAAGAGGGCGGTGAGCCTTGTACTCACGCCTGCCACTTCCACGAAACGCATGACAACGCCTCCAAAATGAAATCCCAGGTGCACTAGACCCAGGGGAGCCTCGGCAATAGACGCGCAACTCTGGGAAATCACGGGCGACGGAGTGGCATGCGTGAGAGTGGGAGGCTGTGCAAGAGGAAGGGGTGAGCCTTGTACTCACGCCTGCTACTTCCACAAAACACATCACCACGCGGCCAAAACGGATTCCCGAGTGCACTAGATAGTCCCAGGGGAGTTGGAGAGTAGGCGCGCACCTCCTGCCAGATCACGGGAGCCGTAGTGGCACGCCTGCCAGTGAGAGGCTGTGCACTGTGAGGCACATGTGCTAAAGAGGGCGGTGAGTCTTGTACTGACGCCTGCCACTTCCACGAAACACATCGCCACGCGGCTAAAATGGATTCCCGCGTGCTCTCGACAGTCCCAGGGGAGTTTGGGGATAGGCGCGCACCTCCTGCAAGTAACGGGAGGCGTGGTGGCACGCCTCCGAGTGAGAGTCTGTGCACTATGAGGCACATGTGCTAGAGAAGGCGGTGAGCCTTGTACTCACGCCTGCCACTTCCACGAAACGCATGACAACGCCTCCAAAATGAAATCCCAGGTGCACTAGACCCAGGGGAACCTCCGCAATAGACGCGCAACTCCGGGAAATCACGGGCGACGGAGTGGCATGCGTGAGAGTTGGAGGCTGTGCAAGAGGAAGGGGTGAGTCTTGTACTCACGCCTGCTACTTCCACGAAACACATGACCACGCGGCCAAAACGGATTCCCGGGTGCAGTAGATAGTCCCAGGGGAGTTGCAGAGTGGGCGCGCACCTCCTGCCAAATCACGGGAGCCGTAGTGGCACGCCTGCCAGTGAGAGGCTGTGCACTGTGAGGCACCTGTCCTAAAGGGGGCGGTGAGCCTTGTACTCACGCCTGCCACTTCCACGAAACGCATGACAACGCCTCCAAAATGAAATCCCAGGTGCACTAGACCCAGGGGAGCCTCGGCAATAGACGCGCAACTCTGGGAAATCACGGGCGACGGAGTGGCATGCGTGAGAGTGGGAGGCTGTGCAAGAGGAAGGGGTGAGCCTTGTACTCACGCCTGCTACTTCCACGAAACACATCACCACGCGGCCAAAACGGATTCCCGGGTGCACTAGATAGTCCCAAGGGAGTTGAAGAGTAGGCGCGCACCTCCTGCCAAATCACGGGAGCAGTAGTGGCACGCCTGCCAGTAAGAGGCTGTGCACTGTGAGGCACATGTGCTAAAGAAGGCGGTGAGTCTTGTACTCACGCCCGCCACTTCCACGAAACACATCACCACGCGGTTAAAATGAATTCCCGCGTGCACTAGATAGTCCCAGGGGAGTTGGGGGGTAGGCGCGCACCTCCTGAAAGTCACGGGAGTCGTGGTGGCACGCCTCCGAGTGAGAGGCTGTGCACTATGAGGCACATGTGCTAAAGAAGGCGGTGAGCCTTGTACTCACGCCTGCCACTTTTACGAAACGCATGACAACGCCTCCAAAATAAAATCCCAGGTGCACTAGACCCAGCGGAACCTCGGCAAGGGACGTACAACTCCGGGAAATCACGGGCGAGGGAGTGGCATGCGTGAGAGTGGGAGGCTGTGGAAGAGGAAGGGGTGAGGCTTGTACTCACGCCTGCTACTTCTACGAAACACATCACCACGCGGCCAAAAGGGATTTCCGGGTGCACAAGATAGTCCCAGGGGAGTTGGAGAGTAGGCGCGCACCTCCTGCCAAATCACGGGAGCCGTAGTGGCACGCCTGCCAGTGAGCTGCCAGTGAGAGGCTGTGCACTGTCAGGCACATGTCCTAAAGAAGGCGGTGAGCCTTCTACTCACGCCTGCCACTTCCACGAAACGCATGACAACGCCTCCAAAATGAAATCCCAGGTGCAATAGACCCAGGGGAACCTCGGCAATAGACGCGCAACTCCGGAAAATCACGGGCGACGGAGTGGCATGCGTGAGAGTGGGAGGCTGTGCAAGAGGAAGGGGTGAGCCTTGTACTCACGCCTACTACTTCCACGAAACACATCACCACGCGGCCAAAACGGATTCCCGGGTGCACTAGATAGTCCCAGGGGAGTTGGAGAGTAGGCGCGCACCTCCTGCCAGATCACGGGAGCCGTAGTGGCACGCCTGCCAGTGAGAGTCTGTGCAACTTGAGGCACATGTGCTAAAGAAGGCGGTCAGTCTGGTACTCACGCCCGCCACTTCCACGAAACACATCACCACGCGGTTAAAATGGATTCCCGCGTGCACTAGATAGTCCCAGGGGAGTTGGGGGATAGGCGCGCACCTCCTGCAAGTCACGGGAGTCGTGGTGGCACGCCTCCGAGTGAGAGGCTGTGCACTATGAGGCACATGTGCTAAAGAAGGCGGTGAGCCTTGTACTCACGCCTGCCACTTTTACGAAACGCATGACAACGCCTCCAAAATAAAATCCCAGGTGCACTAGACCCAGGGGTACCTCGGCAAGGGACGCACAACTCCGGGAAATCACGGGCGACGGAGTGGCATGCGTGAGAGTGGGAGGCTGTGCAAGAGGAAGGGGTGAGGCTTGTACTCACGCCTGCTACTTCCACGAAACACATCACCACGCGGCCAAAACGGATTTCCGGGTGCACAAGATAGTCCCAGGGGAGTTGGAGAGTAGGCGCGCACCTCCTGCCAAATCACGGGAGCCTTAGTGGCACGCCTGCCAGTGAGCTGCCAGTGAGAGGCTGTGAACTGTCAGTCAAATGTCCTAAAGAAGGCGGTGAGCCTTGTACTCACGCCTGCCACTTCCACGAAACGCATGACAACGCCTCCAAAAT
Source organism: Stylophora pistillata (assembly GCF_964205215.1). Lineage (NCBI taxonomy): Eukaryota > Metazoa > Cnidaria > Anthozoa > Scleractinia > Pocilloporidae > Stylophora > Stylophora pistillata. Next base: position 171,128 of record NC_142521.1, on the reverse strand, counting down.
AAAATCCCAGGTGCAATAGACCCGGGGGAACCTCGGCAATAGACGCGCAGCTCCGGGAAATCACGGGCGACGGAGTGGCATGCGTGAGAGTGGGAGGCTGTGCAAGAGGAAGGGGTGAGCCCTGTACTCACGCCTGCTACTTCCACAAAACACATCACCACGCGGCCAAAACGGATTCCCGGGTGCACTAGATAGTCCCAGGGGAGTTGGAGAGTAGGCGCGCACCTCGTGCCAGATCACGGGAGCCGTAGTGGCACGCCTGCCAGTGAGAGGCTGTGCACTGTGAGGCACATGTGCTAAAGAAGGCGGTAAGTCTTGTACTGACGCCTGCCACTTCCACGAAACACATCGCCACGCGGCTAAAATGGATTCCCGCGTGCTCTCGACAGTCCCAGGGGAGTTTGGGGATAGGCGCGCACCTCCTGCAAGTAACGGGAGGCGTGGTGGCACGCCTCCGAGTGAGAGTCTGTGCACTATGAGGCACATGTGCTAAAGAAGGCGGTGAGCCTTGTACTCACGCCTGCCACTTCCACGAAACGCATGACAACGCCTCCAAAATGAAATCCCAGGTGCACTAGACCCAGGGGAACCTCCGCAATAGACGCGCAACTCCGGGAAATCACGGGCGACGGAGTGGCATGCGTGAGAGTTGGAGGCTGTGCAAGAGGAAGGGGTGAGTCTTGTACTCACGCCTGCTACTTCCACGAAACACATTACCACGCGGTCAAAACGGATTCCCGAGTGCAGTAGATAGTCCCAGGGGAGTTGGAGAGTGGGCGCGCACCTCCTGCCAAATCACGGGAGCCGTAGTGGCACGCCCGCCAGTGAGAGGCTGTGCACTGTGAGGCACCTGTCCTAAAGAGGGCGGTGAGCCTTGTACTCACGCCTGCCACTTCCACGAAACGCATGACAACGCCTCCAAAATGAAATCCCAGGTGCACTAGACCCAGGGGAGCCTCGGCAATAGACGCGCAACTCTGGGAAATCACGGGCGACGGAGTGGCATGCGTGAGAGTGGGAGGCTGTGCAAGAGGAAGGGGTGAGCCTTGTACTCACGCCTGCTACTTCCACAAAACACATCACCACGCGGCCAAAACGGATTCCCGAGAGCACTAGATAGTCCCAGGGGAGTTGGAGAGTAGGCGCGCACCTCCTGCCAGATCACGGGAGCCGTAGTGGCACGCCTGCCAGTGAGAGGCTGTGCACTGTGAGGCACATGTGCTAAAGAGGGCGGTGAGTCTTGTACTGACGCCTGCCACTTCCACGAAACACATCGCCACGCGGCTAAAATGGATTCCCGCGTGCTCTCGACAGTCCCAGGGGAGTTTGGGGATAGGCGCGCACCTCCTGCAAGTAACGGGAGGCGTGGTGGCACGCCTCCGAGTGAGAGTCTGTGCACTATGAGGCACATGTGCTAAAGAAGGCGGTGAGCCTTGTACTCACGCCTGCCACTTCCACGAAACGCATGACAACGCCTCCAAAATGAAATCCCAGGTGCACTAGACCCAGGGGAACCTCCGCAATAGACGCGCAACTCCGGGAAATCACGGGCGACGGAGTGGCATGCGTGAGAGTTGGAGGCTGTGCAAGAGGAAGGGGTGAGTCTTGTACTCACGCCTGCTACTTCCACGAAACACATGACCACGCGGCCAAAACGGATTCCAGGGTGCAGTAGATAGTCCCAGGGGAGTTGCAGAGTGGGCGCGCACCTCCTGCCAAATCACGGGAGCCGTAGTGGCACGCCTGCCAGTGAGAGGCTGTGCACTGTGAGGCACCTGTCCTAAAGGGGGCGGTGAGCCTTGTACTCACGCCTGCCACTTCCACGAAACGCATGACAACGCCTCCAAAATGAAATCCCAGGTGCACTAGACCCAGGGGAGCCTCGGCAATAGACGCGCAACTCTGGGAAATCACGGGCGACGGAGTGGCATGCGTGAGAGTGGGAGGCTGTGCAAGAGGAAGGGGTGAGCCTTGTACTCACGCCTGCTACTTCCACGAAACACATCACCACGCGGCCAAAACGGATTCCCGGGTGCACTAGATAGTCCCAAGGGAGTTGAAGAGTAGGCGCGCACCTCCTGCCAAATCACGGGAGCAGTAGTGGCACGCCTGCCAGTAAGAGGCTGTGCACTGTGAGGCACATGTGCTAAAGAAGGCGGTGAGTCTTGTACTCACGCCCGCCACTTCCACGAAACACATCACCACGCGGTTAAAATGAATTCCCGCGTGCACTAGATAGTCCCAGGGGAGTTGGGGGGTAGGCGCGCACCTCCTGAAAGTCACGGGAGTCGTGGTGGCACGCCTCCGAGTGAGAGGCTGTGCACTATGAGGCACATGTGCTAAAGAAGGCGGTGAGCCTTGTACTCACGCCTGCCACTTTTACGAAACGCATGACAACGCCTCCAAAATAAAATCCCAGGTGCACTAGACCCAGCGGAACCTCGGCAAGGGACGTACAACTCCGGGAAATCACGGGCGAGGGAGTGGCATGCGTGAGAGTGGGAGGCTGTGGAAGAGGAAGGGGTGAGGCTTGTACTCACGCCTGCTACTTCTACGAAACACATCACCACGCGGCCAAAAGGGATTTCCGGGTGCACAAGATAGTCCCAGGGGAGTTGGAGAGTAGGCGCGCACCTCCTGCCAAATCACGGGAGCCGTAGTGGCACGCCTGCCAGTGAGCTGCCAGTGAGAGGCTGTGCACTGTCAGGCACATGTCCTAAAGAAGGCGGTGAGCCTTCTACTCACGCCTGCCACTTCCATGAAACGCATGACAACGCCTCCAAAATGAAATCCCAGGTGCAATAGACCCAGGGGAACCTCGGCAATAGACGCGCAACTCCGGAAAATCACGGGCGACGGAGTGGCATGCGTGAGAGTGGGAGGCTGTGCAAGAGGAAGGGGTGAGCCTTGTACTCACGCCTACTACTTCCACGAAACACATCACCACGCGGCCAAAACGGATTCCCGGGTGCACTAGATAGTCCCAGGGGAGTTGGAGAGTAGGCGCGCACCTCCTGCCAGATCACGGGAGCCGTAGTGGCACGCCTGCCAGTGAGAGTCTGTGCAACTTGAGGCACATGTGCTAAAGAAGGCGGTCAGTCTGGTACTCACGCCCGCCACTTCCACGAAACACATCACCACGCGGTTAAAATGGATTCCCGCGTGCACTAGATAGTCCCAGGGGAGTTGGGGGATAGGCGCGCACCTCCTGCAAGTCACGGGAGTCGTGGTGGCACGCCTCCGAGTGAGAGGCTGTGCACTATGAGGCACATGTGCTAAAGAAGGCGGTGAGCCTTGTACTCACGCCTGCCACTTTTACGAAACGCATGACAACGCCTCCAAAATAAAATCCCAGGTGCACTAGACCCAGGGGTACCTCGGCAAGGGACGCACAACTCCGGGAAATCACGGGCGACGGAGTGGCATGCGTGAGAGTGGGAGGCTGTGCAAGAAGAAGGGGTGAGGCTTGTACTCACGCCTGCTACTTCCACGAAACACATCACCACGCGGCCAAAACGGATTTCCGGGTGCACAAGATAGTCCCAGGGGAGTTGGAGAGTAGGCGCGCACCTCCTGCCAAATCACGGGAGCCGTAGTGGCACGCCTGCCAGTGAGCTGCCAGTGAGAGGCTGTGAACTGTCAGTCAAATGTCCTAAAGAAGGCGGTGAGCCTTGTACTCACGCCTGCCACTTCCACGAAACGCATGACAACGCCTCCAAAATAAAATCCCAGGTGCAATAGACCCGGGGGAACCTCGGCAATAGACGCGCAGCTCCGGGAAATCACGGGCGACGGAGTGGCATGCGTGAGAGTGGGAGGCTGTGCAAGAGGAAGGGGTGAGCCTTGTACTCACGCCTGCTACTTCCACAAAACACATCACCACGCGGCCAAAACGGATTCCCGGGTGCACTAGATAGTCCCAGGGGAGTTGGAGAGTAGGCGCGCACCTCGTGCCAGATCACGGGAGCCGTAGTGGCACGCCTGCCAGTGAGAGGCTGTGCACTGTGAGGCACATGTGCTAAAGAAGGCGGTAAGTCTTGTACTGACGCCTGCCACTTCCACGAAACACATCGCCACGCGGCTAAAATGGATTCCCGCGTGCTCTCGACAGTCCCAGGGGAGTTTGGGGATAGGCGCGCACCTCCTGCAAGTAACGGGAGGCGTGGTGGCACGCCTCCGAGTGAGAGTCTGTGCACTATGAGGCACATGTGCTAAAGAAGGCGGTGAGCCTTGTACTCACGCCTGCCACTTCCACGAAACGCATGACAACGCCTCTAAAATGAAATCCCAGGTGCACTAGACCCAGGGGAACCTCCGCAATAGACGCGCAACTCCGGGAAATCACGGGCGACGGAGTGGCATGCGTGAGAGTTGGAGGCTGTGCAAGAGGAAGGGGTGAGTCTTGTACTCACGCCTGCTACTTCCACGAAACACATTACCACGCGGTCAAAACGGATTCCCGAGTGCAGTAGATAGTCCCAGGGGAGTTGGAGAGTGGGCGCGCACCTCCTGCCAAATCACGGGAGCCGTAGTGGCACGCCTGCCAGTGAGAGGCTGTGCACTGTGAGGCACATGTGCTAAAGAAGGCGGTAAGTCTTGTACTGACGCCTGCCACTTCCACGAAACACATCGCCACGCGGCTAAAATGGATTCCCGCGTGCTCTCGACAGTCCCAGGGGAGTTTGGGGATAGGCGCGCACCTCCTGCAAATAACGGGAGGCGTGGTGGCACGCCTCCGAGTGAGAGTCTGTGCACTATGAGGCACATGTGCTAAAGAAGGCGGTGAGCCTTGTACTCACGCCTGCCACTTCCACGAAACGCATGACAACGCCTCCAAAATGAAATCCCAGGTGCACTAGACCCAGGGGAACCTCCGCAATAGACGCGCAACTCCGGGAAATCACGGGCGACGGAGTGGCATGCGTGAGAGTTGGAGGCTGTGCAAGAGGAAGGGGTGAGTCTTGTACTCACGCCTGCTACTTCCACGAAACACATTACCACGCGGTCAAAACGGATTCCCGAGTGCAGTAGATAGTCCCAGGGGAGTTGGAGAGTGGGCGCGCACCTCCTGCCAAATCACGGGAGCCGTAGTGGCACGCCTGCCAGTGAGAGGCTGTGCACTGTGAGGCACCTGTCCTAAAGAGGGCGGTGAGACTTGTACTCACGCCTGCCACTTCCACGAAACGCATGACAACGCCTCCAAAATGAAATCCCAGGTGCACTAGACCCAGGGGAGCCTCGGCAATAGACGCGCAACTCTGGGAAATCACGGGCGACGGAGTGGCATGCGTGAGAGTGGGAGGCTGTGCAAGAGGAAGGGGTGAGCCTTGTACTCACGCCTGCTACTTCCACAAAACACATCACCACGCGGCCAAAACGGATTCCCGAGTGCACTAGATAGTCCCAGGGGAGTTGGAGAGTAGGCGCGCACCTCCTGCCAGATCACGGGAGCCGTAGTGGCACGCCTGCCAGTGAGAGGCTGTGCACTGTGAGGCACATGTGCTAAAGAGGGCGGTGAGTCTTGTACTGACGCCTGCCACTTCCACGAAACACATCGCCACGCGGCTAAAATGGATTCCCGCGTGCTCTCGACAGTCCCAGGGGAGTTTGGGGATAGGCGCGCACCTCCTGCAAGTAACGGGAGGCGTGGTGGCACGCCTCCGAGTGAGAGTCTGTGCACTATGAGGCACATGTGCTAAAGAAGGCGGTGAGCCTTGTACTCACGCCTGCCACTTCCACGAAACGCATGACAACGCCTCCAAAATGAAATCCCAGGTGCACTAGACCCAGGGGAACCTCCGCAATAGACGCGCAACTCCGGGAAATCACGGGCGACGGAGTGGCATGCGTGAGAGTTGGAGGCTGTGCAAGAGGAAGGGGTGAGTCTTGTACTCACGCCTGCTACTTCCACGAAACACATTACCACGCGGTCAAAACGGATTCCCGAGTGCAGTAGATAGTCCCAGGGGAGTTGGAGAGTGGGCGCGCACCTCCTGCCAAATCACGGGAGCCGTAGTGGCACGCCTGCCAGTGAGAGGCTGTGCACTGTGAGGCACCTGTCCTAAAGAGGGCGGTGAGACTTGTACTCACGCCTGCCACTTCCACGAAACGCATGACAACGCCTCCAAAATGAAATCCCAGGTGCACTAGACCCAGGGGAGCCTCGGCAATAGACGCGCAACTCTGGGAAATCACGGGCGACGGAGTGGCATGCGTGAGAGTGGGAGGCTGTGCAAGAGGAAGGGGTGAGCCTTGTACTCACGCCTGCTACTTCCACAAAACACATCACCACGCGGCCAAAACGGATTCCCGAGTGCACTAGATAGTCCCAGGGGAGTTGGAGAGTAGGCGCGCACCTCCTGCCAGATCACGGGAGCCGTAGTGGCACGCCTGCCAGTGAGAGGCTGTGCACTGTGAGGCACATGTGCTAAAGAGGGCGGTGAGTCTTGTACTGACGCCTGCCACTTCCACGAAACACATCGCCACGCGGCTAAAATGGATTCCCGCGTGCTCTCGACAGTCCCAGGGGAGTTTGGGGATAGGCGCGCACCTCCTGCAAGTAACGGGAGGCGTGGTGGCACGCCTCCGAGTGAGAGTCTGTGCACTATGAGGCACATGTGCTAAAGAAGGCGGTGAGCCTTGTACTCACGCCTGCCACTTCCACGAAACGCATGACAACGCCTCCAAAATGAAATCCCAGGTGCACTAGACCCAGGGGAACCTCCGCAATAGACGCGCAACTCCGGGAAATCACGGGCGACGGAGTGGCATGCGTGAGAGTTGGAGGCTGTGCAAGAGGAAGGGGTGAGTCTTGTACTCACGCCTGCTACTTCCACGAAACACATGACCACGCGGCCAAAACGGATTCCCGGGTGCAGTAGATAGTCCCAGGGGAGTTGGAGAGTGGGCGCGCACCTCCTGCCAAATCACGGGAGCCGTAGTGGCACGCCTGCCAGTGAGAGGCTGTGCACTGTGAGGCACCTGTCCTAAAGGGGGCGGTGAGCCTTGTACTCACGCCTGCCACTTCCACGAAACGCATGACAACGCCTCCAAAATGAAATCCCAGGTGCACTAGACCCAGGGGAGCCTCGGCAATAGACGCGCAACTCTGGGAAATCACGGGCGACGGAGTGGCATGCGTGAGAGTGGGAGGCTGTGCAAGAGGAAGGGGTGAGCCTTGTACTCACGCCTGCTACTTCCACGAAACACATCACCACGCGGCCAAAACGGATTCCCGGGTGCACTAGATAGTCCCAAGGGAGTTGAAGAGTAGGCGCGCACCTCCTGCCAAATCACGGGAGCAGTAGTGGCACGCCTGCCAGTAAGAGGCTGTGCACTGTGAGGCACATGTGCTAAAGAAGGCGGTGAGTCTTGTACTCACGCCCGCCACTTCCACGAAACACATCACCACGCGGTTAAAATGAATTCCCGCGTGCACTAGATAGTCCCAGGGGAGTTGGGGGGTAGGCGCGCTCCTCCTGAAAGTCACGGGAGTCGTGGTGGCACGCCTCCGAGTGAGAGGCTGTGCACTATGAGGCACATGTGCTAAAGAAGGCGGTGAGCCTTGTACTCACGCCTGCCACTTTTACGAAACGCATGACAACGCCTCCAAAATAAAATCCCAGGTGCACTAGACCCAGCGGAACCTCGGCAAGGGACTTACAACTCCGGGAAATCACGGGCGAGGGAGTGGCATGCGTGAGAGTGGGAGGCTGTGGAAGAGGAAGGGGTGAGGCTTGTACTCACGCCTGCTACTTCTACGAAACACATCACCACGCGGCCAAAAGGGATTTCCGGGTGCACAAGATAGTCCCAGGGGAGTTGGAGAGTAGGCGCGCACCTCCTGCCAAATCACGGGAGCCGTAGTGGCACGCCTGCCAGTGAGCTGCCAGTGAGAGGCTGTGCACTGTCAGGCACATGTCCTAAAGAAGGCGGTGAGCCTTCTACTCACGCCTGCCACTTCCACGAAACGCATGACAACGCCTCCAAAATGAAATCCCAGGTGCAATAGACCCAGGGGAACCTCGGCAATAGACGCGCAACTCCGGAAAATCACGGGCGACGGAGTGGCATGCGTGAGAGTGGGAGGCTGTGCAAGAGGAAGGGGTGAGCCTTGTACTCACGCCTACTACTTCCACGAAACACATCACCACGCGGCCAAAACGGATTCCCGGGTGCACTAGATAGTCCCAGGGGAGTTGGAGAGTAGGCGCGCACCTCCTGCCAGATCACGGGAGCCGTAGTGGCACGCCTGCCAGTGAGAGTCTGTGCAACTTGAGGCACATGTGCTAAAGAAGGCGGTCAGTCTGGTACTCACGCCCGCCACTTCCACGAAACACATCACCACGCGGTTAAAATGGATTCCCGCGTGCACTAGATAGTCCCAGGGGAGTTGGGGGATAGGCGCGCACCTCCTGCAAGTCACGGGAGTCGTGGTGGCACGCCTCCGAGTGAGAGGCTGTGCACTATGAGGCACATGTGCTAAAGAAGGCGGTGAGCCTTGTACTCACGCCTGCCACTTTTACGAAACGCATGACAACGCCTCCAAAATAAAATCCCAGGTGCACTAGACCCAGGGGTACCTCGGCAAGGGACGCACAACTCCGGGAAATCACGGGCGACGGAGTGGCATGCGTGAGAGTGGGAGGCTGTGCAAGAGGAAGGGGTGAGGCTTGTACTCACGCCTGCTACTTCCACGAAACACATCACCACGCGGCCAAAACGGATTTCCGGGTGCACAAGATAGTCCCAGGGGAGTTGGAGAGTAGGCGCGCACCTCCTGCCAAATCACGGGAGCCGTAGTGGCACGCCTGCCAGTGAGCTGCCAGTGAGAGGCTGTGAACTGTCAGTCAAATGTCCTAAAGAAGGCGGTGAGCCTTGTACTCACGCCTGCCACTTCCACGAAACGCATGACAACGCCTCCAAAATAAAATCCCAGGTGCAATAGACCCGGGGGAACCTCGGCAATAGACGCGCAGCTCCGGGAAATCACGGGCGACGGAGTGGCATGCGTGAGAGTGGGAGGCTGTGCAAGAGGAAGGGGTGAGCCTTGTACTCACGCCTGCTACTTCCACAAAACACATCACCACGCGGCCAAAACGGATTCCCGGGTGCACTAGATAGTCCCAGGGGAGTTGGAGAGTAGGCGCGCACCTCGTGCCAGATCACGGGAGCCGTAGTGGCACGCCTGCCAGTGAGAGGCTGTGCACTGTGAGGCACATGTGCTAAAGAAGGCGGTAAGTCTTGTACTGACGCCTGCCACTTCCACGAAACACATCGCCACGCGGCTAAAATGGATTCCCGCGTGCTCTCGACAGTCCCAGGGGAGTTTGGGGATAGGCGCGCACCTCCTGCAAGTAACGGGAGGCGTGGTGGCACGCCTCCGAGTGAGAGTCTGTGCACTATGAGGCACATGTGCTAAAGAAGGCGGTGAGCCTTGTACTCACGCCTGCCACTTCCACGAAACGCATGACAACGCCTCCAAAATGAAATCCCAGGTGCACTAGACCCAGGGGAACCTCCGCAATAGACGCGCAACTCCGGGAAATCACGGGCGACGGAGTGGCATGCGTGAGAGTTGGAGGCTGTGCAAGAGGAAGGGGTGAGTCTTGTACTCACGCCTGCTACTTCCACGAAACACATTACCACGCGGTCAAAACGGATTCCCGAGTGCAGTAGATAGTCCCAGGGGAGTTGGAGAGTGGGCGCGCACCTCCTGCCAAATCACGGGAGCCGTAGTGGCACGCCTGCCAGTGAGAGGCTGTGCACTGTGAGGCACCTGTCCTAAAGAGGGCGGTGAGACTTGTACTCACGCCTGCCACTTCCACGAAACGCATGACAACGCCTCCAAAATGAAATCCCAGGTGCACTAGACCCAGGGGAGCCTCGGCAATAGACGCGCAACTCTGGGAAATCACGGGCGACGGAGTGGCATGCGTGAGAGTGGGAGGCTGTGCAAGAGGAAGGGGTGAGCCTTGTACTCACGCCTGCTACTTCCACAAAACACATCACCACGCGGCCAAAACGGATTCCCGAGTGCACTAGATAGTCCCAGGGGAGTTGGAGAGTAGGCGCGCACCTCCTGCCAGATCACGGGAGCCGTAGTGGCACGCCTGCCAGTGAGAGGCTGTGCACTGTGAGGCACATGTGCTAAAGAGGGCGGTGAGTCTTGTACTGACGCCTGCCACTTCCACGAAACACATCGCCACGCGGCTAAAATGGATTCCCGCGTGCTCTCGACAGTCCCAGGGGAGTTTGGGGATAGGCGCGCACCTCCTGCAAGTAACGGGAGGCGTGGTGGCACGCCTCCGAGTGAGAGTCTGTGCACTATGAGGCACATGTGCTAAAGAAGGCGGTGAGCCTTGTACTCACGCCTGCCACTTCCACGAAACGCATGACAACGCCTCCAAAATGAAATCCCAGGTGCACTAGACCCAGGGGAACCTCCGCAATAGACGCGCAACTCCGGGAAATCACGGGCGACGGAGTGGCATGCGTGAGAGTTGGAGGCTGTGCAAGAGGAAGGGGTGAGTCTTGTACTCACGCCTGCTACTTCCACGAAACACATGACCACGCGGCCAAAACGGATTCCCGGGTGCAGTAGATAGTCCCAGGGGAGTTGGAGAGTGGGCGCGCACCTCCTGCCAAATCACGGGAGCCGTAGTGGCACGCCTGCCAGTGAGAGGCTGTGCACTGTGAGGCACCTGTCCTAAAGGGGGCGGTGAGCCTTGTACTCACGCCTGCCACTTCCACGAAACGCATGACAACGCCTCCAAAATGAAATCCCAGGTGCACTAGACCCAGGGGAGCCTCGGCAATAGACGCGCAACTCTGGGAAATCACGGGCGACGGAGTGGCATGCGTGAGAGTGGGAGGCTGTGCAAGAGGAAGGGGTGAGCCTTGTACTCACGCCTGCTACTTCCACGAAACACATCACCACGCGGCCAAAACGGATTCCCGGGTGCACTAGATAGTCCCAAGGGAGTTGAAGAGTAGGCGCGCACCTCCTGCCAAATCACGGGAGCAGTAGTGGCACGCCTGCCAGTAAGAGGCTGTGCACTGTGAGGCACATGTGCTAAAGAAGGCGGTGAGTCTTGTACTCACGCCCGCCACTTCCACGAAACACATCACCACGCGGTTAAAATGAATTCCCGCGTGCACTAGATAGTCCCAGGGGAGTTGGGGGGTAGGCGCGCTCCTCCTGAAAGTCACGGGAGTCGTGGTGGCACGCCTCCGAGTGAGAGGCTGTGCACTATGAGGCACATGTGCTAAAGAAGGCGGTGAGCCTTGTACTCACGCCTGCCACTTTTACGAAACGCATGACAACGCCTCCAAAATAAAATCCCAGGTGCACTAGACCCAGCGGAACCTCGGCAAGGGACTTACAACTCCGGGAAATCACGGGCGAGGGAGTGGCATGCGTGAGAGTGGGAGGCTGTGGAAGAGGAAGGGGTGAGGCTTGTACTCACGCCTGCTACTTCTACGAAACACATCACCACGCGGCCAAAAGGGATTTCCGGGTGCACAAGATAGTCCCAGGGGAGTTGGAGAGTAGGCGCGCACCTCCTGCCAAATCACGGGAGCCGTAGTGGCACGCCTGCCAGTGAGCTGCCAGTGAGAGGCTGTGCACTGTCAGGCACATGTCCTAAAGAAGGCGGTGAGCCTTCTACTCACGCCTGCCACTTCCACGAAACGCATGACAACGCCTCCAAAATGAAATCCCAGGTGCAATAGACCCAGGGGAACCTCGGCAATAGACGCGCAACTCCGGAAAATCACGGGCGACGGAGTGGCATGCGTGAGAGTGGGAGGCTGTGCAAGAGGAAGGGGTGAGCCTTGTACTCACGCCTACTACTTCCACGAAACACATCACCACGCGGCCAAAACGGATTCCCGGGTGCACTAGATAGTCCCAGGGGAGTTGGAGAGTAGGCGCGCACCTCCTGCCAGATCACGGGAGCCGTAGTGGCACGCCTGCCAGTGAGAGTCTGTGCAACTTGAGGCACATGTGCTAAAGAAGGCGGTCAGTCTGGTACTCACGCCCGCCACTTCCACGAAACACATCACCACGCGGTTAAAATGGATTCCCGCGTGCACTAGATAGTCCCAGGGGAGTTGGGGGATAGGCGCGCACCTCCTGCAAGTCACGGGAGTCGTGGTGGCACGCCTCCGAGTGAGAGGCTGTGCACTATGAGGCACATGTGCTAAAGAAGGCGGTGAGCCTTGTACTCACGCCTGCCACTTTTACGAAACGCATGACAACGCCTCCAAAATAAAATCCCAGGTGCACTAGACCCAGGGGTACCTCGGCAAGGGACGCACAACTCCGGGAAATCACGGGCGACGGAGTGGCATGCGTGAGAGTGGGAGGCTGTGCAAGAGGAAGGGGTGAGGCTTGTACTCACGCCTGCTACTTCCACGAAACACATCACCACGCGGCCAAAACGGATTTCCGGGTGCACAAGATAGTCCCAGGGGAGTTGGAGAGTAGGCGCGCACCTCCTGCCAAATCACGGGAGCCGTAGTGGCACGCCTGCCAGTGAGCTGCCAGTGAGAGGCTGTGAACTGTCAGTCAAATGTCCTAAAGAAGGCGGTGAGCCTTGTACTCACGCCTGCCACTTCCACGAAACGCATGACAACGCCTCCAAAATAAAATCCCAGGTGCAATAGACCCGGGGGAACCTCGGCAATAGACGCGCAGCTCCGGGAAATCACGGGCGACGGAGTGGCATGCGTGAGAGTGGGAGGCTGTGGAAGAGGAAGGGGTGAGCCTTGTACTCACGCCTGCTACTTCCACAAAACACATCACCACGCGGCCAAAACGGATTCCCGGGTGCACTAGATAGTCCCAGGGGAGTTGGAGAGTAGGCGCGCACCTCGTGCCAGATCACGGGAGCCGTAGTGGCACGCCTGCCAGTGAGAGGCTGTGCACTGTGAGGCACATGTGCTAAAGAAGGCGGTAAGTCTTGTACTGACGCCTGCCACTTCCACGAAACACATCGCCACGCGGCTAAAATGGATTCCCGCGTGCTCTCGACAGTCCCAGGGGAGTTTGGGGATAGGCGCGCACCTCCTGCAAGTAACGGGAGGCGTGGTGGCACGCCTCCGAGTGAGAGTCTGTGCACTATGAGGCACATGTGCTAAAGAAGGCGGTGAGCCTTGTACTCACGCCTGCCACTTCCACGAAACGCATGACAACGCCTCCAAAATGAAATCCCAGGTGCACTAGACCCAGGGGAACCTCCGCAATAGACGCGCAACTCCGGGAAATCACGGGCGACGGAGTGGCATGCGTGAGAGTTGGAGGCTGTGCAAGAGGAAGGGGTGAGTCTTGTACTCACGCCTGCTACTTCCACGAAACACATTACCACGCGGTCAAAACGGATTCCCGAGTGCAGTAGATAGTCCCAGGGGAGTTGGAGAGTGGGCGCGCACCTCCTGCCAAATCACGGGAGCCGTAGTGGCACGCCTGCCAGTGAGAGGCTGTGCACTGTGAGGCACCTGTCCTAAAGAGGGCGGTGAGCCTTGTACTCACGCCTGCCACTTCCACGAAACGCATGACAACGCCTCCAAAATGAAATCCCAGGTGCACTAGACCCAGGGGAGCCTCGGCAATAGACGCGCAACTCTGGGAAATCACGGGCGACGGAGTGGCATGCGTGAGAGTGGGAGGCTGTGCAAGAGGAAGGGGTGAGCCTTGTACTCACGCCTGCTACTTCCACAAAACACATCACCACGCGGCCAAAACGGATTCCCGAGTGCACTAGATAGTCCCAGGGGAGTTGGAGAGTAGGCGCGCACCTCCTGCCAGATCACGGGAGCCGTAGTGGCACGCCTGCCAGTGAGAGGCTGTGCACTGTGAGGCACATGTGCTAAAGAGGGCGGTGAGTCTTGTACTGACGCCTGCCACTTCCACGAAACACATCGCCACGCGGCTAAAATGGATTCCCGCGTGCTCTCGACAGTCCCAGGGGAGTTTGGGGATAGGCGCGCACCTCCTGCAAGTAACGGGAGGCGTGGTGGCACGCCTCCGAGTGAGAGTCTGTGCACTATGAGGCACATGTGCTAAAGAAGGCGGTGAGCCTTGTACTCACGCCTGCCACTTCCACGAAACGCATGACAACGCCTCCAAAATGAAATCCCAGGTGCACTAGACCCAGGGGAACCTCCGCAATAGACGCGCAACTCCGGGAAATCACGGGCGACGGAGTGGCATGCGTGAGAGTTGGAGGCTGTGCAAGAGGAAGGGGTGAGTCTTGTACTCACGCCTGCTACTTCCACGAAACACATGACCACGCGGCCAAAACGGATTCCCGGGTGCAGTAGATAGTCCCAGGGGAGTTGCAGAGTGGGCGCGCACCTCCTGCCAAATCACGGGAGCCGTAGTGGCACGCCTGCCAGTGAGAGGCTGTGCACTGTGAGGCACCTGTCCTAAAGGGGGCGGTGAGCCTTGTACTCACGCCTGCCACTTCCACGAAACGCATGACAACGCCTCCAAAATGAAATCCCAGGTGCACTAGACCCAGGGGAGCCTCGGCAATAGACGCGCAACTCTGGGAAATCACGGGCGACGGAGTGGCATGCGTGAGAGTGGGAGGCTGTGCAAGAGGAAGGGGTGAGCCTTGTACTCACGCCTGCTACTTCCACGAAACACATCACCACGCGGCCAAAACGGATTCCCGGGTGCACTAGATAGTCCCAAGGGAGTTGAAGAGTAGGCGCGCACCTCCTGCCAAATCACGGGAGCAGTAGTGGCACGCCTGCCAGTAAGAGGCTGTGCACTGTGAGGCACATGTGCTAAAGAAGGCGGTGAGTCTTGTACTCACGCCCGCCACTTCCACGAAACACATCACCACGCGGTTAAAATGAATTCCCGCGTGCACTAGATAGTCCCAGGGGAGTTGGGGGGTAGGCGCGCACCTCCTGAAAGTCACGGGAGTCGTGGTGGCACGCCTCCGAGTGAGAGGCTGTGCACTATGAGGCACATGTGCTAAAGAAGGCGGTGAGCCTTGTACTCACGCCTGCCACTTTTACGAAACGCATGACAACGCCTCCAAAATAAAATCCCAGGTGCACTAGACCCAGCGGAACCTCGGCAAGGGACGTACAACTCCGGGAAATCACGGGCGAGGGAGTGGCATGCGTGAGAGTGGGAGGCTGTGGAAGAGGAAGGGGTGAGGCTTGTACTCACGCCTGCTACTTCTACGAAACACATCACCACGCGGCCAAAAGGGATTTCCGGGTGCACAAGATAGTCCCAGGGGAGTTGGAGAGTAGGCGCGCACCTCCTGCCAAATCACGGGAGCCGTAGTGGCACGCCTGCCAGTGAGCTGCCAGTGAGAGGCTGTGCACTGTCAGGCACATGTCCTAAAGAAGGCGGTGAGCCTTCTACTCACGCCTGCCACTTCCATGAAACGCATGACAACGCCTCCAAAATGAAATCCCAGGTGCAATAGACCCAGGGGAACCTCGGCAATAGACGCGCAACTCCGGAAAATCACGGGCGACGGAGTGGCATGCGTGAGAGTGGGAGGCTGTGCAAGAGGAAGGGGTGAGCCTTGTACTCACGCCTACTACTTCCACGAAACACATCACCACGCGGCCAAAACGGATTCCCGGGTGCACTAGATAGTCCCAGGGGAGTTGGAGAGTAGGCGCGCACCTCCTGCCAGATCACGGGAGCCGTAGTGGCACGCCTGCCAGTGAGAGTCTGTGCAACTTGAGGCACATGTGCTAAAGAAGGCGGTCAGTCTGGTACTCACGCCCGCCACTTCCACGAAACACATCACCACGCGGTTAAAATGGATTCCCGCGTGCACTAGATAGTCCCAGGGGAGTTGGGGGATAGGCGCGCACCTCCTGCAAGTCACGGGAGTCGTGGTGGCACGCCTCCGAGTGAGAGGCTGTGCACTATGAGGCACATGTGCTAAAGAAGGCGGTGAGCCTTGTACTCACGCCTGCCACTTTTACGAAACGCATGACAACGCCTCCAAAATAAAATCCCAGGTGCACTAGACCCAGGGGTACCTCGGCAAGGGACGCACAACTCCGGGAAATCACGGGCGACGGAGTGGCATGCGTGAGAGTGGGAGGCTGTGCAAGAGGAAGGGGTGAGGCTTGTACTCACGCCTGCTACTTCCACGAAACACATCACCACGCGGCCAAAACGGATTTCCGGGTGCACAAGATAGTCCCAGGGGAGTTGGAGAGTAGGCGCGCACCTCCTGCCAAATCACGGGAGCCGTAGTGGCACGCCTGCCAGTGAGCTGCCAGTGAGAGGCTGTGAACTGTCAGTCAAATGTCCTAAAGAAGGCGGTGAGCCTTGTACTCACGCCTGCCACTTCCACGAAACGCATGACAACGCCTCCAAAATAAAATCCCAGGTGCAATAGACCCAGGGGAACCTCGGCAATAGACGCGCAGCTCCGGGAAATCACGGGCGACGGAGTGGCATGCGTGAGAGTGGGAGGCTGTGCAAGAGGAAGGGGTGAGCCTTGTACTCACGCCTGCTACTTCCACAAAACACATCACCACGCGGCCAAAACGGATTCCCGGGTGCACTAGATAGTCCCAGGGGAGTTGGAGAGTAGGCGCGCACCTCGTGCCAGATCACGGGAGCCGTAGTGGCACGCCTGCCAGTGAGAGGCTGTGCACTGTGAGGCACATGTGCTAAAGAAGGCGGTAAGTCTTGTACTGACGCCTGCCACTTCCACGAAACACATCGCCACGCGGCTAAAATGGATTCCCGCGTGCTCTCGACAGTCCCAGGGGAGTTTGGGGATAGGCGCGCACCTCCTGCAAGTAACGGGAGGCGTGGTGGCACGCCTCCGAGTGAGAGTCTGTGCACTATGAGGCACATGTGCTAAAGAAGGCGGTGAGCCTTGTACTCACGCCTGCCACTTCCACGACACGCATGACAACGCCTCCAAAATGAAATCCCAGGTGCACTAGACCCAGGGGAATCTCCGCAATAGACGCGCAACTCCGGGAAATCACGGGCGACGGAGTGGCATGCGTGAGAGTTGGAGGCTGTGCAAGAGGAAGGGGTGAGTCTTGTACTCACGCCTGCTACTTCCACGAAACACATTACCACGCGGTCAAAACGGATTCCCGAGTGCAGTAGATAGTCCCAGGGGAGTTGGAGAGTGGGCGCGCACCTCCTGCCAAATCACGGGAGCCGTAGTGGCACGCCTGCCAGTGAGAGGCTGTGCACTGTGAGGCACCTGTCCTAAAGAGGGCGGTGAGCCTTGTACTCACGCCTGCCACTTCCACGAAACGCATGACAACGCCTCCAAAATGAAATCCCAGGTGCACTAGACCCAGGGGAGCCTCGGCAATAGACGCGCAACTCTGGGAAATCACGGGCGACGGAGTGGCATGCGTGAGAGTGGGAGGCTGTGCAAGAGGAAGGGGTGAGCCTTGTACTCACGCCTGCTACTTCCACAAAACACATCACCACGCGGCCAAAACGGATTCCCGAGTGCACTAGATAGTCCCAGGGGAGTTGGAGAGTAGGCGCGCACCTCCTGCCAGATCACGGGAGCCGTAGTGGCACGCCTGCCAGTGAGAGGCTGTGCACTGTGAGGCACATGTGCTAAAGAGGGCGGTGAGTCTTGTACTGACGCCTGCCACTTCCACGAAACACATCGCCACGCGGCTAAAATGGATTCCCGCGTGCTCTCGACAGTCCCAGGGGAGTTTGGGGATAGGCGCGCACCTCCTGCAAGTAACGGGAGGCGTGGTGGCACGCCTCCGAGTGAGAGTCTGTGCACTATGAGGCACATGTGCTAAAGAAGGCGGTGAGCCTTGTACTCACGCCTGCCACTTCCACGAAACGCATGACAACGCCTCCAAAATGAAATCCCAGGTGCACTAGACCCAGGGGAACCTCCGCAATAGACGCGCAACTCCGGGAAATCACGGGCGACGGAGTGGCATGCGTGAGAGTTGGAGGCTGTGCAAGAGGAAGGGGTGAGTCTTGTACTCACGCCTGCTACTTCCACGAAACACATTACCACGCGGTCAAAACGGATTCCCGAGTGCAGTAGATAGTCCCAGGGGAGTTGGAGAGTGGGCGCGCACCTCCTGCCAAATCACGGGAGCCGTAGTGGCACGCCTGCCAGTGAGAGGCTGTGCACTGTGAGGCACCTGTCCTAAAGAGGGCGGTGAGACTTGTACTCACGCCTGCCACTTCCACGAAACGCATGACAACGCCTCCAAAATGAAATCCCAGGTGCACTAGACCCAGGGGAGCCTCGGCAATAGACGCGCAACTCTGGGAAATCACGGGCGACGGAGTGGCATGCGTGAGAGTGGGAGGCTGTGCAAGAGGAAGGGGTGAGCCTTGTACTCACGCCTGCTACTTCCACAAAACACATCACCACGCGGCCAAAACGGATTCCCGAGTGCACTAGATAGTCCCAGGGGAGTTGGAGAGTAGGCGCGCACCTCCTGCCAGATCACGGGAGCCGTAGTGGCACGCCTGCCAGTGAGAGGCTGTGCACTGTGAGGCACATGTGCTAAAGAGGGCGGTGAGTCTTGTACTGACGCCTGCCACTTCCACGAAACACATCGCCACGCGGCTAAAATGGATTCCCGCGTGCTCTCGACAGTCCCAGGGGAGTTTGGGGATAGGCGCGCACCTCCTGCAAGTAACGGGAGGCGTGGTGGCACGCCTCCGAGTGAGAGTCTGTGCACTATGAGGCACATGTGCTAAAGAAGGCGGTGAGCCTTGTACTCACGCCTGCCACTTCCACGAAACGCATGACAACGCCTCCAAAATGAAATCCCAGGTGCACTAGACCCAGGGGAACCTCCGCAATAGACGCGCAACTCCGGGAAATCACGGGCGACGGAGTGGCATGCGTGAGAGTTGGAGGCTGTGCAAGAGGAAGGGGTGAGTCTTGTACTCACGCCTGCTACTTCCACGAAACACATTACCACGCGGTCAAAACGGATTCCCGAGTGCAGTAGATAGTCCCAGGGGAGTTGGAGAGTGGGCGCGCACCTCCTGCCAAATCACGGGAGCCGTAGTGGCACGCCTGCCAGTGAGAGGCTGTGCACTGTGAGGCACCTGTCCTAAAGAGGGCGGTGAGACTTGTACTCACGCCTGCCACTTCCACGAAACGCATGACAACGCCTCCAAAATGAAATCCCAGGTGCACTAGACCCAGGGGAGCCTCGGCAATAGACGCGCAACTCTGGGAAATCACGGGCGACGGAGTGGCATGCGTGAGAGTGGGAGGCTGTGCAAGAGGAAGGGGTGAGCCTTGTACTCACGCCTGCTACTTCCACAAAACACATCACCACGCGGCCAAAACGGATTCCCGAGTGCACTAGATAGTCCCAGGGGAGTTGGAGAGTAGGCGCGCACCTCCTGCCAGATCACGGGAGCCGTAGTGGCACGCCTGCCAGTGAGAGGCTGTGCACTGTGAGGCACATGTGCTAAAGAGGGCGGTGAGTCTTGTACTGACGCCTGCCACTTCCACGAAACACATCGCCACGCGGCTAAAATGGATTCCCGCGTGCTCTCGACAGTCCCAGGGGAGTTTGGGGATAGGCGCGCACCTCCTGCAAGTAACGGGAGGCGTGGTGGCACGCCTCCGAGTGAGAGTCTGTGCACTATGAGGCACATGTGCTAAAGAAGGCGGTGAGCCTTGTACTCACGCCTGCCACTTGCACGAAACGCATGACAACGCCTCCAAAATGAAATCCCAGGTGCACTAGACCCAGGGGAACCTCCGCAATAGACGCGCAACTCCGGGAAATCACGGGCGACGGAGTGGCATGCGTGAGAGTTGGAGGCTGTGCAAGAGGAAGGGGTGAGTCTTGTACTCACGCCTGCTACTTCCACGAAACACATGACCACGCGGCCAAAACGGATTCCCGGGTGCAGTAGATAGTCCCAGGGGAGTTGGAGAGTGGGCGCGCACCTCCTGCCAAATCACGGGAGCCGTAGTGGCACGCCTGCCAGTGAGAGGCTGTGCACTGTGAGGCACCTGTCCTAAAGGGGGCGGTGAGCCTTGTACTCACGCCTGCCACTTCCACGAAACGCATGACAACGCCTCCAAAATGAAATCCCAGGTGCACTAGACCCAGGGGAGCCTCGGCAATAGACGCGCAACTCTGGGAAATCACGGGCGACGGAGTGGCATGCGTGAGAGTGGGAGGCTGTGCAAGAGGAAGGGGTGAGCCTTGTACTCACGCCTGCTACTTCCACGAAACACATCACCACGCGGCCAAAACGGATTCCCGGGTGCACTAGATAGTCCCAAGGGAGTTGAAGAGTAGGCGCGCACCTCCTGCCAAATCACGGGAGCAGTAGTGGCACGCCTGCCAGTAAGAGGCTGTGCACTGTGAGGCACATGTGCTAAAGAAGGCGGTGAGTCTTGTACTCACGCCCGCCACTTCCACGAAACACATCACCACGCGGTTAAAATGAATTCCCGCGTGCACTAGATAGTCCCAGGGGAGTTGGGGGGTAGGCGCGCTCCTCCTGAAAGTCACGGGAGTCGTGGTGGCACGCCTCCGAGTGAGAGGCTGTGCACTATGAGGCACATGTGCTAAAGAAGGCGGTGAGCCTTGTACTCACGCCTGCCACTTTTACGAAACGCATGACAACGCCTCCAAAATAAAATCCCAGGTGCACTAGACCCAGCGGAACCTCGGCAAGGGACGTACAACTCCGGGAAATCACGGGCGAGGGAGTGGCATGCGTGAGAGTGGGAGGCTGTGGAAGAGGAAGGGGTGAGGCTTGTACTCACGCCTGCTACTTCTACGAAACACATCACCACGCGGCCAAAAGGGATTTCCGGGTGCACAAGATAGTCCCAGGGGAGTTGGAGAGTAGGCGCGCACCTCCTGCCAAATCACGGGAGCCGTAGTGGCACGCCTGCCAGTGAGCTGCCAGTGAGAGGCTGTGCACTGTCAGGCACATGTCCTAAAGAAGGCGGTGAGCCTTCTACTCACGCCTGCCACTTCCACGAAACGCATGACAACGCCTCCAAAATGAAATCCCAGGTGCAATAGACCCAGGGGAACCTCGGCAATAGACGCGGAACTCCGGAAAATCACGGGCGACGGAGTGGCATGCGTGAGAGTGGGAGGCTGTGCAAGAGGAAGGGGTGAGCCTTGTACTCACGCCTACTACTTCCACGAAACACATCACCACGCGGCCAAAACGGATTCCCGGGTGCACTAGATAGTCCCAGGGGAGTTGGAGAGTAGGCGCGCACCTCCTGCCAGATCACGGGAGCCGTAGTGGCACGCCTGCCAGTGAGAGTCTGTGCAACTTGAGGCACATGTGCTAAAGAAGGCGGTCAGTCTGGTACTCACGCCCGCCACTTCCACGAAACACATCACCACGCGGTTAAAATGGATTCCCGCGTGCACTAGATAGTCCCAGGGGAGTTGGGGGATAGGCGCGCACCTCCTGCAAGTCACGGGAGTCGTGGTGGCACGCCTCCGAGTGAGAGGCTGTGCACTATGAGGCACATGTGCTAAAGAAGGCGGTGAGCCTTGTACTCACGCCTGCCACTTTTACGAAACGCATGACAACGCCTCCAAAATAAAATCCCAGGTGCACTAGACCCAGGGGTACCTCGGCAAGGGACGCACAACTCCGGGAAATCACGGGCGACGGAGTGGCATGCGTGAGAGTGGGAGGCTGTGCAAGAGGAAGGGGTGAGGCTTGTACTCACGCCTGCTACTTCCACGAAACACATCACCACGCGGCCAAAACGGATTTCCGGGTGCACAAGATAGTCCCAGGGGAGTTGGAGAGTAGGCGCGCACCTCCTGCCAAATCACGGGAGCCGTAGTGGCACGCCTGCCAGTGAGCTGCCAGTGAGAGGCTGTGAACTGTCAGTCAAATGTCCTAAAGAAGGCGGTGAGCCTTGTACTCACGCCTGCCACTTCCACGAAACGCATGACAACGCCTCCAAAATAAAATCCCAGGTGCAATAGACCCGGGGGAACCTCGGCAATAGACGCGCAGCTCCGGGAAATCACGGGCGACGGAGTGGCATGCGTGAGAGTGGGAGGCTGTGCAAGAGGAAGGGGTGAGCCTTGTACTCACGCCTGCTACTTCCACAAAACACATCACCACGCGGCCAAAACGGATTCCCGGGTGCACTAGATAGTCCCAGGGGAGTTGGAGAGTAGGCGCGCACCTCGTGCCAGATCACGGGAGCCGTAGTGGCACGCCTGCCAGTGAGAGGCTGTGCACTGTGAGGCACATGTGCTAAAGAAGGCGGTAAGTCTTGTACTGACGCCTGCCACTTCCACGAAACACATCGCCACGCGGCTAAAATGGATTCCCGCGTGCTCTCGACAGTCCCAGGGGAGTTTGGGGATAGGCGCGCACCTCCTGCAAGTAACGGGAGGCGTGGTGGCACGCCTCCGAGTGAGAGTCTGTGCACTATGAGGCACATGTGCTAAAGAAGGCGGTGAGCCTTGTACTCACGCCTGCCACTTCCACGAAACGCATGACAACGCCTCCAAAATGAAATCCCAGGTGCACTAGACCCAGGGGAACCTCCGCAATAGACGCGCAACTCCGGGAAATCACGGGCGACGGAGTGGCATGCGTGAGAGTTGGAGGCTGTGCAAGAGGAAGGGGTGAGTCTTGTACTCACGCCTGCTACTTCCACGAAACACATTACCACGCGGTCAAAACGGATTCCCGAGTGCAGTAGATAGTCCCAGGGGAGTTGGAGAGTGGGCGCGCACCTCCTGCCAAATCACGGGAGCCGTAGTGGCACGCCTGCCAGTGAGAGGCTGTGCACTGTGAGGCACCTGTCCTAAAGAGGGCGGTGAGCCTTGTACTCACGCCTGCCACTTCCACGAAACGCATGACAACGCCTCCAAAATGAAATCCCAGGTGCACTAGACCCAGGGGAGCCTCGGCAATAGACGCGCAACTCTGGGAAATCACGGGCGACGGAGTGGCATGCGTGAGAGTGGGAGGCTGTGCAAGAGGAAGGGGTGAGCCTTGTACTCACGCCTGCTACTTCCACAAAACACATCACCACGCGGCCAAAACGGATTCCCGAGTGCACTAGATAGTCCCAGGGGAGTTGGAGAGTAGGCGCGCACCTCCTGCCAGATCACGGGAGCCGTAGTGGCACGCCTGCCAGTGAGAGGCTGTGCACTGTGAGGCACATGTGCTAAAGAGGGCGGTGAGTCTTGTACTGACGCCTGCCACTTCCACGAAACACATCGCCACGCGGCTAAAATGGATTCCCGCGTGCTCTCGACAGTCCCAGGGGAGTTTGGGGATAGGCGCGCACCTCCTGCAAGTAACGGGAGGCGTGGTGGCACGCCTCCGAGTGAGAGTCTGTGCACTATGAGGCACATGTGCTAAAGAAGGCGGTGAGCCTTGTACTCACGCCTGCCACTTCCACGAAACGCATGACAACGCCTCCAAAATGAAATCCCAGGTGCACTAGACCCAGGGGAACCTCCGCAATAGACGCGCAACTCCGGGAAATCACGGGCGACGGAGTGGCATGCGTGAGAGTTGGAGGCTGTGCAAGAGGAAGGGGTGAGTCTTGTACTCACGCCTGCTACTTCCACGAAACACATGACCACGCGGCCAAAACGGATTCCCGGGTGCAGTAGATAGTCCCAGGGGAGTTGCAGAGTGGGCGCGCACCTCCTGCCAAATCACGGGAGCCGTAGTGGCACGCCTGCCAGTGAGAGGCTGTGCACTGTGAGGCACCTGTCCTAAAGGGGGCGGTGAGCCTTGTACTCACGCCTGCCACTTCCACGAAACGCATGACAACGCCTCCAAAATGAAATCCCAGGTGCACTAGACCCAGGGGAGCCTCGGCAATAGACGCGCAACTCTGGGAAATCACGGGCGACGGAGTGGCATGCGTGAGAGTGGGAGGCTGTGCAAGAGGAAGGGGTGAGCCTTGTACTCACGCCTGCTACTTCCACGAAACACATCACCACGCGGCCAAAACGGATTCCCGGGTGCACTAGATAGTCCCAAGGGAGTTGAAGAGTAGGCGCGCACCTCCTGCCAAATCACGGGAGCAGTAGTGGCACGCCTGCCAGTAAGAGGCTGTGCACTGTGAGGCACATGTGCTAAAGAAGGCGGTGAGTCTTGTACTCACGCCCGCCACTTCCACGAAACACATCACCACGCGGTTAAAATGAATTCCCGCGTGCACTAGATAGTCCCAGGGGAGTTGGGGGGTAGGCGCGCACCTCCTGAAAGTCACGGGAGTCGTGGTGGCACGCCTCCGAGTGAGAGGCTGTGCACTATGAGGCACATGTGCTAAAGAAGGCGGTGAGCCTTGTACTCACGCCTGCCACTTTTACGAAACGCATGACAACGCCTCCAAAATAAAATCCCAGGTGCACTAGACCCAGCGGAACCTCGGCAAGGGACGTACAACTCCGGGAAATCACGGGCGAGGGAGTGGCATGCGTGAGAGTGGGAGGCTGTGGAAGAGGAAGGGGTGAGGCTTGTACTCACGCCTGCTACTTCTACGAAACACATCACCACGCGGCCAAAAGGGATTTCCGGGTGCACAAGATAGTCCCAGGGGAGTTGGAGAGTAGGCGCGCACCTCCTGCCAAATCACGGGAGCCGTAGTGGCACGCCTGCCAGTGAGCTGCCAGTGAGAGGCTGTGCACTGTCAGGCACATGTCCTAAAGAAGGCGGTGAGCCTTCTACTCACGCCTGCCACTTCCACGAAACGCATGACAACGCCTCCAAAATGAAATCCCAGGTGCAATAGACCCAGAGGAACCTCGGCAATAGACGCGCAACTCCGGAAAATCACGGGCGACGGAGTGCCATGCGTGAGAGTGGGAGGCTGTGCAAGAGGAAGGGGTGAGCCTTGTACTCACGCCTACTACTTCCACGAAACACATCACCACGCGGCCAAAACGGATTCCCGGGTGCACTAGATAGTCCCAGGGGAGTTGGAGAGTAGGCGCGCACCTCCTGCCAGATCACGGGAGCCGTAGTGGCACGCCTGCCAGTGAGAGTCTGTGCAACTTGAGGCACATGTGCTAAAGAAGGCGGTCAGTCTGGTACTCACGCCCGCCACTTCCACGAAACACATCACCACGCGGTTAAAATGGATTCCCGCGTGCACTAGATAGTCCCAGGGGAGTTGGGGGATAGGCGCGCACCTCCTGCAAGTCACGGGAGTCGTGGTGGCACGCCTCCGAGTGAGAGGCTGTGCACTATGAGGCACATGTGCTAAAGAAGGCGGTGAGCCTTGTACTCACGCCTGCCACTTTTACGAAACGCATGACAACGCCTCCAAAATAAAATCCCAGGTGCACTAGACCCAGGGGTACCTCGGCAAGGGACGCACAACTCCGGGAAATCACGGGCGACGGAGTGGCATGCGTGAGAGTGGGAGGCTGTGCAAGAGGAAGGGGTGAGGCTTGTACTCACGCCTGCTACTTCCACGAAACACATCACCACGCGGCCAAAACGGATTTCCGGGTGCACAAGATAGTCCCAGGGGAGTTGGAGAGTAGGCGCGCACCTCCTGCCAAATCACGGGAGCCGTAGTGGCACGCCTGCCAGTGAGCTGCCAGTGAGAGGCTGTGAACTGTCAGTCAAATGTCCTAAAGAAGGCGGTGAGCCTTGTACTCACGCCTGCCACTTCCACGAAACGCATGACAACGCCTCCAAAATAAAATCCCAGGTGCAATAGACCCAGGGGAACCTCGGCAATAGACGCGCAGCTCCGGGAAATCACGGGCGACGGAGTGGCATGCGTGAGAGTGGGAGGCTGTGCAAGAGGAAGGGGTGAGCCTTGTACTCACGCCTGCTACTTCCACAAAACACATCACCACGCGGCCAAAACGGATTCCCGGGTGCACTAGATAGTCCCAGGGGAGTTGGAGAGTAGGCGCGCACCTCGTGCCAGATCACGGGAGCCGTAGTGGCACGCCTGCCAGTGAGAGGCTGTGCACTGTGAGGCACATGTGCTAAAGAAGGCGGTAAGTCTTGTACTGACGCCTGCCACTTCCACGAAACACATCGCCACGCGGCTAAAATGGATTCCCGCGTGCTCTCGACAGTCCCAGGGGAGTTTGGGGATAGGCGCGCACCTCCTGCAAGTAACGGGAGGCGTGGTGGCACGCCTCCGAGTGAGAGTCTGTGCACTATGAGGCACATGTGCTAAAGAAGGCGGTGAGCCTTGTACTCACGCCTGCCACTTCCACGAAACGCATGACAACGCCTCCAAAATGAAATCCCAGGTGCACTAGACCCAGGGGAACCTCCGCAATAGACGCGCAACTCCGGGAAATCACGGGCGACGGAGTGGCATGCGTGAGAGTTGGAGGCTGTGCAAGAGGAAGGGGTGAGTCTTGTACTCACGCCTGCTACTTCCACGAAACACATTACCACGCGGTCAAAACGGATTCCCGAGTGCAGTAGATAGTCCCAGGGGAGTTGGAGAGTGGGCGCGCACCTCCTGCCAAATCACGGGAGCCGTAGTGGCACGCCTGCCAGTGAGAGGCTGTGCACTGTGAGGCACCTGTCCTAAAGAGGGCGGTGAGCCTTGTACTCACGCCTGCCACTTCCACGAAACGCATGACAACGCCTCCAAAATGAAATCCCAGGTGCACTAGACCCAGGGGAGCCTCGGCAATAGACGCGCAACTCTGGGAAATCACGGGCGACGGAGTGGCATGCGTGAGAGTGGGAGGCTGTGCAAGAGGAAGGGGTGAGCCTTGTACTCACGCCTGCTACTTCCACAAAACACATCACCACGCGGCCAAAACGGATTCCCGAGTGCACTAGATAGTCCCAGGGGAGTTGGAGAGTAGGCGCGCACCTCCTGCCAGATCACGGGAGCCGTAGTGGCACGCCTGCCATTGAGAGGCTGTGCACTGTGAGGCACATGTGCTAAAGAGGGCGGTGAGTCTTGTACTGACGCCTGCCACTTCCTCGAAACACATCGCCACGCGGCTAAAATGGATTCCCGCGTGCTCTCGACAGTCCCAGGGGAGTTTGGGGATAGGCGCGCACCTCCTGCAAGTAACGGGAGGCCTGGTGGCACGCCTCCGAGTGAGAGTCTGTGCACTATGAGGCACATGTGCTAAAGAAGGCGGTGAGCCTTGTACTCACGCCTGCCACTTCCACGAAACGCATGACAACGCCTCCAAAATGAAATCCCAGGTGCACTAGACCCAGGGGAACCTCCGCAATAGACGCGCAACTCCGGGAAATCACGGGCGACGGAGTGGCATGCGTGAGAGTTGGAGGCTGTGCAAGAGGAAGGGGTGAGTCTTGTACTCACGCCTGCTACTTCCACGAAACACATGACCACGCGGCCAAAACGGATTCCCGGGTGCAGTAGATAGTCCCAGGGGAGTTGCAGAGTGGGCGCGCACCTCCTGCCAAATCACGGGAGCCGTAGTGGCACGCCTGCCAGTGAGAGGCTGTGCACTGTGAGGCACCTGTCCTAAAGGGGGCGGTGAGCCTTGTACTCACGCCTGCCACTTCCACGAAACGCATGACAACGCCTCCAAAATGAAATCCCAGGTGCACTAGACCCAGGGGAGCCTCGGCAATAGACGCGCAACTCTGGGAAATCACGGGCGACGGAGTGGCATGCGTGAGAGTGGGAGGCTGTGCAAGAGGAAGGGGTGAGCCTTGTACTCACGCCTGCTACTTCCACGAAACACATCACCACGCGGCCAAAACGGATTCCCGGGTGCACTAGATAGTCCCAAGGGAGTTGAAGAGTAGGCGCGCACCTCCTGCCAAATCACGGGAGCAGTAGTGGCTCGCCTGCCAGTAAGAGGCTGTGCACTGTGAGGCACATGTGCTAAAGAAGGCGGTGAGTCTTGTACTCACGCCCGCCACTTCCACGAAACACATCACCACGCGGTTAAAATGAATTCCCGCGTGCACTAGATAGTCCCAGGGGAGTTGGGGGGTAGGCGCGCACCTCCTGAAAGTCACGGGAGTCGTGGTGGCACGCCTCCGAGTGAGAGGCTGTGCACTATGAGGCACATGTGCTAAAGAAGGCGGTGAGCCTTGTACTCACGCCTGCCACTTTTACGAAACGCATGACAACGCCTCCAAAATAAAATCCCAGGTGCACTAGACCCAGCGGAACCTCGGCAAGGGACGTACAACTCCGGGAAATCACGGGCGACGGAGTGGCATGCGTGAGAGTGGGAGGCTGTGGAAGAGGAAGGGGTGAGGCTTGTACTCACGCCTGCTACTTCTACGAAACACATCACCACGCGGCCAAAAGGGATTTCCGGGTGCACAAGATAGTCCCAGGGGAGTTGGAGAGTAGGCGCGCACCTCCTGCCAAATCACGGGAGCCGTAGTGGCACGCCTGCCAGTGAGCTGCCAGTGAGAGGCTGTGCACTGTCAGGCACATGTCCTAAAGAAGGCGGTGAGCCTTCTACTCACGCCTGCCACTTCCACGAAACGCATGACAACGCCTCCAAAATGAAATCCCAGGTGCAAAAGACCCAGGGGAACCTCGGCAATAGACGCGCAACTCCGGAAAATCACGGGCGACGGAGTGGCATGCGTGAGAGTGGGAGGCTGTGCAAGAGGAAGGGGTGAGCCTTGTACTCACGCCTACTACTTCCACGAAACACATCACCACGCGGCCAAAACGGATTCCCGGGTGCACTAGATAGTCCCAGGGGAGTTGGAGAGTAGGCGCGCACCTCCTGCCAGATCACGGGAGCCGTAGTGGCACGCCTGCCAGTGAGAGTCTGTGCAACTTGAGGCACATGTGCTAAAGAAGGCGGTCAGTCTGGTACTCACGCCCGCCACTTCCACGAAACACATCACCACGCGGTTAAAATGGATTCCCGCGTGCACTAGATAGTCCCAGGGGAGTTGGGGGATAGGCGCGCACCTCCTGCAAGTCACGGGAGTCGTGGTGGCACGCCTCCGAGTGAGAGGCTGTGCACTATGAGGCACATGTGCTAAAGAAGGCGGTGAGCCTTGTACTCACGCCTGCCACTTTTACGAAACGCATGACAACGCCTCCAAAATAAAATCCCAGGTGCACTAGACCCAGGGGTACCTCGGCAAGGGACGCACAACTCCGGGAAATCACGGGCGACGGAGTGGCATGCGTGAGAGTGGGAGGCTGTGCAAGAGGAAGGGATGAGGCTTGTACTCACGCCTGCTACTTCCACGAAACACATCACCACGCGGCCAAAACGGATTTCCGGGTGCACAAGATAGTCCCAGGGGAGTTGGAGAGTAGGCGCGCACCTCCTGCCAAATCACGGGAGCCGTAGTGGCACGCCTGCCAGTGAGCTGCCAGTGAGAGGCTGTGAACTGTCAGTCAAATGTCCTAAAGAAGGCGGTGAGCCTTGTACTCACGCCTGCCACTTCCACGAAACGCATGACAACGCCTCCAAAATAAAATCCCAGGTGCAATAGACCCAGGGGAACCTCGGCAATAGACGCGCAGCTCCGGGAAATCACGGGCGACGGAGTGGCATGCGTGAGAGTGGGAGGCTGTGCAAGAGGAAGGGGTGAGCCTTGTACTCACGCCTGCTACTTCCACAAAACACATCACCACGCGGCCAAAACGGATTCCCGGGTGCACTAGATAGTCCCAGGGGAGTTGGAGAGTAGGCGCGCACCTCGTGCCAGATCACGGGAGCCGTAGTGGCACGCCTGCCAGTGAGAGGCTGTGCATTGTGAGGCACATGTGCTAAAGAAGGCGGTAAGTCTTGTACTGACGCCTGCCACTTCCACGAAACACATCGCCACGCGGCTAAAATGGATTCCCGCGTGCTCTCGACAGTCCCAGGGGAGTTTGGGGATAGGCGCGCACCTCCTGCAAGTAACGGGAGGCGTGGTGGCACGCCTCCGAGTGAGAGTCTGTGCACTATGAGGCACATGTGCTAAAGAAGGCGGTGAGCCTTGTACTCACGCCTGCCACTTCCACGAAACGCATGACAACGCCTCCAAAATGAAATCCCAGGTGCACTAGACCCAGGGGAACCTCCGCAATAGACGCGCAACTCCGGGAAATCACGGGCGACGGAGTGGCATGCGTGAGAGTTGGAGGCTGTGCAAGAGGAAGGGGTGAGTCTTGTACTCACGCCTGCTACTTCCACGAAACACATTACCACGCGGTCAAAACGGATTCCCGAGTGCAGTAGATAGTCCCAGGGGAGTTGGAGAGTGGGCGCGCACCTCCTGCCAAATCACGGGAGCCGTAGTGGCACGCCTGCCAGTGAGAGGCTGTGCACTGTGAGGCACCTGTCCTAAAGAGGGCGGTGAGCCTTGTACTCACGCCTGCCACTTCCACGAAACGCATGACAACGCCTCCAAAATGAAATCCCAGGTGCACTAGACCCAGGGGAGCCTCGGCAATAGACGCGCAACTCTGGGAAATCACGGGCGACGGAGTGGCATGCGTGAGAGTGGGAGGCTGTGCAAGAGGAAGGGGTGAGCCTTGTACTCACGCCTGCTACTTCCACAAAACACATCACCACGCGGCCAAAACGGATTCCCGAGTGCACTAGATAGTCCCAGGGGAGTTGGAGAGTAGGCGCGCACCTCCTGCCAGATCACGGGAGCCGTAGTGGCACGCCTGCCAGTGAGAGGCTGTGCACTGTGAGGCACATGTGCTAAAGAGGGCGGTGAGTCTTGTACTGACGCCTGCCACTTCCACGAAACACATCGCCACGCGGCTAAAATGGATTCCCGCGTGCTCTCGACAGTCCCAGGGGAGTTTGGGGATAGGCGCGCACCTCCTGCAAGTAACGGGAGGCGTGGTGGCACGCCTCCGAGTGAGAGTCTGTGCACTATGAGGCACATGTGCTAAAGAAGGCGGTGAGCCTTGTACTCACGCCTGCCACTTCCACGAAACGCATGACAACGCCTCCAAAATGAAATCCCAGGTGCACTAGACCCAGGGGAACCTCCGCAATAGACGCGCAACTCCGGGAAATCACGGGCGACGGAGTGGCATGCGTGAGAGTTGGAGGCTGTGCAAGAGGAAGGGGTGAGTCTTGTACTCACGCCTGCTACTTCCACGAAACACATGACCACGCGGCCAAAACGGATTCCCGGGTGCAGTAGATAGTCCCAGGGGAGTTGCAGAGTGGGCGCGCACCTCCTGCCAAATCACGGGAGCCGTAGTGGCACGCCTGCCAGTGAGAGGCTGTGCACTGTGAGGCACCTGTCCTAAAGGGGGCGGTGAGCCTTGTACTCACGCCTGCCACTTCCACGAAACGCATGACAACGCCTCCAAAATGAAATCCCAGGTGCACTAGACCCAGGGGAGCCTCGGCAATAGACGCGCAACTCTGGGAAATCACGGGCGACGGAGTGGCATGCGTGAGTTGGAGGCTGTGCAAGAGGAAGGGGTGAGCCTTGTACTCACGCCTGCTACTTCCACGAAACACATCACCACGCGGCCAAAACGGATTCCCGGGTGCACTAGATAGTCCCAAGGGAGTTGAAGAGTAGGCGCGCACCTCCTGCCAAATCACGGGAGCAGTAGTGGCACGCCTGCCAGTAAGAGGCTGTGCACTGTGAGGCACATGTGCTAAAGAAGGCGGTGAGTCTTGTACTCACGCCCGCCACTTCCACGAAACACATCACCACGCGGTTAAAATGAACTCCCGCGTGCAGTAGATAGTCCCAGGGGAGTTGGGGGGTAGGCGCGCACCTCCTGAAAGTCACGGGAGTCGTGGTGGCACGCCTCCGAGTGAGAGGCTGTGCACTATGAGGCACATGTGCTAAAGAAGGCGGTGAGCCTTGTACTCACGCCTGCCACTTTTACGAAACGCATGACAACGCCTCCAAAATAAAATCCCAGGTGCACTAGACCCAGCGGAACCTCGGCAAGGGACGTACAACTCCGGGAAATCATGGGCGACGGAGTGGCATGCGTGAGAGTGGGAGGCTGTGGAAGAGGAAGGGGTGAGGCTTGTACTCACGCCTGCTACTTCTACGAAACACATCACCACGCGGCCAAAAGGGATTTCCGGGTGCACAAGATAGTCCCAGGGGAGTTGGAGAGTAGGCGCGCACCTCCTGCCAAATCACGGGAGCCGTAGTGGCACGCCTGCCAGTGAGCTGCCAGTGAGAGGCTGTGCACTGTCAGGCACATGTCCTAAAGAAGGCGGTGAGCCTTCTACTCACGCCTGCCACTTCCACGAAACGCATGACAACGCCTCCAAAATGAAATCCCAGGTGCAATAGACCCAGGGGAACCTCGGCAATAGACGCGCAACTCCGGAAAATCACGGGCGACGGAGTGCCATGCGTGAGAGTGGGAGGCTGTGCAAGAGGAAGGGGTGAGCCTTGTACTCACTCCTACTACTTCCACGAAACACATCACCACGCGGCCAAAACGGATTCCCGGGTGCACTAGATAGTCCCAGGGGAGTTGGAGAGTAGGCGCGCACCTCCTGCCAGATCACGGGAGCCGTAGTGGCACGCCTGCCAGTGAGAGTCTGTGCAACTTGAGGCACATGTGCTAAAGAAGGCGGTCAGTCTGGTACTCACGCCCGCCACTTCCACGAAACACATCACCACGCGGTTAAAATGGATTCCCGCGTGCACTAGATAGTCCCAGGGGAGTTGGGGGATAGGCGCGCACCTCCTGCAAGTCACGGGAGTCGTGGTGGCACGCCTCCGAGTGAGAGGCTGTGCACTATGAGGCACATGTGCTAAAGAAGGCGGTGAGCCTTGTACTCACGCCTGCCACTTTTACGAAACGCATGACAACGCCTCCAAAATAAAATCCCAGGTGCACTAGACCCAGGGGTACCTCGGCAAGGGACGCACAACTCCGGGAAATCACGGGCGACGGAGTGGCATGCGTGAGAGTGGGAGGCTGTGCAAGAGGAAGGGGTGAGGCTTGTACTCACGCCTGCTACTTCCACGAAACACATCACCACGCGGCCAAAACGGATTTCCGGGTGCACAAGATAGTCCCAGGGGAGTTGGAGAGTAGGCGCGCACCTCCTGCCAAATCACGGGAGCCGTAGTGGCACGCCTGCCAGTGAGCTGCCAGTGAGAGGCTGTGAACTGTCAGTCAAATGTCCTAAAGAAGGCGGTGAGCCTTGTACTCACGCCTGCCACTTCCACGAAACGCATGACAACGCCTCCAAAATAAAATCCCAGGTGCAATAGACCCAGGGGAACCTCGGCAATAGACGCGCAGCTCCGGGAAATCACGGGCGACGGAGTGGCATGCGTGAGAGTGGGAGGCTGTGCAAGAGGAAGGGGTGAGCCTTGTACTCACGCCTGCTACTTCCACAAAACACATCACCACGCGGCCAAAACGGATTCCCGGGTGCACTAGATAGTCCCAGGGGAGTTGGAGAGTAGGCGCGCACCTCGTGCCAGATCACGGGAGCCGTAGTGGCACGCCTGCCAGTGAGAGGCTGTGCATTGTGAGGCACATGTGCTAAAGAAGGCGGTAAGTCTTGTACTGACGCCTGCCACTTCCACGAAACACATCGCCACGCGGCTAAAATGGATTCCCGCGTGCTCTCGACAGTCCCAGGGGAGTTTGGGGATAGGCGCGCACCTCCTGCAAGTAACGGGAGGCGTGGTGGCACGCCTCCGAGTGAGAGTCTGTGCACTATGAGGCACATGTGCTAAAGAAGGCGGTGAGCCTTGTACTCACGCCTGCCACTTCCACGAAACGCATGACAACGCCTCCAAAATGAAATCCCAGGTGCACTAGACCCAGGGGAACCTCCGCAATAGACGCGCAACTCCGGGAAATCACGGGCGACGGAGTGGCATGCGTGAGAGTTGGAGGCTGTGCAAGAGGAAGGGGTGAGTCTTGTACTCACGCCTGCTACTTCCACGAAACACATTACCACGCGGTCAAAACGGATTCCCGAGTGCAGTAGATAGTCCCAGGGGAGTTGGAGAGTGGGCGCGCACCTCCTGCCAAATCACGGGAGCCGTAGTGGCACGCCTGCCAGTGAGAGGCTGTGCACTGTGAGGCACCTGTCCTAAAGAGGGCGGTGAGCCTTGTACTCACGCCTGCCACTTCCACGAAACGCATGACAACGCCTCCAAAATGAGATCCCAGGTGCACTAGACCCAGGGGAGCCTCGGCAATAGACGCGCAACTCTGGGAAATCACGGGCGACGGAGTGGCATGCGTGAGAGTGGGAGGCTGTGCAAGAGGAAGGGGTGAGCCTTGTACTCACGCCTGCTACTTCCACAAAACACATCACCACGCGGCCAAAACGGATTCCCGAGTGCACTAGATAGTCCCAGGGGAGTTGGAGAGTAGGCGCGCACCTCCTGCCAGATCACGGGAGCCGTAGTGGCACGCCTGCCAGTGAGAGGCTGTGCACTGTGAGGCACATGTGCTAAAGAGGGCGGTGAGTCTTGTACTGACGCCTGCCACTTCCACGAAACACATCGCCACGCGGCTAAAATGGATTCCCGCGTGCTCTCGACAGTCCCAGGGGAGTTTGGGGATAGGCGCGCACCTCCTGCAAGTAACGGGAGGCGTGGTGGCACGCCTCCGAGTGAGAGTCTGTGCACTATGAGGCACATGTGCTAAAGAAGGCGGTGAGCCTTGTACTCACGCCTGCCACTTCCACGAAACGCATGACAACGCCTCCAAAATGAAATCCCAGGTGCACTAGACCCAGGGGAACCTCCGCAATAGACGCGCAACTCCGGGAAATCACGGGCGACGGAGTGGCATGCGTGAGAGTTGGAGGCTGTGCAAGAGGAAGGGGTGAGTCTTGTACTCACGCCTGCTACTTCCACGAAACACATGACCACGCGGCCAAAACGGATTCCCGGGTGCAGTAGATAGTCCCAGGGGAGTTGCAGAGTGGGCGCGCACCTCCTGCCAAATCACGGGAGCCGTAGTGGCACGCCTGCCAGTGAGAGGCTTTGCACTGTGAGGCACCTGTCCTAAAGGGGGCGGTGAGCCTTGTACTCACGCCTGCCACTTCCACGGAACGCATGACAACGCCTCCAAAATGAAATCCCAGGTGCACTAGACCCAGGGGAGCCTCGGCAATAGACGCGCAACTCTGGGAAATCACGGGCGACGGAGTGGCATGCGTGAGAGTGGGAGGCTGTGCAAGAGGAAGGGGTGAGCCTTGTACTCACGCCTGCTACTTCCACGAAACACATCACCACGCGGCCAAAACGGATTCCCGGGTGCACTAGATAGTCCCAAGGGAGTTGAAGAGTAGGCGCGCACCTCCTGCCAAATCACGGGAGCAGTAGTGGCACGCCTGCCAGTAAGAGGCTGTGCACTGTGAGGCACATGTGCTAAAGAAGGCGGTGAGTCTTGTACTCACGCCCGCCACTTCCACGAAACACATCACCACGCGGTTAAAATGAATTCCCGCGTGCAGTAGATAGTCCCAGGGGAGTTGGGGGGTAGGCGCGCACCTCCTGAAAGTCACGGGAGTCGTGGTGGCACGCCTCCGAGTGAGAGGCTGTGCACTATGAGGCACATGTGCTAAAGAAGGCGGTGAGCCTTGTACTCACGCCTGCCACTTTTACGAAACGCATGACAACGCCTCCAAAATAAAATCCCAGGTGCACTAGACCCAGCGGAACCTCGGCAAGGGACGTACAACTCCGGGAAATCACGGGCGACGGAGTGGCATGCGTGAGAGTGGGAGGCTGTGGAAGAGGAAGGGGTGAGGCTTGTACTCACGCCTGCTACTTCTACGAAACACATCACCACGCGGCCAAAAGGGATTTCCGGGTGCACAAGATAGTCCCAGGGGAGTTGGAGAGTAGGCGCGCACCTCCTGCCAAATCACGGGAGCCGTAGTGGCACGCCTGCCAGTGAGCTGCCAGTGAGAGGCTGTGCACTGTCAGGCACATGTCCTAAAGAAGGCGGTGAGCCTTCTACTCACGCCTGCCACTTCCACGAAACGCATGACAACGCCTCCAAAATGAAATCCCAGGTGCAATAGACCCAGGGGAACCTCGGCAATAGACGCGCCACTCCGGAAAATCACGGGCGACGGAGTGGCATGCGTGAGAGTGGGAGGCTGTGCAAGAGGAAGGGGTGAGCCTTGTACTCACCCCTACTACTTCCACGAAACACATCACCACGCGGCCAAAACGGATTCCCGGGTGCACTAGATAGTCCCAGGGGAGTTGGAGAGTAGGCGCGCACCTCCTGCCAGATCACGGGAGCCGTAGTGGCACGCCTGCCAGTGAGAGTCTGTGCAACTTGAGGCACATGTGCTAAAGAAGGCGGTCAGTCTGGTACTCACGCCCGCCACTTCCACGAAACACATCACCACGCGGTTAAAATGGATTCCCGCGTGCACTAGATAGTCCCAGGGGAGTTGGGGGATAGGCGCGCACCTCCTGCAAGTCACGGGAGTCGTGGTGGCACGCCTCCGAGTGAGAGGCTGTGCACTATGAGGCACATGTGCTAAAGAAGGCGGTGAGCCTTGTACTCACGCCTGCCACTTTTACGAAACGCATGACAACGCCTCCAAAATAAAATCCCAGGTGCACTAGACCCAGGGGTACCTCGGCAAGGGACGCACAACTCCGGGAAATCACGGGCGACGGAGTGGCATGCGTGAGAGTGGGAGGCTGTGCAAGAGGAAGGGGTGAGGCTTGTACTCACGCCTGCTACTTCCACGAAACACATCACCACGCGGCCAAAACGGATTTCCGGGTGCACAAGATAGTCCCAGGGGAGTTGGAGAGTAGGCGCGCACCTCCTGCCAAATCACGGGAGCCGTAGTGGCACGCCTGCCAGTGAGCTGCCAGTGAGAGGCTGTGAACTGTCAGTCAAATGTCCTAAAGAAGGCGGTGAGCCTTGTACTCACGCCTGCCACTTCCACGAAACGCATGACAACGCCTCCAAAATAAAATCCCAGGTGCAATAGACCCAGGGGAACCTCGGCAATAGACGCGCAGCTCCGGGAAATCACGGGCGACGGAGTGGCATGCGTGAGAGTGGGAGGCTGTGCAAGAGGAAGGGGTGAGCCTTGTACTCACGCCTGCTACTTCCACAAAACACATCACCACGCGGCCAAAACGGATTCCCGGGTGCACTAGATAGTCCCAGGGGAGTTGGAGAGTAGGCGCGCACCTCGTGCCAGATCACGGGAGCCGTAGTGGCACGCCTGCCAGTGAGAGGCTGTGCATTGTGAGGCACATGTGCTAAAGAAGGCGGTAAGTCTTGTACTGACGCCTGCCACTTCCACGAAACACATCGCCACGCGGCTAAAATGGATTCCCGCGTGCTCTCGACAGTCCCAGGGGAGTTTGGGGATAGGCGCGCACCTCCTGCAAGTAACGGGAGGCGTGGTGGCACGCCTCCGAGTGAGAGTCTGTGCACTATGAGGCACATGTGCTAAAGAAGGCGGTGAGCCTTGTACTCACGCCTGCCACTTCCACGAAACGCATGACAACGCCTCCAAAATGAAATCCCAGGTGCACTAGACCCAGGGAAACCTCCGCAATAGACGCGCAACTCCGGGAAATCACGGGCGACGGAGTGGCATGCGTGAGAGTTGGAGGCTGTGCAAGAGGAAGGGGTGAGTCTTGTACTCACGCCTGCTACTTCCACGAAACACATTACCACGCGGTCAAAACGGATTCCCGAGTGCAGTAGATAGTCCCAGGGGAGTTGGAGAGTGGGCGCGCACCTCCTGCCAAATCACGGGAGCCGTAGTGGCACGCCTGCCAGTGAGAGGCTGTGCACTGTGAGGCACCTGTCCTAAAGAGGGCGGTGAGCCTTGTACTCACGCCTGCCACTTCCACGAAACGCATGACAACGCCTCCAAAATGAAATCCCAGGTGCACTAGACCCAGGGGAGCCTCGGCAATAGACGCGCAACTCTGGGAAATCACGGGCGACGGAGTGGCATGCGTGAGAGTGGGAGGCTGTGCAAGAGGAAGGGGTGAGCCTTGTACTCACGCCTGCTACTTCCACAAAACACATCACCACGCGGCCAAAACGGATTCCCGAGTGCACTAGATAGTCCCAGGGGAG
This sequence comes from Stylophora pistillata, assembly GCF_964205215.1. Taxonomy (NCBI): domain Eukaryota; kingdom Metazoa; phylum Cnidaria; class Anthozoa; order Scleractinia; family Pocilloporidae; genus Stylophora; species Stylophora pistillata. The sequence goes on along the minus strand of NC_142521.1, from coordinate 133,167 downwards.
TTGGAGAGTAGGCGCGCACCTCCTGCCAGATCACGGGAGCCGTAGTGGCACGCCTGCCAGTGAGAGGCTGTGCACTGTGAGGCACATGTGCTAAAGAGGGCGGTGAGTCTTGTACTGACGCCTGCCACTTCCACGAAACACATCGCCACGCGGCTAAAATGGATTCCCGCGTGCTCTCGACAGTCCCAGGGGAGTTTGGGGATAGGCGCGCACCTCCTGCAAGTAACGGGAGGCGTGGTGGCACGCCTCCGAGTGAGAGTCTGTGCACTATGAGGCACATGTGCTAAAGAAGGCGGTGAGCCTTGTACTCACGCCTGCCACTTCCACGAAACGCATGACAACGCCTCCAAAATGAAATCCCAGGTGCACTAGACCCAGGGGAACCTCCGCAATAGACGCGCAACTCCGGGAAATCACGGGCGACGGAGTGGCATGCGTGAGAGTTGGAGGCTGTGCAAGAGGAAGGGGTGAGTCTTGTACTCACGCCTGCTACTTCCACGAAACACATGACCACGCGGCCAAAACGGATTCCCGGGTGCAGTAGATAGTCCCAGGGGAGTTGCAGAGTGGGCGCGCACCTCCTGCCAAATCACGGGAGCCGTAGTGGCACGCCTGCCAGTGAGAGGCTGTGCACTGTGAGGCACCTGTCCTAAAGGGGGCGGTGAGCCTTGTACTCACGCCTGCCACTTCCACGAAACGCATGACAACGCCTCCAAAATGAAATCCCAGGTGCACTAGACCCAGGGGAGCCTCGGCAATAGACGCGCAACTCTGGGAAATCACGGGCGACGGAGTGGCATGCGTGAGAGTGGGAGGCTGTGCAAGAGGAAGGGGTGAGCCTTGTACTCACGCCTGCTACTTCCACGAAACACATCACCACGCGGCCAAAACGGATTCCCGGGTGCACTAGATAGTCCCAAGGGAGTTGAAGAGTAGGCGCGCACCTCCTGCCAAATCACGGGAGCATTAGTGGCACGCCTGCCAGTAAGAGGCTGTGCACTGTGAGGCACATGTGCTAAAGAAGGCGGTGAGTCTTGTACTCACGCCCGCCACTTCCACGAAACACATCACCACGCGGTTAAAATGAATTCCCGCGTGCACTAGATAGTCCCAGGGGAGTTGGGGGGTAGGCGCGCACCTCCTGAAAGTCACGGGAGTCGTGGTGGCACGCCTCCGAGTGAGAGGCTGTGCACTATGAGGCACATGTGCTAAAGAAGGCGGTGAGCCTTGTACTCACGCCTGCCACTTTTACGAAACGCATGACAACGCCTCCAAAATAAAATCCCAGGTGCACTAGACCCAGCGGAACCTCGGCAAGGGACGTACAACTCCGGGAAATCACGGGCGAGGGAGTGGCATGCGTGAGAGTGGGAGGCTGTGGAAGAGGAAGGGGTGAGGCTTGTACTCACGCCTGCTACTTCTACGAAACACATCACCACGCGGCCAAAAGGGATTTCCGGGTGCACAAGATAGTCCCAGGGGAGTTGGAGAGTAGGCGCGCACCTCCTGCCAAATCACGGGAGCCGTAGTGGCACGCCTGCCAGTGAGCTGCCAGTGAGAGGCTGTGCACTGTCAGGCACATGTCCTAAAGAAGGCGGTGAGCCTTCTACTCACGCCTGCCACTTCCACGAAACGCATGACAACGCCTCCAAAATGAAATCCCAGGTGCAATAGACCCAGGGGAACCTCGGCAATAGACGCGCAACTCCGGAAAATCACGGGCGACGGAGTGGCATGCGTGAGAGTGGGAGGCTGTGCAAGAGGAAGGGGTGAGCCTTGTACTCACGCCTACTACTTCCACGAAACACATCACCACGCGGCCAAAACGGATTCCCGGGTGCACTAGATAGTCCCAGGGGAGTTGGAGAGTAGGCGCGCACCTCCTGCCAGATCACGGGAGCCGTAGTGGCACGCCTGCCAGTGAGAGTCTGTGCAACTTGAGGCACATGTGCTAAAGAAGGCGGTCAGTCTGGTACTCACGCCCGCCACTTCCACGAAACACATCACCACGCGGTTAAAATGGATTCCCGCGTGCACTAGATAGTCCCAGGGGAGTTGGGGGATAGGCGCGCACCTCCTGCAAGTCACGGGAGTCGTGGTGGCACGCCTCCGAGTGAGAGGCTGTGCACTATGAGGCACATGTGCTAAAGAAGGCGGTGAGCCTTGTACTCACGCCTGCCACTTTTACGAAACGCATGACAACGCCTCCAAAATAAAATCCCAGGTGCACTAGACCCAGGGGTACCTCGGCAAGGGACGCACAACTCCGGGAAATCACGGGCGACGGAGTGGCATGCGTGAGAGTGGGAGGCTGTGCAAGAGGAAGGGGTGAGGTTTGTACTCACGCCTGCTACTTCCACGAAACACATCACCACGCGGCCAAAACGGATTTCCGGGTGCACAAGATAGTCCCAGGGGAGTTGGAGAGTAGGCGCGCACCTCCTGCCAAATCACGGGAGCCGTAGTGGCACGCCTGCCAGTGAGCTGCCAGTGAGAGGCTGTGAACTGTCAGTCAAATGTCCTAAAGAAGGCGGTGAGCCTTGTACTCACGCCTGCCACTTCCACGAAACGCATGACAACGCCTCCAAAATAAAATCCCAGGTGCAATAGACCCAGGGGAACCTCGGCAATAGACGCGCAGCTCCGGGAAATCACGGGCGACGGAGTGGCATGCGTGAGAGTGGGAGGCTGTGCAAGAGGAAGGGGTGAGCCTTGTACTCACGCCTGCTACTTCCACAAAACACATCACCACGCGGCCAAAACGGATTCCCGGGTGCACTAGATAGTCCCAGGGGAGTTGGAGAGTAGGCGCGCACCTCGTGCCAGATCACGGGAGCCGTAGTGGCACGCCTGCCAGTGAGAGGCTGTGCATTGTGAGGCACATGTGCTAAAGAAGGCGGTAAGTCTTGTACTGACGCCTGCCACTTCCACGAAACACATCGCCACGCGGCTAAAATGGATTCCCGCGTGCTCTCGACAGTCCCAGGGGAGTTTGGGGATAGGCGCGCACCTCCTGCAAGTAACGGGAGGCGTGGTGGCACGCCTCCGAGTGAGAGTCTGTGCACTATGAGGCACATGTGCTATAGAAGGCGGTGAGCCTTGTACTCACGCCTGCCACTTCCACGAAACGCATGACAACGCCTCCAAAATGAAATCCCAGGTGCACTAGACCCAGGGGAACCTCCGCAATAGACGCGCAACTCCGGGAAATCACGGGCGACGGAGTGGCATGCGTGAGAGTTGGAGGCTGTGCAAGAGGAAGGGGTGAGTCTTGTACTCACGCCTGCTACTTCCACGAAACACATTACCACGCGGTCAAAACGGATTCCCGAGTGCAGTAGATAGTCCCAGGGGAGTTGGAGAGTGGGCGCGCACCTCCTGCCAAATCACGGGAGCCGTAGTGGCACGCCTGCCAGTGAGAGGCTGTGCACTGTGAGGCACCTGTCCTAAAGAGGGCGGTGAGCCTTGTACTCACGCCTGCCACTTCCACGAAACGCATGACAACGCCTCCAAAATGAAATCCCAGGTGCACTAGACCCAGGGGAGCCTCGGCAATAGACGCGCAACTCTGGGAAATCACGGGCGACGGAGTGGCATGCGTGAGAGTGGGAGGCTGTGCAAGAGGAAGGGGTGAGCCTTGTACTCACGCCTGCTACTTCCACAAAACACATCACCACGCGGCCAAAACGGATTCCCGAGTGCACTAGATAGTCCCAGGGGAGTTGGAGAGTAGGCGCGCACCTCCTGCCAGATCACGGGAGCCGTAGTGGCACGCCTGCCAGTGAGAGGCTGTGCACTGTGAGGCACATGTGCTAAAGAGGGCGGTGAGTCTTGTACTGACGCCTGCCACTTCCACGAAACACATCGCCACGCGGCTAAAATGGATTCCCGCGTGCTCTCGACAGTCCCAGGGGAGTTTGGGGATAGGCGCGCACCTCCTGCAAGTAACGGGAGGCGTGGTGGCACGCCTCCGAGTGAGAGTCTGTGCACTATGAGGCACATGTGCTAAAGAAGGCGGTGAGCCTTGTACTCACGCCTGCCACTTCCACGAAACGCATGACAACGCCTCCAAAATGAAATCCCAGGTGCACTAGACCCAGGGGAACCTCCGCAATAGACGCGCAACTCCGGGAAATCACGGGCGACGGAGTGGCATGCGTGAGAGTTGGAGGCTGTGCAAGAGGAAGGGGTGAGTCTTGTACTCACGCCTGCTACTTCCACGAAACACATGACCACGCGGCCAAAACGGATTCCCGGGTGCAGTAGATAGTCCCAGGGGAGTTGCAGAGTGGGCGCGCACCTCCTGCCAAATCACGGGAGCCGTAGTGGCACGCCTGCCAGTGAGAGGCTGTGCACTGTGAGGCACCTGTCCTAAAGGAGGCGGTGAGCCTTGTACTCACGCCTGCCACTTCCACGAAACGCATGAAAACGCCTCCAAAATGAAATCCCAGGTGCACTAGACCCAGGGGAGCCTCGGCAATAGACGCGCAACTCTGGGAAATCACGGGCGACGGAGTGGCATGCGTGAGAGTGGGAGGCTGTGCAAGAGGAAGGGGTGAGCCTTGTACTCACGCCTGCTACTTCCACGAAACACATCACCACGCGGCCAAAACGGATTCCCGGGTGCACTAGATAGTCCCAAGGGAGTTGAAGAGTAGGCGCGCACCTCCTGCCAAATCACGGGAGCAGTAGTGGCACGCCTGCCAGTAAGAGGCTGTGCACTGTGAGGCACATGTGCTAAAGAAGGCGGTGAGTCTTGTACTCACGCCCGCCACTTCCACGAAACACATCACCACGCGGTTAAAATGAATTCCCGCGTGCACTAGATAGTCCCAGGGGAGTTGGGGGGTAGGCGCGCACCTCCTGAAAGTCACGGGAGTCGTGGTGGCACGCCTCCGAGTGAGAGGCTGTGCACTATGAGGCACATGTGCTAAAGAAGGCGGTGAGCCTTGTACTCACGCCTGCCACTTTTACGAAACGCATGACAACGCCTCCAAAATAAAATCCCAGGTGCACTAGACCCAGCGGAACCTCGGCAAGGGACGTACAACTCCGGGAAATCACGGGCGAGGGAGTGGCATGCGTGAGAGTGGGAGGCTGTGGAAGAGGAAGGGGTGAGGCTTGTACTCACGCCTGCTACTTCTACGAAACACATCACCACGCGGCCAAAAGGGATTTCCGGGTGCACAAGATAGTCCCAGGGGAGTTGGAGAGTAGGCGCGCACCTCCTGCCAAATCACGGGAGCCGTAGTGGCACGCCTGCCAGTGAGCTGCCAGTGAGAGGCTGTGCACTGTCAGGCACATGTCCTAAAGAAGGCGGTGAGCCTTCTACTCACGCCTGCCACTTCCACGAAACGCATGACAACGCCTCCAAAATGAAATCCCAGGTGCAATAGACCCAGGGGAACCTCGGCAATAGACGCGCAACTCCGGAAAATCACGGGCGACGGAGTGGCATGCGTGAGAGTGGGAGGCTGTGCAAGAGGAAGGGGTGAGCCTTGTACTCACGCCTACTACTTCCACGAAACACATCACCACGCGGCCAAAACGGATTCCCGGGTGCACTAGATAGTCCCAGGGGAGTTGGAGAGTAGGCGCGCACCTCCTGCCAGATCACGGGAGCCGTAGTGGCACGCCTGCCAGTGAGAGTCTGTGCAACTTGAGGCACATGTGCTAAAGAAGGCGGTCAGTCTGGTACTCACGCCCGCCACTTCCACGAAACACATCACCACGCGGTTAAAATGGATTCCCGCGTGCACTAGATAGTCCCAGGGGAGTTGGGGGATAGGCGCGCACCTCCTGCAAGTCACGGGAGTCGTGGTGGCACGCCTCCGAGTGAGAGGCTGTGCACTATGAGGCACATGTGCTAAAGAAGGCGGTGAGCCTTGTACTCACGCCTGCCACTTTTACGAAACGCATGACAACGCCTCCAAAATAAAATCCCAGGTGCACTAGACCCAGGGGTACCTCGGCAAGGGACGCACAACTCCGGGAAATCACGGGCGACGGAGTGGCATGCGTGAGAGTGGGAGGCTTTGCAAGAGGAAGGGGTGAGGCTTGTACTCACGCCTGCTACTTCCACGAAACACATCACCACGCGGCCAAAACGGATTTCCGGGTACACAAGATAGTCCCAGGGGAGTTGGAGAGTAGGCGCGCACCTCCTGCCAAATCACGGGAGCCGTAGTGGCACGCCTGCCAGTGAGCTGCCAGTGAGAGGCTGTGAACTGTCAGTCAAATGTCCTAAAGAAGGCGGTGAGCCTTGTACTCACGCCTGCCACTTCCACGAAACGCATGACAACGCCTCCAAAATAAAATCCCAGGTGCAATAGACCCAGGGGAACCTCGGCAATAGACGCGCAGCTCCGGGAAATCACGGGCGACGGAGTGGCATGCGTGAGAGTGGGAGGCTGTGCAAGAGGAAGGGGTGAGCCCTGTACTCACGCCTGCTACATCCACAAAACACATCACCACGCGGCCAAAACGGATTCCCGGGTGCACTAGATAGTCCCAGGGGAGTTGGAGAGTAGGCGCGCACCTCGTGCCAGATCACGGGAGCCGTAGTGGCACGCCTGCCAGTAAGAGGCTGTGCACTGTGAGGCACATGTGCTAAAGAAGGCGGTAAGTCTTGTACTGACGCCTGCCACTTCCACGAAACACATCGCCACGCGGCTAAAATGGATTCCCGCGTGCTCTCGACAGTCCCAGGGGAGTTTGGGGATAGGCGCGCACCTCCTGCAAGTAACGGGAGGCGTGGTGGCACGCCTCCGAGTGAGAGTCTGTGCACTATGAGGCACATGTGCTAAAGAAGGCGGTGAGCCTTGTACTCACGCCTGCCACTTCCACGAAACGCATGACAACGCCTCCAAAATGAAATCCCAGGTGCACTAGACCCAGGGGAACCTCCGCAATAGACGCGCAACTCCGGGAAATCACGGGCGACGGAGTGGCATGCGTGAGAGTTGGAGGCTGTGCAAGAGGAAGGGGTGAGTCTTGTACTCACGCCTGCTACTTCCACGAAACACATTACCACGCGGTCAAAACGGATTCCCGAGTGCAGTAGATAGTCCCAGGGGAGTTGGAGAGTGGGCGCGCACCTCCTGCCAAATCACGGGAGCCGTAGTGGCACGCCTGCCAGTGAGAGGCTGTGCACTGTGAGGCACCTGTCCTAAAGAGGGCGGTGAGCCTTGTACTCACGCCTGCCACTTCCACGAAACGCATGACAACGCCTCCAAAATGAAATCCCAGGTGCACTAGACCCAGGGGAGCCTCGGCAATAGACGCGCAACTCTGGGAAATCACGGGCGACGGAGTGGCATGCGTGAGAGTGGGAGGCTGTGCAAGAGGAAGGGGTGAGCCTTGTACTCACGCCTGCTACTTCCACAAAACACATCACCACGCGGCCAAAACGGATTCCCGAGTGCACTAGATAGTCCCAGGGGAGTTGGAGAGTAGGCGCGCACCTCCTGCCAGATCACGGGAGCCGTAGTGGCACGCCTGCCAGTGAGAGGCTGTGCACTGTCAGGCACATGTGCTAAAGAGGGCGGTGAGTCTTGTACTGACGCCTGCCACTTCCACGAAACACATCGCCACGCGGCTAAAATGGATTCCCGCGTGCTCTCGACAGTCCCAGGGGAGTTTGGGGATAGGCGCGCACCTCCTGCAAGTAACGGGAGGCGTGGTGGCACGCCTCCGAGTGAGAGTCTGTGCACTATGAGGCACATGTGCTAAAGAAGGCGGTGAGCCTTGTACTCACGCCTGCCACTTCCACGAAACGCATGACAACGCCTCCAAAATGAAATCCCAGGTGCACTAGACCCAGGGGAACCTCCGCAATAGACGCGCAACTCCGGGAAATCACGGGCGACGGAGTGGCATGCGTGAGAGTTGAAGGCTGTGCAAGAGGAAGGGGTGAGTCTTGTACTCACGCCTGCTACTTCCACGAAACACATGACCACGCGGCCAAAACGGATTCCCGGGTGCAGTAGATAGTCCCAGGGGAGTTGCAGAGTGGGCGCGCACCTCCTGCCAAATCACGGGAGCCGTAGTGGCACGCCTGCCAGTGAGAGGCTGTGCACTGTGAGGCACCTGTCCTAAAGGGGGCGGTGAGCCTTGTACTCACGCCTGCCACTTCCACGAAACGCATGACAACGCCTCCAAAATGAAATCCCAGGTGCACTAGACCCAGGGGAGCCTCGGCAATAGACGCGCAACTCTGGGAAATCACGGGCGACGGAGTGGCATGCGTGAGAGTGGGAGGCTGTGCAAGAGGAAGGGGTGAGCCTTGTACTCACGCCTGCTACTTCCACGAAACACATCACCACGCGGCCAAAACGGATTCCCGGGTGCACTAGATAGTCCCAAGGGAGTTGAAGAGTAGGCGCGCACCTCCTGCCAAATCACGGGAGCAGTAGTGGCACGCCTGCCAGTAAGAGGCTGTGCACTGTGAGGCACATGTGCTAAAGAAGGCGGTGAGTCTTGTACTCACGCCCGCCACTTCCACGAAACACATCACCACGCGGTTAAAATGAATTCCCGCGTGCACTAGATAGTCCCAGGGGAGTTGGGGGGTAGGCGCGCACCTGCTGAAAGTCACGGGAGTCGTGGTGGCACGCCTCCGAGTGAGAGGCTGTGCACTATGAGGCACATGTGCTAAAGAAGGCGGTGAGCCTTGTACTCACGCCTGCCACTTTTACGAAACGCATGACAACGCCTCCAAAATAAAATCCCAGGTGCACTAGACCCAGCGGAACCTCGGCAAGGGACGTACAACTCCGGGAAATCACGGGCGAGGGAGTGGCATGCGTGAGAGTGGGAGGCTGTGGAAGAGGAAGGGGTGAGGCTTGTACTCACGCCTGCTACTTCTACGAAACACATCACCACGCGGCCAAAAGGGATTTCCGGGTGCACAAGATAGTCCCAGGGGAGTTGGAGAGTAGGCGCGCACCTCCTGCCAAATCACGGGAGCCGTAGTGGCACGCCTGCCAGTGAGCTGCCAGTGAGAGGCTGTGCACTGTCAGGCACATGTCCTAAAGAAGGCGGTGAGCCTTCTACTCACGCCTGCCACTTCCACGAAACGCATGACAACGCCTCCAAAATGAAATCCCAGGTGCAATAGACCCAGGGGAACCTCGGCAATAGACGCGCAACTCCGGAAAATCACGGGCGACGGAGTGGCATGCGTGAGAGTGGGAGGCTGTGCAAGAGGAAGGGGTGAGCCTTGTACTCACGCCTACTACTTCCACGAAACACATCACCACGCGGCCAAAACGGATTCCCGGGTGCACTAGATAGTCCCAGGGGAGTTGGAGAGTAGGCGCGCACCTCCTGCCAGATCACGGGAGCCGTAGTGGCACGCCTGCCAGTGAGAGTCTGTGCAACTTGAGGCACATGTGCTAAAGAAGGCGGTCAGTCTGGTACTCACGCCCGCCACTTCCACGAAACACATCACCACGCGGTTAAAATGGATTCCCGCGTGCACTAGATAGTCCCAGGGGAGTTGGGGGATAGGCGCGCACCTCCTGCAAGTCACGAGAGTCGTGGTGGCACGCCTCCGAGTGAGAGGCTGTGCACTATGAGGCACATGTGCTAAAGAAGGCGGTGAGCCTTGTACTCACGCCTGCCACTTTTACGAAACGCATGACAACGCCTCCAAAATAAAATCCCAGGTGCACTAGACCCAGGGGTACCTCGGCAAGGGACGCACAACTCCGGGAAATCACGGGCGACGGAGTGGCATGCGTGAGAGTGGGAGGCTGTGCAAGAGGAAGGGGTGAGGCTTGTACTCACGCCTGCTACTTCCACGAAACACATCACCACGCGGCCAAAACGGATTTCCGGGTGCACAAGATAGTCCCAGGGGAGTTGGAGAGTAGGCGCGCACCTCCTGCCAGATCACGGGAGCCGTAGTGGCACGCCTGCCAGTGAGAGGCTGTGCACTGTGAGGCACATGTGCTAAAGAGGGCGGTGAGTCTTGTACTGACGCCTGCCACTTCCACGAAACACATCGCCACGCGGCTAAAATGGATTCCCGCGTGCTCTCGACAGTCCCAGGGGAGTTTGGGGATAGGCGCGCACCTCCTGCAAGTAACGGGAGGCGTGGTGGCACGCCTCCGAGTGAGAGTCTGTGCACTATGAGGCACATGTGCTAAAGAAGGCGGTGAGCCTTGTACTCACGCCTGCCACTTCCACGAAACGCATGACAACGCCTCCAAAATGAAATCCCAGGTGCACTAGACCCAGGGGAACCTCCGCAATAGACGCGCAACTCCGGGAAATCACGGGCGACGGAGTGGCATGCGTGAGAGTTGGAGGCTGTGCAAGAGGAAGGGGTGAGTCTTGTACTCACGCCTGCTACTTCCACGAAACACATGACCACGCGGCCAAAACGGATTCCCGGGTGCAGTAGATAGTCCCAGGGGAGTTGCAGAGTGGGCGCGCACCTCCTGCCAAATCACGGGAGCCGTAGTGGCACGCCTGCCAGTGAGAGGCTGTGCACTGTGAGGCACCTGTCCTAAAGGGGGCGGTGAGCCTTGTACTCACGCCTGCCACTTCCACGAAACGCATGACAACGCCTCCAAAATGAAATCCCAGGTGCACTAGACCCAGGGGAGCCTCGGCAATAGACGCGCAACTCTGGGAAATCACGGGCGACGGAGTAGCATGCGTGAGAGTGGGAGGCTGTGCAAGAGGAAGGGGTGAGCCTTGTACTCACGCCTGCTACTTCCACGAAACACATCACCACGCGGCCAAAACGGATTCCCGGGTGCACTAGATAGTCCCAAGGGAGTTGAAGAGTAGGCGCGCACCTCCTGCCAAATCACGGGAGCAGTAGTGGCACGCCTGCCAGTAAGAGGCTGTGCACTGTGAGGCACATGTGCTAAAGAAGGCGGTGAGTCTTGTACTCACGCCCGCCACTTCCACGAAACACATCACCACGCGGTTAAAATGAATTCCCGCGTGCACTAGATAGTCCCAGGGGAGTTGGGGGGTAGGCGCGCACCTCCTGAAAGTCACGGGAGTCGTGGTGGCACGCCTCCGAGTGAGAGGCTGTGCACTATGAGGCACATGTGCTAAAGAAGGCGGTGAGCCTTGTACTCACGCCTGCCACTTTTACGAAACGCATGACAACGCCTCCAAAATAAAATCCCAGGTGCACTAGACCCAGCGGAACCTCGGCAAGGGACGTACAACTCCGGGAAATCACGGGCGAGGGAGTGGCATGCGTGAGAGTGGGAGGCTGTGGAAGAGGAAGGGGTGAGGCTTGTACTCACGCCTGCTACTTCTACGAAACACATCACCACGCGGCCAAAAGGGATTTCCGGGTGCACAAGATAGTCCCAGGGGAGTTGGAGAGTAGGCGCGCACCTCCTGCCAAATCACGGGAGCCGTAGTGGCACGCCTGCCAGTGAGCTGCCAGTGAGAGGCTGTGCACTGTCAGGCACATGTCCTAAAGAAGGCGGTGAGCCTTCTACTCACGCCTGCCACTTCCACGAAACGCATGACAACGCCTCCAAAATGAAATCCCAGGTGCAATAGACCCAGGGGAACCTCGGCAATAGACGCGCAACTCCGGAAAATCACGGGCGACGGAGTGGCATGCGTGAGAGTGGGAGGCTGTGCAAGAGGAAGGGGTGAGCCTTGTACTCACGCCTACTACTTCCACGAAACACATCACCACGCGGCCAAAACGGATTCCCGGGTGCACTAGATAGTCCCAGGGGAGTTGGAGAGTAGGCGCGCACCTCCTGCCAGATCACGGGAGCCGTAGTGGCACGCCTGCCAGTGAGAGTCTGTGCAACTTGAGGCACATGTGCTAAAGAAGGCGGTCAGTCTGGTACTCACGCCCGCCACTTCCACGAAACACATCACCACGCGGTTAAAATGGATTCCCGCGTGCACTAGATAGTCCCAGGGGAGTTGGGGGATAGGCGCGCACCTCCTGCAAGTCACGGGAGTCGTGGTGGCACGCCTCCGAGTGAGAGGCTGTGCACTATGAGGCACATGTGCTAAAGAAGGCGGTGAGCCTTGTACTCACGCCTGCCACTTTTACGAAACGCATGACAACGCCTCCAAAATAAAATCCCAGGTGCACTAGACCCAGGGGTACCTCGGCAAGGGACGCACAACTCCGGGAAATCACGGGCGACGGAGTGGCATGCGTGAGAGTGGGAGGCTGTGCAAGAGGAAGGGGTGAGGCTTGTACTCACGCCTGCTACTTCCACGAAACACATCACCACGCGGCCAAAACGGATTTCCGGGTGCACAAGATAGTCCCAGGGGAGTTGGAGAGTAGGCGCGCACCTCCTGCCAAATCACGGGAGCCGTAGTGGCACGCCTGCCAGTGAGCTGCCAGTGAGAGGCTGTGAACTGTCAGTCAAATGTCCTAAAGAAGGCGGTGAGCCTTGTACTCACGCCTGCCACTTCCACGAAACGCATGACAACGCCTCCAAAATAAAATCCCAGGTGCAATAGACCCAGGGGAACCTCGGCAATAGACGCGCAGCTCCGGGAAATCACGGGCGACGGAGTGGCATGCGTGAGAGTGGGAGGCTGTGCAAGAGGAAGGGGTGAGCCTTGTACTCACGCCTGCTACTTCCACAAAACACATCACCACGCGGCCAAAACGGATTCCCGGGTGCACTAGATAGTCCCAGGGGAGTTGGAGAGTAGGCGCGCACCTCGTGCCAGATCACGGGAGCCGTAGTGGCACGCCTGCCAGTGAGAGGCTGTGCACTGTGAGGCACATGTGCTAAAGAAGGCGGTAAGTCTTGTACTGACGCCTGCCACTTCCACGAAACACATCGCCACGCGGCTAAAATGGATTCCCGCGTGCTCTCGACAGTCCCAGGGGAGTTTGGGGATAGGCGCGCACCTCCTGCAAGTAACGGGAGGCGTGGTGGCACGCCTCCGAGTGAGAGTCTGTGCACTATGAGGCACATGTGCTCAAGAAGGCGGTGAGCCTTGTACTCACGCCTGCCACTTCCACGAAACGCATGACAACGCCTCCAAAATGAAATCCCAGGTGCACTAGACCCAGGGGAACCTCCGCAATAGACGCGCAACTCCGGGAAATCACGGGCGACGGAGTGGCATGCGTGAGAGTTGGAGGCTGTGCAAGAGGAAGGGGTGAGTCTTGTACTCACGCCTGCTACTTCCACGAAACACATTACCACGCGGTCAAAACGGATTCCCGAGTGCAGTAGATAGTCCCAGGGGAGTTGGAGAGTGGGCGCGCACCTCCTGCCAAATCACGGGAGCCGTAGTGGCACGCCTGCCAGTGAGAGGCTGTGCACTGTGAGGCACCTGTCCTAAAGAGGGCGGTGAGCCTTGTACTCACGCCTGCCACTTCCACGAAACGCATGACAACGCCTCCAAAATGAAATCCCAGGTGCACTAGACCCAGGGGAGCCTCGGCAATAGACGCGCAACTCTGGGAAATCACGGGCGACGGAGTGGCATGCGTGAGAGTGGGAGGCTGTGCAAGAGGAAGGGGTGAGCCTTGTACTCACGCCTGCTACTTCCACAAAACACATCACCACGCGGCCAAAACGGATTCCCGAGTGCACTAGATAGTCCCAGGGGAGTTGTAGAGTAGGCGCGCACCTCCTGCCAGATCACGGGAGCCGTAGTGGCACGCCTGCCAGTGAGAGGCTGTGCACTGTGAGGCACATGTGCTAAAGAATGCGGTGAGTCTTGTACTGACGCCTGCCACTTCCACGAAACACATCGCCACGCGGCTAAAATGGATTCCCGCGTGCTCTCGACAGTCCCAGGGGAGTTTGGGGATAGGCGCGCACCTCCTGCAAGTAACGGGAGGCGTGGTGGCACGCCTCCGAGTGAGAGTCTGTGCACTATGAGGCACATGTGCTAAAGAAGGCGGTGAGCCTTGTACTCACGCCTGCCACTTCCACGAAACGCATGACAACGCCTCCAAAATGAAATCCCAGGTGCACTAGACCCAGGGGAACCTCCGCAATAGACGCGCAACTCCGGGAAATCACGGGCGACGGAGTGGCATGCGTGAGAGTTGGAGGCTGTGCAAGAGGAAGGGGTGAGTCTTGTACTCACGCCTGCTACTTCCACGAAACACATGACCACGCGGCCAAAACGGATTCCCGGGTGCAGTAGATAGTCCCAGGGGAGTTGCAGAGTGGGCGCGCACCTCCTGCCAAATCACGGGAGCCGTAGTGGCACGCCTGCCAGTGAGAGGCTGTGCACTGTGAGGCACCTGTCCTAAAGGGGGCGGTGAGCCTTGTACTCACGCCTGCCACTTCCACGAAACGCATGACAACGCCTCCAAAATGAAATCCCAGGTGCACTAGACCCAGGGGAGCCTCGGCAATAGACGCGCAACTCTGGGAAATCACGGGCGACGGAGTGGCATGCGTGAGAGTGGGAGGCTGTGCAAGAGGAAGGGGTGAGCCTTGTACTCACGCCTGCTACTTCCACGAAACACATCACCACGCGGCCAAAACGGATTCCCGGGTGCACTAGATAGTCCCAAGGGAGTTGAAGAGTAGGCGCGCACCTCCTGCCAAATCACGGGAGCAGTAGTGGCACGCCTGCCAGTAAGAGGCTGTGCACTGTGAGGCACATGTGCTAAAGAAGGCGGTGAGTCTTGTACTCACGCCCGCCACTTCCACGAAACACATCACCACGCGGTTAAAATGAATTCCCGCGTGCACTAGATAGTCCCAGGGGAGTTGGGGGGTAGGCGCGCACCTCCTGAAAGTCACGGGAGTCGTGGTGGCACGCCTCCGAGTGAGAGGCTGTGCACTATGAGGCACATGTGCTAAAGAAGGCGGTGAGCCTTGTACTCACGCCTGCCACTTTTACGAAACGCATGACAACGCCTCCAAAATAAAATCCCAGGTGCACTAGACCCAGCGGAACCTCGGCAAGGGACGTACAACTCCGGGAAATCACGGGCGAGGGAGTGGCATGCGTGAGAGTGGGAGGCTGTGGAAGAGGAAGGGGTGAGGCTTGTACTCACGCCTGCTACTTCTACGAAACACATCACCACGCGGCCAAAAGGGATTTCCGGGTGCACAAGATAGTCCCAGGGGAGTTGGAGAGTAGGCGCGCACCTCCTGCCAAATCACGGGAGCCGTAGTGGCACGCCTGCCAGTGAGCTGCCAGTGAGAGGCTGTGCACTGTCAGGCACATGTCCTAAAGAAGGCGGTGAGCCTTCTACTCAAGCCTGCCACTTCCACGAAACGCATGACAACGCCTCCAAAATGAAATCCCAGGTGCAATAGACCCAGGGGAACCTCGGCAATAGACGCGCAACTCCGGAAAATCACGGGCGACGGAGTGGCATGCGTGAGAGTGGGAGGCTGTGCAAGAGGAAGGGGTGAGCCTTGTACTCACGCCTACTACTTCCACGAAACACATCACCACGCGGCCAAAACGGATTCCCGGGTGCACTAGATAGTCCCAGGGGAGTTGGAGAGTAGGCGCGCACCTCCTGCCAGATCACGGGAGCCGTAGTGGCACGCCTGCCAGTGAGAGTCTGTGCAACTTGAGGCACATGTGCTAAAGAAGGCGGTCAGTCTGGTACTCACGCCCGCCACTTCCACGAAACACATCACCACGCGGTTAAAATGGATTCCCGCGTGCACTAGATAGTCCCAGGGGAGTTGGGGGATAGGCGCGCACCTCCTGCAAGTCACGGGAGTCGTGGTGGCACGCCTCCGAGTGAGAGGCTGTGCACTATGAGGCACATGTGCTAAAGAAGGCGGTGAGCCTTGTACTCACGCCTGCCACTTTTACGAAACGCATGACAACGCCTCCAAAATAAAATCCCAGGTGCACTAGACCCAGGGGTACCTCGGCAAGGGACGCACAACTCCGGGAAATCACGGGCGACGGAGTGGCATGCGTGAGAGTGGGAGGCTGTGCAAGAGGAAGGGGTGAGGCTTGTACTCACGCCTGCTACTTCCACGAAACACATCACCACGCGGCCAAAACGGATTTCCGGGTGCACAAGATAGTCCCAGGGGAGTTGGAGAGTAGGCGCGCACCTCCTGCCAAATCACGGGAGCCGTAGTGGCACGCCTGCCAGTGAGCTGCCAGTGAGAGGCTGTGAACTGTCAGTCAAATGTCCTAAAGAAGGCGGTGAGCCTTGTACTCACGCCTGCCACTTCCACGAAACGCATGACAACGCCTCCAAAATAAAATCCCAGGTGCAATAGACCCAGGGGAACCTCGGCAATAGACGCGCAGCTCCGGGAAATCACGGGCGACGGAGTGGCATGCGTGAGAGTGGGAGGCTGTGCAAGAGGAAGGGGTGAGCCTTGTACTCACGCCTGCTACTTCCACAAAACACATCACCACGCGGCCAAAACGGATTCCCGGGTGCACTAGATAGTCCCAGGGGAGTTGGAGAGTAGGCGCGCACCTCGTGCCAGATCACGGGAGCCGTAGTGGCACGCCTGCCAGTGAGAGGCTGTGCACTGTGAGGCACATGTGCTAAAGAAGGCGGTAAGTCTTGTACTGACGCCTGCCACTTCCACGAAACACATCGCCACGCGGCTAAAATGGATTCCCGCGTGCTCTCGACAGTCCCAGGGGAGTTTGGGGATAGGCGCGCACCTCCTGCAAGTAACGGGAGGCGTGGTGGCACGCCTCCGAGTGAGAGTCTGTGCACTATGAGGCACATGTGCTCAAGAAGGCGGTGAGCCTTGTACTCACGCCTGCCACTTCCACGAAACGCATGACAACGCCTCCAAAATGAAATCCCAGGTGCACTAGACCCAGGGGAACCTCCGCAATAGACGCGCAACTCCGGGAAATCACGGGCGACGGAGTGGCATGCGTGAGAGTTGGAGGCTGTGCAAGAGGAAGGGGTGAGTCTTGTACTCACGCCTGCTACTTCCACGAAACACATTACCACGCGGTCAAAACGGATTCCCGAGTGCAGTAGATAGTCCCAGGGGAGTTGGAGAGTGGGCGCGCACCTCCTGCCAAATCACGGGAGCCGTAGTGGCACGCCTGCCAGTGAGAGGCTGTGCACTGTGAGGCACCTGTCCTAAAGAGGGCGGTGAGCCTTGTACTCACGCCTGCCACTTCCACGAAACGCATGACAACGCCTCCAAAATGAAATCCCAGGTGCACTAGACCCAGGGGAGCCTCGGCAATAGACGCGCAACTCTGGGAAATCACGGGCGACGGAGTGGCATGCGTGAGAGTGGGAGGCTGTGCAAGAGGAAGGGGTGAGCCTTGTACTCACGCCTGCTACTTCCACAAAACACATCACCACGCGGCCAAAACGGATTCCCGAGTGCACTAGATAGTCCCAGGGGAGTTGGAGAGTAGGCGCGCACCTCCTGCCAGATCACGGGAGCCGTAGTGGCACGCCTGCCAGTGAGAGGCTGTGCACTGTGAGGCACATGTGCTAAAGAGGGCGGTGAGTCTTGTACTGACGCCTGCCACTTCCACGAAACACATCGCCACGCGGCTAAAATGGATTCCCGCGTGCTCTCGACAGTCCCAGGGGAGTTTGGGGATAGGCGCGCACCTCCTGCAAGTAACGGGAGGCGTGGTGGCACGCCTCCGAGTGAGAGTCTGTGCACTATGAGGCACATGTGCTAAAGAAGGCGGTAGGCCTTGTACTCACGCCTGCCACTTCCACGAAACGCATGACAACGCCTCCAAAATGAAATCCCAGGTGCACTAGACCCAGGGGAACCTCCGCAATAGACGCGCAACTCCGGGAAAGCACGGGCGACGGAGTGGCATGCGTGAGAGTTGGAGGCTTTGCAAGAGGAAGGGGTGAGTCTTGTACTCACGCCTGCTACTTCCACGAAACACATTACCACGCGGTCAAAACGGATTCCCGAGTGCAGTAGATAGTCCCAGGGGAGTTGGAGAGTGGGCGCGCACCTCCTGCCAAATCACGGGAGCCGTAGTGGCACGCCTGCCAGTGAGAGGCTGTGCACTGTGAGGCACCTGTCCTAAAGAGGGCGGTGAGCCTTGTACTCACGCCTGCCACTTCCACGAAACGCATGACAACGCCTCCAAAATGAAATCCCAGGTGCACTAGACCCAGGGGAGCCTCGGCAATAGACGCGCAACTCTGGGAAATCACGGGCGACGGAGTGGCATGCGTGAGAGTGGGAGGCTGTGCAAGAGGAAGGGGTGAGCCTTGTACTCACGCCTGCTACTTCCACAAAACACATCACCACGCGGCCAAAACGGATTCCCGAGTGCACTAGATAGTCCCAGGGGAGTTGGAGAGTAGTCGCGCACCTCCTGCCAGATCACGGGAGCCGTAGTGGCACGCCTGCCAGTGAGAGGCTGTGCACTGTGAGGCACATGTGCTAAAGAGGGCGGTGAGTCTTGTACTGACGCCTGCCACTTCCACGAAACACATCGCCACGCGGCTAAAATGGATTCCCGCGTGCTCTCGACAGTCCCAGGGGAGTTTGGGGATAGGCGCGCACCTCCTGCAAGTAACGGGAGGCGTGGTGGCACGCCTCCGAGTGAGAGTCTGTGCACTATGAGGCACATGTGCTAAAGAAGGCGGTGAGCCTTGTACTCACGCCTGCCACTTCCACGAAACGCATGACAACGCCTCCAAAATGAAATCCCAGGTGCACTAGACCCAGGGGAACCTCCGCAATAGACGCGCAACTCCGGGAAATCACGGGCGACGGAGTGGCATGCGTGAGAGTTGGAGGCTGTGCAAGAGGAAGGGGTGAGTCTTGTACTCACGCCTGCTACTTCCACGAAACACATGACCACGCGGCCAAAACGGATTCCCGGGTGCAGTAGATAGTCCCAGGGGAGTTGGAGAGTGGGCGCGCACCTCCTGCCAAATCACGGGAGCCGTAGTGGCACGCCTGCCAGTGAGAGGCTGTGCACTGTGAGGCACCTGTCCTAAAGGGGG
The DNA here is from genome assembly GCF_964205215.1 of Stylophora pistillata. NCBI lineage: Eukaryota > Metazoa > Cnidaria > Anthozoa > Scleractinia > Pocilloporidae > Stylophora > Stylophora pistillata. The sequence continues at coordinate 114,275 of NC_142521.1, read as the reverse complement.
CGGTGAGCCTTGTACTCACGCCTGCCACTTCCACGAAACGCATGACAACGCCTCCAAAATGAAATCCCAGGTGCACTAGACCCAGGGGAGCCTCGGCAATAGACGCGCAACTCTGGGAAATCACGGGCGACGGAGTGGCATGCGTGAGAGTGGGAGGCTGTGCAAGAGGAAGGGGTGAGCCTTGTACTCACGCCTGCTACTTCCACGAAACACATCACCACGCGGCCAAAACGGATTCCCGGGTGCACTAGATAGTCCCAAGGGAGTTGAAGAGTAGGCGCGCACCTCCTGCCAAATCACGGGAGCAGTAGTGGCACGCCTGCCAGTAAGAGGCTGTGCACTGTGAGGCACATGTGCTAAAGAAGGCGGTGAGTCTTGTACTCACGCCCGCCACTTCCACGAAACACATCACCACGCGGTTAAAATGAATTCCCGCGTGCACTAGATAGTCCCAGGGGAGTTGGGGGGTAGGCGCGCACCTCCTGAAAGTCACGGGAGTCGTGGTGGCACGCCTCCGAGTGAGAGGCTGTGCACTATGAGGCACATGTGCTAAAGAAGGCGGTGAGCCTTGTACTCACGCCTGCCACTTTTACGAAACGCATGACAACGCCTCCAAAATAAAATCCCAGGTGCACTAGACCCAGCGGAACCTCGGCAAGGGACGTACAACTCCGGGAAATCACGGGCGACGGAGTGGCATGCGTGAGAGTGGGAGGCTGTGGAAGAGGAAGGGGTGAGGCTTGTACTCACGCCTGCTACTTCTACGAAACACATCACCACGCGGCCAAAAGGGATTTCCGGGTGCACAAGATAGTCCCAGGGGAGTTGGAGAGTAGGCGCGCACCTCCTGCCAAATCACGGGAGCCGTAGTGGCACGCCTGCCAGTGAGCTGCCAGTGAGAGGCTGTGCACTGTCAGGCACATGTCCTAAAGAAGGCGGTGAGCCTTCTACTCACGCCTGCCACTTTCACGAAACGCATGACAACGCCTCCAAAATGAAATCCCAGGTGCAATAGACCCAGGGGAACCTCGGCAATAGACGCGCAACTCCGGAAAATCACGGGCGACGGAGTGGCATGCGTGAGAGTGGGAGGCTGTGCAAGAGGAAGGGGTGAGCCTTGTACTCACGCCTACTACTTCCACGAAACACATCACCACGCGGCCAAAACGGATTCCCGGGTGCACTAGATAGTCCCAGGGGAGTTGGAGAGTAGGCGCGCACCTCCTGCCAGATCACGGGAGCCGTAGTGGCACGCCTGCCAGTGAGAGTCTGTGCAACTTGAGGCACATGTGCTAAAGAAGGCGGTCAGTCTGGTACTCACGCCCGCCACTTCCACGAAACACATCACCACGCGGTTAAAATGGATTCCCGCGTGCACTAGATAGTCCCAGGGGAGTTGGGGGATAGGCGCGCACCTCCTGCAAGTCACGGGAGTCGTGGTGGCACGCCTCCGAGTGAGAGGCTGTGCACTATGAGGCACATGTGCTAAAGAAGGCGGTGAGCCTTGTACTCACGCCTGCCACTTTTACGAAACGCATGACAACGCCTCCAAAATAAAATCCCAGGTGCACTAGACCCAGGGGTACCTCGGCAAGGGACGCACAACTCCGGGAAATCACGGGCGACGGAGTGGCATGCGTGAGAGTGGGAGGCTGTGCAAGAGGAAGGGGTGAGGCTTGTACTCACGCCTGCTACTTCCACGAAACACATCACCACGCGGCCAAAACGGATTTCCGGGTGCACAAGATAGTCCCAGGGGAGTTGGAGAGTAGGCGCGCACCTCCTGCCAAATCACGGGAGCCGTAGTGGCACGCCTGCCAGTGAGCTGCCAGTGAGAGGCTGTGAACTGTCAGTCAAATGTCCTAAAGAAGGCGGTGAGCCTTGTACTCACGCCTGCCACTTCCACGAAACGCATGACAACGCCTCCAAAATAAAATCCCAGGTGCAATAGACCCAGGGGAACCTCGGCAATAGACGCGCAGCTCCGGGAAATCACGGGCGACGGAGTGGCATGCGTGAGAGTGGGAGGCTGTGCAAGAGGAAGGGGTGAGCCTTGTACTCACGCCTGCTACTTCCACAAAACACATCACCACGCGGCCAAAACGGATTCCCGGGTGCACTAGATAGTCCCAGGGGAGTTGGAGAGTAGGCGCGCACCTCGTGCCAGATCACGGGAGCCGTAGTGGCACGCCTGCCAGTGAGAGGCTGTGCACTGTGAGGCACATGTGCTAAAGAAGGCGGTAAGTCTTGTACTGACGCCTGCCACTTCCACGAAACACATCGCCACGCGGCTAAAATGGATTCCCGCGTGCTCTCGACAGTCCCAGGGGAGTTTGGGGATAGGCGCGCACCTCCTGCAAGTAACGGGAGGCGTGGTGGCACGCCTCCGAGTGAGAGTCTGTGCACTATGAGGCACATGTGCTCAAGAAGGCGGTGAGCCTTGTACTCACGCCTGCCACTTCCACGAAACGCATGACAACGCCTCCAAAATGAAATCCCAGGTGCACTAGACCCAGGGGAACCTCCGCAATAGACGCGCAACTCCGGGAAATCACGGGCGACGGAGTGGCATGCGTGAGAGTTGGAGGCTGTGCAAGAGGAAGGGGTGAGTCTTGTACTCACGCCTGCTACTTCCACGAAACACATTACCACGCGGTCAAAACGGATTCCCGAGTGCAGTAGATAGTCCCAGGGGAGTTGGAGAGTGGGCGCGCACCTCCTGCCAAATCACGGGAGCCGTAGTGGCACGCCTGCCAGTGAGAGGCTGTGCACTGTGAGGCACCTGTCCTAAAGAGGGCGGTGAGCCTTGTACTCACGCCTGCCACTTCCACGAAACGCATGACAACGCCTCCAAAATGAAATCCCAGGTGCACTAGACCCAGGGGAGCCTCGGCAATAGACGCGCAACTCTGGGAAATCACGGGCGACGGAGTGGCATGCGTGAGAGTGGGAGGCTGTGCAAGAGGAAGGGGTGAGCCTTGTACTCACGCCTGCTACTTCCACAAAACACATCACCACGCGGCCAAAACGGATTCCCGAGTGCACTAGATAGTCCCAGGGGAGTTGGAGAGTAGGCGCGCACCTCCTGCCAGATCACGGGAGCCGTAGTGGCACGCCTGCCAGTGAGAGGCTGTGCACTGTGAGGCACATGTGCTAAAGAGGGCGGTGAGTCTTGTACTGACGCCTGCCACTTCCACGAAACACATCGCCACGCGGCTAAAATGGATTCCCGCGTGCTCTCGACAGTCCCAGGGGAGTTTGGGGATAGGCGCGCACCTCCTGCAAGTAACGGGAGGCGTGGTGGCACGCCTCCGAGTGAGAGTCTGTGCACTATGAGGCACATGTGCTAAAGAAGGCGGTAGGCCTTGTACTCACGCCTGCCACTTCCACGAAACGCATGACAACGCCTCCAAAATGAAATCCCAGGTGCACTAGACCCAGGGGAACCTCCGCAATAGACGCGCAACTCCGGGAAAGCACGGGCGACGGAGTGGCATGCGTGAGAGTTGGAGGCTTTGCAAGAGGAAGGGGTGAGTCTTGTACTCACGCCTGCTACTTCCACGAAACACATTACCACGCGGTCAAAACGGATTCCCGAGTGCAGTAGATAGTCCCAGGGGAGTTGGAGAGTGGGCGCGCACCTCCTGCCAAATCACGGGAGCCGTAGTGGCACGCCTGCCAGTGAGAGGCTGTGCACTGTGAGGCACCTGTCCTAAAGAGGGCGGTGAGCCTTGTACTCACGCCTGCCACTTCCACGAAACGCATGACAACGCCTCCAAAATGAAATCCCAGGTGCACTAGACCCAGGGGAGCCTCGGCAATAGACGCGCAACTCTGGGAAATCACGGGCGACGGAGTGGCATGCGTGAGAGTGGGAGGCTGTGCAAGAGGAAGGGGTGAGCCTTGTACTCACGCCTGCTACTTCCACAAAACACATCACCACGCGGCCAAAACGGATTCCCGAGTGCACTAGATAGTCCCAGGGGAGTTGGAGAGTAGTCGCGCACCTCCTGCCAGATCACGGGAGCCGTAGTGGCACGCCTGCCAGTGAGAGGCTGTGCACTGTGAGGCACATGTGCTAAAGAGGGCGGTGAGTCTTGTACTGACGCCTGCCACTTCCACGAAACACATCGCCACGCGGCTAAAATGGATTCCCGCGTGCTCTCGACAGTCCCAGGGGAGTTTGGGGATAGGCGCGCACCTCCTGCAAGTAACGGGAGGCGTGGTGGCACGCCTCCGAGTGAGAGTCTGTGCACTATGAGGCACATGTGCTAAAGAAGGCGGTGAGCCTTGTACTCACGCCTGCCACTTCCACGAAACGCATGACAACGCCTCCAAAATGAAATCCCAGGTGCACTAGACCCAGGGGAACCTCCGCAATAGACGCGCAACTCCGGGAAATCACGGGCGACGGAGTGGCATGCGTGAGAGTTGGAGGCTGTGCAAGAGGAAGGGGTGAGTCTTGTACTCACGCCTGCTACTTCCACGAAACACATGACCACGCGGCCAAAACGGATTCCCGGGTGCAGTAGATAGTCCCAGGGGAGTTGGAGAGTGGGCGCGCACCTCCTGCCAAATCACGGGAGCCGTAGTGGCACGCCTGCCAGTGAGAGGCTGTGCACTGTGAGGCACCTGTCCTAAAGGGGGCGGTGAGCCTTGTACTCACGCCTGCCACTTCCACGAAACGCATGACAACGCCTCCAAAATGAAATCCCAGGTGCACTAGACCCAGGGGAGCCTCGGCAATAGACGCGCAACTCTGGGAAATCACGGGCGACGGAGTGGCATGCGTGAGAGTGGGAGGCTGTGCAAGAGGAAGGGGTGAGCCTTGTACTCACGCCTGCTACTTCCACGAAACACATCACCACGCGGCCAAAACGGATTCCCGGGTGCACTAGATAGTCCCAAGGGAGTTGAAGAGTAGGCGCGCACCTCCTGCCAAATCACGGGAGCAGTAGTGGCACGCCTGCCAGTAAGAGGCTGTGCACTGTGAGGCACATGTGCTAAAGAAGGCGGTGAGTCTTGTACTCACGCCCGCCACTTCCACGAAACACATCACCACGCGGTTAAAATGAATTCCCGCGTGCACTAGATAGTCCCAGGGGAGTTGGGGGGTAGGCGCGCACCTCCTGAAAGTCACGGGAGTCGTGGTGGCACGCCTCCGAGTGAGAGGCTGTGCACTATGAGGCACATGTGCTAAAGAAGGCGGTGAGCCTTGTACTCACGCCTGCCACTTTTACGAAACGCATGACAACGCCTCCAAAATAAAATCCCAGGTGCACTAGACCCAGCGGAACCTCGGCAAGGGACGTACAACTCCGGGAAATCACGGGCGACGGAGTGGCATGCGTGAGAGTGGGAGGCTGTGGAAGAGGAAGGGGTGAGGCTTGTACTCACGCCTGCTACTTCTACGAAACACATCACCACGCGGCCAAAAGGGATTTCCGGGTGCACAAGATAGTCCCAGGGGAGTTGGAGAGTAGGCGCGCACCTCCTGCCAAATCACGGGAGCCGTAGTGGCACGCCTGCCAGTGAGCTGCCAGTGAGAGGCTGTGCACTGTCAGGCACATGTCCTAAAGAAGGCGGTGAGCCTTCTACTCACGCCTGCCACTTTCACGAAACGCATGACAACGCCTCCAAAATGAAATCCCAGGTGCAATAGACCCAGGGGAACCTCGGCAATAGACGCGCAACTCCGGAAAATCACGGGCGACGGAGTGGCATGCGTGAGAGTGGGAGGCTGTGCAAGAGGAAGGGGTGAGCCTTGTACTCACGCCTACTACTTCCACGAAACACATCACCACGCGGCCAAAACGGATTCCCGGGTGCACTAGATAGTCCCAGGGGAGTTGGAGAGTAGGCGCGCACCTCCTGCCAGATCACGGGAGCCGTAGTGGCACGCCTGCCAGTGAGAGTCTGTGCAACTTGAGGCACATGTGCTAAAGAAGGCGGTCAGTCTGGTACTCACGCCCGCCACTTCCACGAAACACATCACCACGCGGTTAAAATGGATTCCCGCGTGCACTAGATAGTCCCAGGGGAGTTGGGGGATAGGCGCGCACCTCCTGCAAGTCACGGGAGTCGTGGTGGCACGCCTCCGAGTGAGAGGCTGTGCACTATGAGGCACATGTGCTAAAGAAGGCGGTGAGCCTTGTACTCACGCCTGCCACTTTTACGAAACGCATGACAACGCCTCCAAAATAAAATCCCAGGTGCACTAGACCCAGGGGTACCTCGGCAAGGGACGCACAACTCCGGGAAATCACGGGCGACGGAGTGGCATGCGTGAGAGTGGGAGGCTGTGCAAGAGGAAGGGGTGAGGCTTGTACTCACGCCTGCTACTTCCACGAAACACATCACCACGCGGCCAAAACGGATTTCCGGGTGCACAAGATAGTCCCAGGCGAGTTGGAGAGTAGGCGCGCACCTCCTGCCAAATCACGGGAGCCGTAGTGGCACGCCTGCCAGTGAGCTGCCAGTGAGAGGCTGTGAACTGTCAGTCAAATGTCCTAAAGAAGGCGGTGAGCCTTGTACTCACGCCTGCCACTTCCACGAAACGCATGACAACGCCTCCAAAATAAAATCCCAGGTGCAATAGACCCAGGGGAACCTCGGCAATAGACGCGCAGCTCCGGGAAATCACGGGCGACGGAGTGGCATGCGTGAGAGTGGGAGGCTGTGCAAGAGGAAGGGGTGAGCCTTGTACTCACGCCTGCTACTTCCACAAAACACATCACCACGCGGCCAAAACGGATTCCCGGGTGCACTAGATAGTCCCAGGGGAGTTGGAGAGTAGGCGCGCACCTCGTGCCAGATCACGGGAGCCGTAGTGGCACGCCTGCCAGTGAGAGGCTGTGCACTGTGAGGCACATGTGCTAAAGAAGGCGGTAAGTCTTGTACTGACGCCTGCCACTTCCACGAAACACATCGCCACGCGGCTAAAATGGATTCCCGCGTGCTCTCGACAGTCCCAGGGGAGTTTGGGGATAGGCGCGCACCTCCTGCAAGTAACGGGAGGCGTGGTGGCACGCCTCCGAGTGAGAGTCTGTGCACTATGAGGCACATGTGCTAAAGAAGGCGGTGAGCCTTGTACTCACGCCTGCCACTTCCACGAAACGCATGACAACGCCTCCAAAATGAAATCCCAGGTGCACTAGACCCAGGGGAACCTCCGCAATAGACGCGCAACTCCGGGAAATCACGGGCGACGGAGTGGCATGCGTGAGAGTTGGAGGCTGTGCAAGAGGAAGGGGTGAGTCTTGTACTCACGCCTGCTACTTCCACGAAACACATTACCACGCGGTCAAAACGGATTCCCGAGTGCAGTAGATAGTCCCAGGGGAGTTGGAGAGTGGGCGCGCACCTCCTGCCAAATCACGGGAGCCGTAGTGGCACGCCTGCCAGTGAGAGGCTGTGCACTGTGAGGCACCTGTCCTAAAGAGGGCGGTGAGCCTTGTACTCACGCCTGCCACTTCCACGAAACGCATGACAACGCCTCCAAAATGAAATCCCAGGTGCACTAGACCCAGGGGAGCCTCGGCAATAGACGCGCAACTCTGGGAAATCACGGGCGACGGAGTGGCATGCGTGAGAGTGGGAGGCTGTGCAAGAGGAAGGGGTGAGCCTTGTACTCACGCCTGCTACTTCCACAAAACACATCACCACGCGGCCAAAACGGATTCCCGAGTGCACTAGATAGTCCCAGGGGAGTTGGAGAGTAGGCGCGCACCTCCTGCCAGATCACGGGAGCCGTAGTGGCACGCCTGCCAGTGAGAGGCTGTGCACTGTCAGGCACATGTGCTAAAGAGGGCGGTGAGTCTTGTACTGACGCCTGCCACTTCCACGAAACACATCGCCACGCGGCTAAAATGGATTCCCGCGTGCTCTCGACAGTCCCAGGGGAGTTTGGGGATAGGCGCGCACCTCCTGCAAGTAACGGGAGGCGTGGTGGCACGCCTCCGAGTGAGAGTCTGTGCACTATGAGGCACATGTGCTAAAGAAGGCGGTGAGCCTTGTACTCACGCCTGCCACTTCCACGAAACGCATGACAACGCCTCCAAAATGAAATCCCAGGTGCACTAGACCCAGGGGAACCTCCGCAATAGACGCGCAACTCCGGGAAATCACGGGCGACGGAGTAGCATGCGTGAGAGTTGGAGGCTGTGCAAGAGGAAGGGGTGAGTCTTGTACTCACGCCTGCTACTTCCACGAAACACATGACCACGCGGCCAAAACGGATTCCCGGGTGCAGTAGATAGTCCCAGGGGAGTTGGAGAGTGGGCGCGCACCTCCTGCCAAATCACGGGAGCCGTAGTGGCACGCCTGCCAGTGAGAGGCTGTGCACTGTGAGGCACCTGTCCTAAAGGGGGCGGTGAGCCTTGTACTCACGCCTGCCACTTCCACGAAACGCATGACAACGCCTCCAAAATGAAATCCCAGGTGCACTAGACCCAGGGGAGCCTCGGCAATAGACGCGCAACTCTGGGAAATCACGGGCGACGGAGTGGCATGCGTGAGAGTGGGAGGCTGTGCAAGAGGAAGGGGTGAGCCTTGTACTCACGCCTGCTACTTCCACGAAACACATCACCACGCGGCCAAAACGGATTCCCGGGTGCACTAGATAGTCCCAAGGGAGTTGAAGAGTAGGCGCGCACCTCCTGCCAAATCACGGGAGCAGTAGTGGCACGCCTGCCAGTAAGAGGCTGTGCACTGTGAGGCACATGTGCTAAAGAAGGCGGTGAGTCTTGTACTCACGCCCGCCACTTCCACGAAACACATCACCACGCGGTTAAAATGAATTCCCGCGTGCACTAGATAGTCCCAGGGGAGTTGGGGGGTAGGCGCGCACCTCCTGAAAGTCACGGGAGTCGTGGTGGCACGCCTCCGAGTGAGAGGCTGTGCACTATGAGGCACATGTGCTAAAGAAGGCGGTGAGCCTTGTACTCACGCCTGCCACTTTTACGAAACGCATGACAACGCCTCCAAAATAAAATCCCAGGTGCACTAGACCCAGCGGAACCTCGGCAAGGGACGTACAACTCCGGGAAATCACGGGCGACGGAGTGGCATGCGTGAGAGTGGGAGGCTGTGGAAGAGGAAGGGGTGAGGCTTGTACTCACGCCTGCTACTTCTACGAAACACATCACCACGCGGCCAAAAGGGATTTCCGGGTGCACAAGATAGTCCCAGGGGAGTTGGAGAGTAGGCGCGCACCTCCTGCCAAATCACGGGAGCCGTAGTGGCACGCCTGCCAGTGAGCTGCCAGTGAGAGGCTGTGCACTGTCAGGCACATGTCCTAAAGAAGGCGGTGAGCCTTCTACTCACGCCTGCCACTTCCACGAAACGCATGACAACGCCTCCAAAATGAAATCCCAGGTGCAATAGACCCAGGGGAACCTCGGCAATAGACGCGCAACTCCGGAAAATCACGGGCGACGGAGTGGCATGCGTGAGAGTGGGAGGCTGTGCAAGAGGAAGGGGTGAGCCTTGTACTCACGCCTACTACTTCCACGAAACACATCACCACGCGGCCAAAACGGATTCCCGGGTGCACTAGATAGTCCCAGGGGAGTTGGAGAGTAGGCGCGCACCTCCTGCCAGATCACGGGAGCCGTAGTGGCACGCCTGCCAGTGAGAGTCTGTGCAACTTGAGGCACATGTGCTAAAGAAGGCGGTCAGTCTGGTACTCACGCCCGCCACTTCCACGAAACACATCACCACGCGGTTAAAATGGATTCCCGCGTGCACTAGATAGTCCCAGGGGAGTTGGGGGATAGGCGCGCACCTCCTGCAAGTCACGGGAGTCGTGGTGGCACGCCTCCGAGTGAGAGGCTGTGCACTATGAGGCACATGTGCTAAAGAAGGCGGTGAGCCTTGTACTCACGCCTGCCACTTTTACGAAACGCATGACAACGCCTCCAAAATAAAATCCCAGGTGCACTAGACCCAGGGGTACCTCGGCAAGGGACGCACAACTCCGGGAAATCACGGGCGACGGAGTGGCATGCGTGAGAGTGGGAGGCTGTGCAAGAGGAAGGGGTGAGGCTTGTACTCACGCCTGCTACTTCCACGAAACACATCACCACGCGGCCAAAACGGATTTCCGGGTGCACAAGATAGTCCCAGGCGAGTTGGAGAGTAGGCGCGCACCTCCTGCCAAATCACGCGAGCCGTAGTGGCACGCCTGCCAGTGAGCTGCCAGTGAGAGGCTGTGAACTGTCAGTCAAATGTCCTAAAGAAGGCGGTGAGCCTTGTACTCACGCCTGCCACTTCCACGAAACGCATGACAACGCCTCCAAAATAAAATCCCAGGTGCAATAGACCCAGGGGAACCTCGGCAATAGACGCGCAGCTCCGGGAAATCACGGGCGACGGAGTGGCATGCGTGAGAGTGGGAGGCTGTGCAAGAGGAAGGGGTAAGCCTTGTACTCACGCCTGCTACTTCCACAAAACACATCACCACGCGGCCAAAACGGATTCCCGGGTGCACTAGATAGTCCCAGGGGAGTTGGAGAGTAGGCGCGCACCTCGTGCCAGATCACGGGAGCCGTAGTGGCACGCCTGCCAGTGAGAGGCTGTGCACTGTGAGGCACATGTGCTAAAGAAGGCGGTAAGTCTTGTACTGACGCCTGCCACTTCCACGAAACACATCGCCACGCGGCTAAAATGGATTCCCGCGTGCTCTCGACAGTCCCAGGGGAGTTTGGGGATAGGCGCGCACCTCCTGCAAGTAACGGGAGGCGTGGTGGCACGCCTCCGAGTGAGAGTCTGTGCACTATGAGGCACATGTGCTAAAGAAGGCGGTGAGCCTTGTACTCACGCCTGCCACTTCCACGAAACGCATGACAACGCCTCCAAAATGAAATCCCAGGTGCACTAGACCCAGGGGAACCTCCGCAATAGACGCGCAACTCCGGGAAATCACGGGCGACGGAGTGGCATGCGTGAGAGTTGGAGGCTGTGCAAGAGGAAGGGGTGAGTCTTGTACTCACGCCTGCTACTTCCACGAAACACATTACCACGCGGTCAAAACGGATTCCCGAGTGCAGTAGATAGTCCCAGGGGAGTTGGAGAGTGGGCGCGCACCTCCTGCCAAATCACGGGAGCCGTAGTGGCACGCCTGCCAGTGAGAGGCTGTGCACTGTGAGGCACCTGTCCTAAAGAGGGCGGTGAGCCTTGTACTCACGCCTGCCACTTCCACGAAACGCATGACAACGCCTCCAAAATGAAATCCCAGGTGCACTAGACCCAGGGGAGCCTCGGCAATAGACGCGCAACTCTGGGAAATCACGGGCGACGGAGTGGCATGCGTGAGAGTGGGAGGCTGTGCAAGAGGAAGGGGTGAGCCTTGTACTCACGCCTGCTACTTTCACAAAACACATCACCACGCGGCCAAAACGGATTCCCGAGTGCACTAGATAGTCCCAGGGGAGTTGGAGAGTAGGCGCGCACCTCCTGCCAGATCACGGGAGCCGTAGTGGCACGCCTGCCAGTGAGAGGCTGTGCACTGTGAGGCACATGTGCTAAAGAGGGCGGTGAGTCTTGTACTGACGCCTGCCACTTCCACGAAACACATCGCCACGCGGCTAAAATGGATTCCCGCGTGCTCTCGACAGTCCCAGGGGAGTTTGGGGATAGGCGCGCACCTCCTGCAAGTAACGGGAGGCGTGGTGGCACGCCTCCGAGTGAGAGTCTGTGCACTATGAGGCACATGTGCTAAAGAAGGCGGTGAGCCTTGTACTCACGCCTGCCACTTCCACGAAACGCATGACAACGCCTCCAAAATGAAATCCCAGGTGCACTAGACCCAGGGGAACCTCCGCAATAGACGCGCAACTCCGGGAAATCACGGGCGACGGAGTGGCATGCGTGAGAGTTGGAGGCTGTGCAAGAGGAAGGGGTGAGTCTTGTACTCACGCCTGCTACTTCCACGAAACACATGACCACGCGGCCAAAACGGATTCCCGGGTGCAGTAGATAGTCCCAGGGGAGTTGGAGAGTGGGCGCGCACCTCCTGCCAAATCACGGGAGCCGTAGTGGCACGCCTGCCAGTGAGAGGCTGTGCACTGTGAGGCACCTGTCCTAAAGGGGGCGGTGAGCCTTGTACTCACGCCTGCCACTTCCACGAAACGCATGACAACGCCTCCAAAATGAAATCCCAGGTGCACTAGACCCAGGGGAGCCTCGGCAATAGACGCGCAACTCTGGGAAATCACGGGCGACGGAGTGGCATGCGTGAGAGTGGGAGGCTGTGCAAGAGGAAGGGGTGAGCCTTGTACTCACGCCTGCTACTTCCACGAAACACATCACCACGCGGCCAAAACGGATTCCCGGGTGCACTAGATAGTCCCAAGGGAGTTGAAGAGTAGGCGCGCACCTCCTGCCAAATCACGGGAGCAGTAGTGGCACGCCTGCCAGTAAGAGGCTGTGCACTGTGAGGCACATGTGCTAAAGAAGGCGGTGAGTCTTGTACTCACGCCCGCCACTTCCACGAAACACATCACCACGCGGTTAAAATGAATTCCCGCGTGCACTAGATAGTCCCAGGGGAGTTGGGGGGTAGGCGCGCACCTCCTGAAAGTCACGGGAGTCGTGGTGGCACGCCTCCGAGTGAGAGGCTGTGCACTATGAGGCACATGTGCTAAAGAAGGCGGTGAGCCTTGTACTCACGCCTGCCACTTTTACGAAACGCATGACAACGCCTCCAAAATAAAATCCCAGGTGCACTAGACCCAGCGGAACCTCGGCAAGGGACGTACAACTCCGGGAAATCACGGGCGACGGAGTGGCATGCGTGAGAGTGGGAGGCTGTGGAAGAGGAAGGGGTGAGGCTTGTACTCACGCCTGCTACTTCTACGAAACACATCACCACGCGGCCAAAAGGGATTTCCGGGTGCACAAGATAGTCCCAGGGGAGTTGGAGAGTAGGCGCGCACCTCCTGCCAAATCACGGGAGCCGTAGTGGCACGCCTGCCAGTGAGCTGCCAGTGAGAGGCTGTGCACTGTCAGGCACATGTCCTAAAGAAGGCGGTGAGCCTTCTACTCACGCCTGCCACTTCCACGAAACGCATGACAACGCCTCCAAAATGAAATCCCAGGTGCAATAGACCCAGGGGAACCTCGGCAATAGACGCGCAACTCCGGAAAATCACGGGCGACGGAGTGGCATGCGTGAGAGTGGGAGGCTGTGCAAGAGGAAGGGGTGAGCCTTGTACTCACGCCTACTACTTCCACGAAACACATCACCACGCGGCCAAAACGGATTCCCGGGTGCACTAGATAGTCCCAGGGGAGTTGGAGAGTAGGCGCGCACCTCCTGCCAGATCACGGGAGCCGTAGTGGCACGCCTGCCAGTGAGAGTCTGTGCAACTTGAGGCACATGTGCTAAAGAAGGCGGTCAGTCTGGTACTCACGCCCGCCACTTCCACGAAACACATCACCACGCGGTTAAAATGGATTCCCGCGTGCACTAGATAGTCCCAGGGGAGTTGGGGGATAGGCGCGCACCTCCTGCAAGTCACGGGAGTCGTGGTGGCACGCCTCCGAGTGAGAGGCTGTGCACTATGAGGCACATGTGCTAAAGAAGGCGGTGAGCCTTGTACTCACGCCTGCCACTTTTACGAAACGCATGACAACGCCTCCAAAATAAAATCCCAGGTGCACTAGACCCAGGGGTACCTCGGCAAGGGACGCACAACTCCGGGAAATCACGGGCGACGGAGTGGCATGCGTGAGAGTGGGAGGCTGTGCAAGAGGAAGGGGTGAGGCTTGTACTCACGCCTGCTACTTCCACGAAACACATCACCACGCGGCCAAAACGGATTTCCGGGTGCACAAGATAGTCCCAGGCGAGTTGGAGAGTAGGCGCGCACCTCCTGCCAAATCACGCGAGCCGTAGTGGCACGCCTGCCAGTGAGCTCCCAGTGAGAGGCTGTGAACTGTCAGTCAAATGTCCTAAAGAAGGCGGTGAGCCTTGTACTCACGCCTGCCACTTCCACGAAACGCATGACAACGCCTCCAAAATAAAATCCCAGGTGCAATAGACCCAGGGGAACCTCGGCAATAGACGCGCAGCTCCGGGAAATCACGGGCGACGGAGTGGCATGCGTGAGAGTGGGAGGCTGTGCAAGAGGAAGGGGTAAGCCTTGTACTCACGCCTGCTACTTCCACAAAACACATCACCACGCGGCCAAAACGGATTCCCGGGTGCACTAGATAGTCCCAGGGGAGTTGGAGAGTAGGCGCGCACCTCGTGCCAGATCACGGGAGCCGTAGTGGCACGCCTGCCAGTGAGAGGCTGTGCACTGTGAGGCACATGTACTAAAGAAGGCGGTAAGTCTTGTACTGACGCCTGCCACTTCCACGAAACACATCGCCACGCGGCTAAAATGGATTCCCGCGTGCTCTCGACAGTCCCAGGGGAGTTTGGGGATAGGCGCGCACCTCCTGCAAGTAACGGGAGGCGTGGTGGCACGCCTCCGAGTGAGAGTCTGTGCACTATGAGGCACATGTGCTAAAGAAGGCGGTGAGCCTTGTACTCACGCCTGCCACTTCCACGAAACGCATGACAACGCCTCCAAAATGAAATCCCAGGTGCACTAGACCCAGGGGAACCTCCGCAATAGACGCGCAACTCCGGGAAATCACGGGCGACGGAGTGGCATGCGTGAGAGTTGGAGGCTGTGCAAGAGGAAGGGGTGAGTCTTGTACTCACGCCTGCTACTTCCACGAAACACATTACCACGCGGTCAAAACGGATTCCCGAGTGCAGTAGATAGTCCCAGGGGAGTTGGAGAGTGGGCGCGCACCTCCTGCCAAATCACGGGAGCCGTAGTGGCACGCCTGCCAGTGAGAGGCTGTGCACTGTGAGGCACCTGTCCTAAAGAGGGCGGTGAGCCTTGTACTCACGCCTGCCACTTCCACGAAACGCATGACAACGCCTCCAAAATGAAATCCCAGGTGCACTAGACCCAGGGGAGCCTCGGCAATAGACGCGCAACTCTGGGAAATCACGGGCGACGGAGTGGCATGCGTGAGAGTGGGAGGCTGTGCAAGAGGAAGGGGTGAGCCTTGTACTCACGCCTGCTACTTTCACAAAACACATCACCACGCGGCCAAAACGGATTCCCGAGTGCACTAGATAGTCCCAGGGGAGTTGGAGAGTAGGCGCGCACCTCCTGCCAAATCACGGGAGCCGTAGTGGCACGCCTGCCAGTGAGAGGCTGTGCACTGTGAGGCACATGTGCTAAAGAGGGCGGTGAGTCTTGTACTGACGCCTGCCACTTGCACGAAACACATCGCCACGCGGCTAAAATGGATTCCCGCGTGCTCTCGACAGTCCCAGGGGAGTTTGGGGATAGGCGCGCACCTCCTGCAAGTAACGGGAGGCGTGGTGGCACGCCTCCGAGTGAGAGTCTGTGCACTATGAGGCACATGTGCTAAAGAAGGCGGTGAGCCTTGTACTCACGCCTGCCACTTCCACGAAACGCATGACAACGCCTCCAAAATGAAATCCCAGGTGCACTAGACCCAGGGGAACCTCCGCAATAGACGCGCAACTCCGGGAAATCACGGGCGACGGAGTGGCATGCGTGAGAGTTGGAGGCTGTGCAAGAGGAAGGGGTGAGTCTTGTACTCACGCCTGCTACTTCCACGAAACACATGACCACGCGGCCAAAACGGATTCCCGGGTGCAGTAGATAGTCCCAGGGGAGTTGGAGAGTGGGCGCGCACCTCCTGCCAAATCACGGGAGCCGTAGTGGCACGCCTGCCAGTGAGAGGCTGTGCACTGTGAGGCACCTGTCCTAAAGGGGGCGGTGAGCCTTGTACTCACGCCTGCCACTTCCACGAAACGCATGACAACGCCTCCAAAATGAAATCCCAGGTGCACTAGACCCAGGGGAGCCTCGGCAATAGACGCGCAACTCTGGGAAATCACGGGCGACGGAGTGGCATGCGTGAGAGTGGGAGGCTGTGCAAGAGGAAGGGGTGAGCCTTGTACTCACGCCTGCTACTTCCACGAAACACATCACCACGCGGCCAAAACGGATTCCCGGGTGCACTAGATAGTCCCAAGGGAGTTGAAGAGTAGGCGCGCACCTCCTGCCAAATCACGGGAGCAGTAGTGGCACGCCTGCCAGTAAGAGGCTGTGCACTGTGAGGCACATGTGCTAAAGAAGGCGGTGAGTCTTGTACTCACGCCCGCCACTTCCACGAAACACATCACCACGCGGTTAAAATGAATTCCCGCGTGCACTAGATAGTCCCAGGGGAGTTGGGGGGTAGGCGCGCACCTCCTGAAAGTCACGGGAGTCGTGGTGGCACGCCTCCGAGTGAGAGGCTGTGCACTATGAGGCACATGTGCTAAAGAAGGCGGTGAGCCTTGTACTCACGCCTGCCACTTTTACGAAACGCATGACAACGCCTCCAAAATAAAATCCCAGGTGCACTAGACCCAGCGGAACCTCGGCAAGGGACGTACAACTCCGGGAAATCACGGGCGACGGAGTGGCATGCGTGAGAGTGGGAGGCTGTGGAAGAGGAAGGGGTGAGGCTTGTACTCACGCCTGCTACTTCTACGAAACACATCACCACGCGGCCAAAAGGGATTTCCGGGTGCACAAGATAGTCCCAGGGGAGTTGGAGAGTAGGCGCGCACCTCCTGCCAAATCACGGGAGCCGTAGTGGCACGCCTGCCAGTGAGCTGCCAGTGAGAGGCTGTGCACTGTCAGGCACATGTCCTAAAGAAGGCGGTGAGCCTTCTACTCACGCCTGCCACTTCCACGAAACGCATGACAACGCCTCCAAAATGAAATCCCAGGTGCAATAGACCCAGGGGAACCTCGGCAATAGACGCGCAACTCCGGAAAATCACGGGCGACGGAGTGGCATGCGTGAGAGTGGGAGGCTGTGCAAGAGGAAGGGGTGAGCCTTGTACTCACGCCTACTACTTCCACGAAACACATCACCACGCGGCCAAAACGGATTCCCGGGTGCACTAGATAGTCCCAGGGGAGTTGGAGAGTAGGCGCGCACCTCGTGCCAGATCACGGGAGCCGTAGTGGCACGCCTGCCAGTGAGAGGCTGTGCACTGTGAGGCACATGTACTAAAGAAGGCGGTAAGTCTTGTACTGACGCCTGCCACTTCCACGAAACACATCGCCACGCGGCTAAAATGGATTCCCGCGTGCTCTCGACAGTCCCAGGGGAGTTTGGGGATAGGCGCGCACCTCCTGCAAGTAACGGGAGGCGTGGTGGCACGCCTCCGAGTGAGAGTCTGTGCACTATGAGGCACATGTGCTAAAGAAGGCGGTGAGCCTTGTACTCACGCCTGCCACTTCCACGAAACGCATGACAACGCCTCCAAAATGAAATCCCAGGTGCACTAGACCCAGGGGAACCTCCGCAATAGACGCGCAACTCCGGGAAATCACGGGCGACGGAGTGGCATGCGTGAGAGTTGGAGGCTGTGCAAGAGGAAGGGGTGAGTCTTGTACTCACGCCTGCTACTTCCACGAAACACATTACCACGCGGTCAAAACGGATTCCCGAGTGCAGTAGATAGTCCCAGGGGAGTTGGAGAGTGGGCGCGCACCTCCTGCCAAATCACGGGAGCCGTAGTGGCACGCCTGCCAGTGAGAGGCTGTGCACTGTGAGGCACCTGTCCTAAAGAGGGCGGTGAGCCTTGTACTCACGCCTGCCACTTCCACGAAACGCATGACAACGCCTCCAAAATGAAATCCCAGGTGCACTAGACCCAGGGGAGCCTCGGCAATAGACGCGCAACTCTGGGAAATCACGGGCGACGGAGTGGCATGCGTGAGAGTGGGAGGCTGTGCAAGAGGAAGGGGTGAGCCTTGTACTCACGCCTGCTACTTTCACAAAACACATCACCACGCGGCCAAAACGGATTCCCGAGTGCACTAGATAGTCCCAGGGGAGTTGGAGAGTAGGCGCGCACCTCCTGCCAAATCACGGGAGCCGTAGTGGCACGCCTGCCAGTGAGAGGCTGTGCACTGTGAGGCACATGTGCTAAAGAGGGCGGTGAGTCTTGTACTGACGCCTGCCACTTGCACGAAACACATCGCCACGCGGCTAAAATGGATTCCCGCGTGCTTTCGACAGTCCCAGGGGAGTTTGGGGATAGGCGCGCACCTCCTGCAAGTAACGGGAGGCGTGGTGGCACGCCTCCGAGTGAGAGTCTGTGCACTATGAGGCACATGTGCTAAAGAAGGCGGTGAGCCTTGTACTCACGCCTGCCACTTCCACGAAACGCATGACAACGCCTCCAAAATGAAATCCCAGGTGCACTAGACCCAGGGGAACCTCCGCAATAGACGCGCAACTCCGGGAAATCACGGGCGACGGAGTGGCATGCGTGAGAGTTGGAGGCTGTGCAAGAGGAAGGGGTGAGTCTTGTACTCACGCCTGCTACTTCCACGAAACACATGACCACGCGGCCAAAACGGATTCCCGGGTGCAGTAGATAGTCCCAGGGGAGTTGGAGAGTGGGCGCGCACCTCCTGCCAAATCACGGGAGCCGTAGTGGCACGCCTGCCAGTGAGAGGCTGTGCACTGTGAGGCACCTGTCCTAAAGGGGGCGGTGAGCCTTGTACTCACGCCTGCCACTTCCACGAAACGCATGACAACGCCTCCAAAATGAAATCCCAGGTGCACTAGACCCAGGGGAGCCTCGGCAATAGACGCGCAACTCTGGGAAATCACGGGCGACGGAGTGGCATGCGTGAGAGTGGGAGGCTGTGCAAGAGGAAGGGGTGAGCCTTGTACTCACGCCTGCTACTTCCACGAAACACATCACCACGCGGCCAAAACGGATTCCCGGGTGCACTAGATAGTCCCAAGGGAGTTGAAGAGTAGGCGCGCACCTCCTGCCAAATCACGGGAGCAGTAGTGGCACGCCTGCCAGTAAGAGGCTGTGCACTGTGAGGCACATGTGCTAAAGAAGGCGGTGAGTCTTGTACTCACGCCCGCCACTTCCACGAAACACATCACCACGCGGTTAAAATGAATTCCCGCGTGCACTAGATAGTCCCAGGGGAGTTGGGGGGTAGGCGCGCACCTCCTGAAAGTCACGGGAGTCGTGGTGGCACGCCTCCGAGTGAGAGGCT
Organism: Stylophora pistillata; assembly: GCF_964205215.1. Taxonomy (NCBI): domain Eukaryota; kingdom Metazoa; phylum Cnidaria; class Anthozoa; order Scleractinia; family Pocilloporidae; genus Stylophora; species Stylophora pistillata. The sequence continues at coordinate 95,148 of NC_142521.1, read as the reverse complement.
GTGCACTATGAGGCACATGTGCTAAAGAAGGCGGTGAGCCTTGTACTCACGCCTGCCACTTTTACGAAACGCATGACAACGCCTCCAAAATAAAATCCCAGGTGCACTAGACCCAGCGGAACCTCGGCAAGGGACGTACAACTCCGGGAAATCACGGGCGACGGAGTGGCATGCGTGAGAGTGGGAGGCTGTGGAAGAGGAAGGGGTGAGGCTTGTACTCACGCCTGCTACTTCTACGAAACACATCACCACGCGGCCAAAAGGGATTTCCGGGTGCACAAGATAGTCCCAGGGGAGTTGGAGAGTAGGCGCGCACCTCCTGCCAAATCACGGGAGCCGTAGTGGCACGCCTGCCAGTGAGCTGCCAGTGAGAGGCTGTGCACTGTCAGGCACATGTCCTAAAGAAGGCGGTGAGCCTTCTACTCACGCCTGCCACTTCCACGAAACGCATGACAACGCCTCCAAAATGAAATCCCAGGTGCAATAGACCCAGGGGAACCTCGGCAATAGACGCGCAACTCCGGAAAATCACGGGCGACGGAGTGGCATGCGTGAGAGTGGGAGGCTGTGCAAGAGGAAGGGGTGAGCCTTGTACTCACGCCTACTACTTCCACGAAACACATCACCACGCGGCCAAAACGGATTCCCGGGTGCACTAGATAGTCCCAGGGGAGTTGGAGAGTAGGCGCGCACCTCCTGCCAGATCACGGGAGCCGTAGTGGCACGCCTGCCAGTGAGAGTCTGTGCAACTTGAGGCACATGTGCTAAAGAAGGCGGTCAGTCTGGTACTCACGCCCGCCACTTCCACGAAACACATCACCACGCGGTTAAAATGGATTCCCGCGTGCACTAGATAGTCCCAGGGGAGTTGGGGGATAGGCGCGCACCTCCTGCAAGTCACGGGAGTCGTGGTGGCACGCCTCCGAGTGAGAGGCTGTGCACTATGAGGCACATGTGCTAAAGAAGGCGGTGAGCCTTGTACTCACGCCTGCCACTTTTACGAAACGCATGACAACGCCTCCAAAATAAAATCCCAGGTGCACTAGACCCAGGGGTACCTCGGCAAGGGACGCACAACTCCGGGAAATCACGGGCGACGGAGTGGCATGCGTGAGAGTGGGAGGCTGTGCAAGAGGAAGGGGTGAGGCTTGTACTCACGCCTGCTACTTCCACGAAACACATCACCACGCGGCCAAAACGGATTTCCGGGTGCACAAGATAGTCCCAGGGGAGTTGGAGAGTAGGCGCGCACCTCCTGCCAAATCACGGGAGCCGTAGTGGCACGCCTGCCAGTGAGCTGCCAGTGAGAGGCTGTGAACTGTCAGTCAAATGTCCTAAAGAAGGCGGTGAGCCTTGTACTCACGCCTGCCACTTCCACGAAACGCATGACAACGCCTCCAAAATAAAATCCCAGGTGCAATAGACCCAGGGGAACCTCGGCAATAGACGCGCAGCTCCGGGAAATCACGGGCGACGGAGTGGCATGCGTGAGAGTGGGAGGCTGTGCAAGAGGAAGGGGTGAGCCTTGTACTCACGCCTGCTACTTCCACAAAACACATCACCACGCGGCCAAAACGGATTCCCGGGTGCACTAGATAGTCCCAGGGGAGTTGGAGAGTAGGCGCGCACCTCGTGCCAGATCACGGGAGCCGTAGTGGCACGCCTGCCAGTGAGAGGCTGTGCACTGTGAGGCACATGTGCTAAAGAAGGCGGTAAGTCTTGTACTGACGCCTGCCACTTCCACGAAACACATCGCCACGCGGCTAAAATGGATTCCCGCGTGCTCTCGACAGTCCCAGGGGAGTTTGGGGATAGGCGCGCACCTCCTGCAAGTAACGGGAGGCGTGGTGGCACGCCTCCGAGTGAGAGTCTGTGCACTATGAGGCACATGTGCTAAAGAAGGCGGTGAGCCTTGTACTCACGCCTGCCACTTCCACGAAACGCATGACAACGCCTCCAAAATGAAATCCCAGGTGCACTAGACCCAGGGGAACCTCCGCAATAGACGCGCAACTCCGGGAAATCACGGGCGACGGAGTGGCATGCGTGAGAGTTGGAGGCTGTGCAAGAGGAAGGGGTGAGTCTTGTACTCACGCCTGCTACTTCCACGAAACACATTACCACGCGGTCAAAACGGATTCCCGAGTACAGTAGATAGTCCCAGGGGAGTTGGAGAGTGGGCGCGCACCTCCTGCCAAATCACGGGAGCCGTAGTGGCACGCCTGCCAGTGAGAGGCTGTGCACTGTGAGGCACCTGTCCTAAAGAGGGCGGTGAGCCTTGTACTCACGCCTGCCACTTCCACGAAACGCATGACAACGCCTCCAAAATGAAATCCCAGGTGCACTAGACCCAGGGGAGCCTCGGCAATAGACGCGCAACTCTGGGAAATCACGGGCGACGGAGTGGCATGCGTGAGAGTGGGAGGCTGTGCAAGAGGAAGGGGTGAGCCTTGTACTCACGCCTGCTACTTCCACAAAACACATCACCACGCGGCCAAAACGGATTCCCGAGTGCACTAGATAGTCCCAGGGGAGTTGGAGAGTAGGCGCGCACCTCCTGCCAGATCACGGGAGCCGTAGTGGCACGCCTGCCAGGGAGAGGCTGTGCACTGTGAGGCACATGTGCTAAAGAGGGCGGTGAGTCTTGTACTGACGCCTGCCACTTCCACGAAACACATCGCCACGCGGCTAAAATGGATTCCCGCGTGCTCTCGACAGTCCCAGGGGAGTTTGGGGATAGGCGCGCACCTCCTGCAAGTAACGGGAGGCGTGGTGGCACGCCTCCGAGTGAGAGTCTGTGCACTATGAGGCACATGTGCTAAAGAAGGCGGTGAGCCTTGTACTCACGCCTGCCACTTCCACGAAACGCATGACAACGCCTCCAAAATGAAATCCCAGGTGCACTAGACCCAGGGGAACCTCCGCAATAGACGCGCAACTCCGGGAAATCACGGGCGACGGAGTGGCATGCGTGAGAGTTGGAGGCTGTGCAAGAGGAAGGGGTGAGTCTTGTACTCACGCCTGCTACTTCCACGAAACACATGACCACGCGGCCAAAACGGATTCCCGGGTGCAGTAGATAGTCCCAGGGGAGTTGGAGAGTGGGCGCGCACCTCCTGCCAAATCACGGGAGCCGTAGTGGCACGCCTGCCAGTGAGAGGCTGTGCACTGTGAGGCACCTGTCCTAAAGGGGGCGGTGAGCCTTGTACTCACGCCTGCCACTTCCACGAAACGCATGACAACGCCTCCAAAATGAAATCCCAGGTGCACTAGACCCAGGGGAGCCTCGGCAATAGACGCGCAACTCTGGGAAATCACGGGCGACGGAGTGGCATGCGTGAGAGTGGGAGGCTGTGCAAGAGGAAGGGGTGAGCCTTGTACTCACGCCTGCTACTTCCACGAAACACATCACCACGCGGCCAAAACGGATTCCCGGGTGCACTAGATAGTCCCAAGGGAGTTGAAGAGTAGGCGCGCACCTCCTGCCAAATCACGGGAGCAGTAGTGGCACGCCTGCCAGTAAGAGGCTGTGCACTGTGAGGCACATGTGCTAAAGAAGGCGGTGAGTCTTGTACTCACGCCCGCCACTTCCACGAAACACATCACCACGCGGTTAAAATGAATTCCCGCGTGCACTAGATAGTCCCAGGGGAGTTGGGGGGTAGGCGCGCACCTCCTGAAAGTCACGGGAGTCGTGGTGGCACGCCTCCGAGTGAGAGGCTGTGCACTATGAGGCACATGTGCTAAAGAAGGCGGTGAGCCTTGTACTCACGCCTGCCACTTTTACGAAACGCATGACAAGGCCTCCAAAATAAAATCCCAGGTGCACTAGACCCAGCGGAACCTCGGCAAGGGACGTACAACTCCGGGAAATCACGGGCGACGGAGTGGCATGCGTGAGAGTGGGAGGCTGTGGAAGAGGAAGGGGTGAGGCTTGTACTCACGCCTGCTACTTCCACGAAACACATCACCACGCGGCCAAAAGGGATTTCCGGGTGCACAAGATAGTCCCAGGGGAGTTGGAGAGTAGGCGCGCACCTCCTGCCAAATCACGGGAGCCGTAGTGGCACGCCTGCCAGTGAGCTGCCAGTGAGAGGCTGTGCACTGTCAGGCACATGTCCTAAAGAAGGCGGTGAGCCTTCTACTCACGCCTGCCACTTCCACGAAACGCATGACAACGCCTCCAAAATAAAATCCCAGGTGCAATAGACCCAGGGGAACCTCGGCAATAGACGCGCAACTCCGGAAAATTACGGGCGACGGAGTGGCATGCGTGAGAGTGGGAGGCTGTGCAAGAGGAAGGGGTGAGCCTTGTACTCACGCCTACTACTTCCACGAAACACATCACCACGCGGCCAAAACGGATTCCCGGGTGCACTAGATAGTCCCAGGGGAGTTGGAGAGTAGGCGCGCACCTCCTGCCAGATCACGGGAGCCGTAGTGGCACGCCTGCCAGTGAGAGGCTGTGCAACTTGAGGCACATGTGCTAAAGAAGGCGGTCAGTCTGGTACTCACGCCCGCCACTTCCACGAAACACATCACCACGCGGTTAAAATGGATTCCCGCGTGCACTAGATAGTCCCAGGGGAGTTGGGGGATAGGCGCGCACCTCCTGCAAGTCACGGGAGTCGTGGTGGCACGCCTCCGAGTGAGAGGCTGTGCACTATGAGGCACATGTGCTAAAGAAGGCGGTGAGCCTTGTACTCACGCCTGCCACTTCCACGAAACGCATGACAACGCCTCCAAAATAAAATCCCAGGTGCACTAGACCCAGGGGTACCTCGGCAAGGGACGCACAACTCCGGAAAATCACGGGCGACGGAGTGGCATGCGTGAGAGTGGGAGGCTGTGCAAGAGGAAGGGGTGAGGCTTGTACTCACGCCTGCTACTTCCACGAAACACATCACCACGCGGCCAAAACGGATTTCCGGGTGCACAAGATAGTCCCAGGGGAGTTGGAGAGTAGGCGCGCACCTCCTGCCAAATCACGGGAGCCGTAGTGGCACGCCTGCCAGTGAGCTGCCAGTGAGAGGCTGTGAACTGTCAGTCAAATGTCCTAAAGAAGGCGGTGAGCCTTGTACTCACGCCTGCCACTTCCACGAAACGCATGACAACGCCTCCAAAATAAAATCCCAGGTGCAATAGACCCAGGGGAAGCTCGGCAATAGACGCGCAGCTCCGGGAAATTACGGGCGACGGAGTGGCATGCCTGAGAGTGGGAGGCTGTGCAAGAGGAAGGGGTGAGCCTTGTACTCACGCCTGCTACTTCCACAAAACACATCACCACGCGGCCAAAACGGATTCCCGGGTGCACTAGATAGTCCCAGGGGAGTTGGAGAGTAGGCGCGCACCTCGTGCCAGATCACGGGAGCCGTAGTGGCACGCCTGCCAGTGAGAGGCTGTGCACTGTGAGGCACATGTGCTAAAGAAGGCGGTAAGTCTTGTACTGACGCCTGCCACTTCCACGAAACACATCGCCACGCGGCTAAAATGGATTCCCGCGTGCTCTCGACAGTCCCAGGGGAGTTTGGGGATAGGCGCGCACCTCCTGCAAGTAACGGGAGTCGTGGTGGCACGCCTCCGAGTGAGAGTCTGTGCACTATGAGGCACATGTGCTAAAGAAGGCGGTGAGCCTTGTACTCACGCCTTCCACTTCCACGAAACGCATGACAACGCCTCCAAAATGAAATCCCAGGTGCACTAGACCCAGGGGAACCTCCGCAATAGACGCGCAACTCCGGGAAATCACGGGCGACGGAGTGGCATGCGTGAGAGTTGGAGGCTGTGCAAGAGGAAGGGGTGAGTCTTGTACTCACGCCTGCTACTTCCACAAAACACATTACCACGCGGTCAAAACGGATTCCCGAGTGCAGTAGATAGTCCCAGGGGAGTTGGAGAGTGGGCGCGCACCTCCTGCCAAATCACGGGAGCCGTATTGGCACGCCTGCCAGTGAGAGGCTGTGCACTGTGAGGCACCTGTCCTAAAGAGGGCGGTGAGCCTTGTACTCACGCCTGCCACTTCCACGAAACGCATGACAACGCCTCCAAAATGAAATCCCAGGTGCACTAGACCCAGGGGAGCCTCGGCAATAGACGCGCAACTCTGGGAAATCACGGGCGACGGAGTGGCATGCGTGAGAGTGGGAGGCTGTGCAAGAGGAAGGGGTGAGCCTTGTACTCACGCCTGCTACTTCCACAAAACACATCACCACGCGGCCAAAACGGATTCCCGAGTGCACTAGATAGTCCCAGGGGAGTTGGAGAGTAGGCGCGCACCTCCTGCCAGATCACGGGAGCCGTAGTGGCACGCCTGCCAGTGAGAGGCTGTGCACTGTGAGGCACATGTGCTAAAGAGGGCGGTGAGTCTTGTACTGACGCCTGCCACTTCCACGAAACACATCGCCACGCGGCTAAGATGGATTCCCGCGTGCTCTCGACAGTCCCAGGGGAGTTTAAGGATAGGCGCGCACCTCCTGCAAGTAACGGGAGGCGTGGTGGCACGCCTCCGAGTGAGAGTCTGTGCACTATGAGGCACATGTGCTAAAGAAGGCGGTGAGCCTTGTACTCACGCCTGCCACTTCCACGAAACGCATGACAACGCCTCCAAAATGAAATCCCAGGTGCACTAGACCCAGGGGAACCTCCGCAATAGACGCGCAACTCCGGGAAATCACGGGCGACGGAGTGGCATGCGTGAGAGTTGGAGGCTGTGCAAGAGGAAGGGGTGAGTCTTGTACTCACGCCTGCTACTTCCACGAAACACATGCCCACGCGGCCAAAACGGATTCCCGGGTGCAGTAGATAGTCCCAGGGGAGTTGGAGAGTGGGCGCGCACCTCCTGCCAAATCACGGGAGCCGTAGTGGCACGCCTGCCAGTGAGAGGCTGTGCACTGTGAGGCACCTGTCCTAAAGGGGGCGGTGAGCCTTGTACTCACGCCTGCCACTTCCACGAAACGCATGACAACGCCTCCAAAATGAAATCCCAGGTGCACTAGACCCAGGGGAGCCTCGGCAATAGACGCGCAACTCTGGGAAATCACGGGCGACGGAGTGGCATGCGTGAGAGTGGGAGGCTGTGCAAGAGGAAGGGGTGAGCCTTGTACTCACGCCTGCTACTTCCACGAAACACATCACCACGCGGCCAAAACGGATTCCCGGGTGCACTAGATAGTCCCAAGGGAGTTGAAGAGTAGGCGCGCACCTCCTGCCAAATCACGGGAGCAGTAGTGGCACGCCTGCCAGTAAGAGGCTGTGCACTGTGAGGCACATGTGCTAAAGAAGGCGGTGAGTCTTGTACTCACGCCCGCCACTTCCACGAAACACATCACCACGCGGTTAAAATGAATTCCCGCGTGCACTAGATAGTCCCAGGGGAGTTGGGGGGTAGGCGCGCACCTCCTGCAAGTCACGGGAGTCGTGGTGGCACGCCTCCGAGTGAGAGGCTGTGCACTATGAGGCACATGTGCTAAAGAAGGCGGTGAGCCTTGTACTCACGCCTGCCACTTTTACGAAACGCATGACAACGCCTCCAAAATAAAATCCCAGGTGCACTAGACCCAGCGGAACCTCGGCAAGGGACGTACAACTCCGGGAAATCACGGGCGACGGAGTGGCATGCGTGAGAGTGGGAGGCTGTGGAAGAGGAAGGGGTGAGGCTTGTACTCACGCCTGCTACTTCCACGAAACACATCACCACGCGGCCAAAAGGGATTTCCGGGTGCACAAGATAGTCCCAGGGGAGTTGGAGAGTAGGCGCGCACCTCCTGCCAAATCACGGGAGCCGTAGTGGCACGCCTGCCAGTGAGCTGCCAGTGAGAGGCTGTGCACTGTCAGGCACATGTCCTAAAGAAGGCGGTGAGCCTTCTACTCACGCCTGCCACTTCCACGAAACGCATGACAACGCCTCCAAAATGAAATCCCAGGTGCAATAGACCCAGGGGATCCTCGGCAATAGACGCGCAACTCCGGAAAATCACGGGCGACGGAGTGGCATGCGTGAGAGTGGGAGGCTGTGCAAGAGGAAGGGGTGAGCCTTGTACTCACGCCTACTACTTCCACGAAACACATCACCACGCAGCCAAAACGGATTCCCGGGTGCACTAGATAGTCCCAGGGGAGTTGGAGAGTAGGCGCGCACCTCCTGCCAGATCACGGGAGCCGTAGTGGCACGCCTGCCAGTGAGAGTCTGTGCAACTTGAGGCACATGTGCTAAAGAAGGCGGTCAGTCTGGTACTCACGCCCGCCACTTCCACGAAACACATCACCACGCGGTTAAAAAGGATTCCCGCGTGCACTAGATAGTCCCAGGGGAGTTGGGGGATAGGCGCGCACCTCCTGCAAGTCACGGGAGTCGTGGTGGCACGCCTCCGAGTGAGAGGCTGTGCACTATGAGGCACATGTGCTAAAGAAGGCGGTGAGCCTTGTACTCACGCCTGCCACTTTTACGAAACGCATGACAACGCCTCCAAAATAAAATCCCAGGTGCACTAGACCCAGGGGTACCTCGGCAAGGGACGCACAACTCCGGGAAATCACGGGCGACGGAGTGGCATGCGTGAGAGTGGGAGGCTGTGCAAGAGGAAGGGGTGAGGCTTGTACTCACGCCTGCTACTTCCACGAAACACATCACCACGCGGCCAAAACGGATTTCCGGGTGCACAAGATAGTCCCAGGGGAGTTGGAGAGTAGGCGCGCACCTCCTGCCAAATCACGGGAGCCGTAGTGGCACGCCTGCCAGTGAGCTGCCAGTGAGAGGCTGTGAACTGTCAGTCAAATGTCCTAAAGAAGGCGGTGAGCCTTGTACTCACGCCTGCCACTTCCACGAAACGCATGACAACGCCTCCAAAATAAAATCCCAGGTGCAATAGACCCAGGGGAACCTCGGCAATAGACGCGCAGCTCCGGGAAATCACGGGCGACGGAGTGGCATGCGTGAGAGTGGGAGGCTGTGCAAGAGGAAGGGGTGAGCCTTGTACTCACGCCTGCTACTTCCACAAAACACATCACCACGCGGCCAAAACGGATTCCCGGGTGCACTAGATAGTCCCAGGGGAGTTGGAGAGTAGGCGCGCACCTCGTGCCAGATCACGGGAGCCGTAATGGCACGCCTGCCAGTGAGAGGCTGTGCACTGTGAGGCACATGTGCTAAAGAAGGCGGTAAGTCTTGTACTGACGCCTGCCACTTCCACGAAACACATCGCCACGCGGCTAAAATGGATTCCCGCGTGCTCTCGACAGTCCCAGGGGAGTTTGGGGATAGGCGCGCACCTCCTGCAAGTAACGGGAGGCGTGGTGGCACGCCTCCGAGTGAGAGTCTGTGCACTATGAGGCACATGTGCTAAAGAAGGCGGTGAGCCTTGTACTCACGCCTGCCACTTCCACGAAACGCATGACAACGCCTCCAAAATGAAATCCCAGGTGCACTAGACCCAGGGGAACCTCCGCAATAGACGCGCAACTCCGGGAAATCACGGGCGACGGAGTGTCATGCGTGAGAGTTGGAGGCTGTGCAAGAGGAAGGGGTGAGTCTTGTACTCACGCCTGCTACTTCCACGAAACACATTACCACGCGGTCAAAACGGATTCCCGAGTGCAGTAGATAGTCCCAGGGGAGTTGGAGAGTGGGCGCGCACCTCCTGCCAAATCACGGGAGCCGTAGTGGCACGCCTGCCAGTGAGAGGCTGTGCACTGTGAGGCACCTGTCCTAAAGAGGGCGGTGAGCCTTGTACTCACGCCTGCCACTTCCACGAAACGCATGACAACGCCTCCAAAATGAAATCCCAGGTGCACTAGACCCAGGGGAGCCTCGGCAATAGACGCGCAACTCTGGGAAATCACGGGCGACGGAGTGGCATGCGTGAGAGTGGGAGGCTGTGCAAGAGGAAGGGGTGAGCCTTGTACTCACGCCTGCTACTTCCACAAAACACATCACCACGCGGCCAAAACGGATTCCCGAGTGCACTAGATAGTCCCAGGGGAGTTGGAGAGTAGGCGCGCACCTCCTGCCAGATCACGGGAGCCGTAGTGGCACGCCTGCCAGTGAGAGGCTGTGCACTGTGAGGCACATGTGCTAAAGAGGGCGGTGAGTCTTGTACTGACGCCTGCGACTTCCACGAAACACATTGCCACGCGGCTAAAATGGATTCCCGCGTGCTCTTGACAGTCCCAGGGGAGTTTAAGGATAGGCGCGCACCTCCTGCAAGTAACGGGAGGCGTGGTGGCACGCCTCCGAGTGAGAGTCTGTGCACTATGAGGCACATGTGCTAAAGAAGGCGGTGAGTCTTGTACTCACGCCTGCCACTTCCACGAAACGCATGACAACGCCTCCAAAATGAAATCCCAGGTGCACTAGACCCAGGGGAACCTCCGCAATAGACGCGCAACTCCGGGAAATCACGGGCGACGGAGTGGCATGCGTGAGAGTTGGAGGCTGTGCAAGAGGAAGGGGTGAGTCTTGTACTCACGCCTGCTACTTCCACGAAACACATGACCACGCGGCCAAAACGGATTCCCGGGTGCAGTAGATAGTCCCAGGGGAGTTGGAGAGTGGGCGCGCACCTCCTGCCAAATCACGGGAGCCGTAGTGGCACGCCTGCCAGTGAGAGGCTGTGCACTGTGAGGCACCTGTCCTAAAGGGGGCGGTGAGCCTTGTACTCACGCCTGCCACTTCCACGAAACGCATGACAACGCCTCCAAAATGAAATCCCAGGTGCACTAGACCCAGGGGAGCCTCGGCAATAGACGCGCAACTCTGGGAAATCACGGGCGACGGAGTGGCATGCGTGAGAGTGGGAGGCTGTGCAAGAGGAAGGGGTGAGCCTTGTACTCACGCCTGCTACCTCCACGAAACACATCACCACGCGGCCAAAACGGATTCCCGGGTGCACTAGATAGTCCCAAGGGAGTTGAAGAGTAGGCGCGCACCTCCTGCCAAATCACGGGAGCAGTAGTGGCACGCCTGCCAGTAAGAGGCTGTGCACTGTGAGGCACATGTGCTAAAGAAGGCGGTGCTTCTTGTACTCACGCCCGCCACTTCCACGAAACACATCACCACGCGGTTAAAATGAATTCCCGCGTGCACTAGATAGGCCCAGGGGAGTTGGGGGGTAGGCGCGCACCTCCTGATAGTCACGGGAGTCGTGGTGGCACGCCTCCGAGTGAGAGGCTGTGCACTATGAGGCACATGTGCTAAAGAAGGCGGTGAGCCTTGTACTCACGCCTGCCACTTTTACGAAACGCATGACAACGCCTCCAAAATAAAATCCCAGGTGCACTAGACCCAGCGGAACCTCGGCAAGGGACGTACAACTCCGGGAAATCACGGGCGACGGAGTGGCATGCGTGAGAGTGGGAGGCTGTGGAAGAGGAAGGGGTGAGGCTTGTACTCACGCCTGCTACTTCCACGAAACACATCACCACGCGGCCAAAAGGGATTTCCGGGTGCACAAGATAGTCCCAGGGGAGTTGGAGAGTAGGCGCGCACCTCCTGCCAAATCACGGGAGCCGTAGTGGCACGCCTGCCAGTGAGCTGCCAGTGAGAGGCTGTGCACTGTCAGGCACATGTCCTAAAGAAGGCGGTGAGCCTTCTACTCACGCCTGCCACTTCCACGAAACGCATGACAACGCCTCCAAAATGAAATCCCAGGTGCAATAGACCCAGGGGAACCTCGGCAATAGACGCGCAACTCCGGAAAATCACGGGCGACGGAGTGGCATGCGTGAGAGTGGGAGGCTGTGCAAGAGGAAGGGGTGAGCCTTGTACTCACGCCTACTACTTCCACGAAACACATCACCACGCGGCCAAAACGGATTCCCGGGTGCACTAGATAGTCCCAGGGGAGTTGGAGAGTAGGCGCGCACCTCCTGCCAGATCACGGGAGCCGTAGTGGCACGCCTGCCAGTGAGAGGCTGTGCAACTTGAGGCACATGTGCTAAAGAAGGCGGTCAGTCTGGTACTCACGCCCGCCACTTCCACGAAACACATCACCACGCGGTTAAAATGGATTCCCGCGTGCACTAGATAGTCCCAGGGGAGTTGGGGGATAGGCGCGCACCTCCTGCAAGTCACGGGAGTCGTGGTGGCACGCCTCCGAGTGAGAGGCTGTGCACTATGAGGCACATGTGCTAAAGAAGGCGGTGAGCCTTGTACTCACGCCTGCCACTTTTACGAAACGCATGACAACGCCTCCAAAATAAAATCCCAGGTGCACTAGACCCAGGGGTACCTCGGCAAGGGACGCACAACTCCGGGAAATCACGGGCGACGGAGTGGCATGCGTGAGAGTGGGAGGCTGTGCAAGAGGAAGGGGTGAGGCTTGTACTCACGCCTGCTACTTCCACGAAACACATCACCACGCGGCCAAAACGGATTTCCGGGTGCACAAGATAGTCCCAGGGGAGTTGGAGAGTAGGCGCGCACCTCCTGCCAAATCACGGGAGCCGTAGTGGCACGCCTGCCAGTGAGCTGCCAGTGAGAGGCTGTGAACTGTCAGTCAAATGTCCTAAAGAAGGCGGTGAGCCTTGTACTCACGCCTGCCACTTCCACGAAACGCATGACAACGCCTCCAAAATGAAATCCCAGGTGCACTAGACCCAGGGGAGCCTCGGCAATAGACGCGCAACTCTGGGAAATCACGGGCGACGGAGTGGCATGCGTGAGAGTGGGAGGCTGTGCAAGAGGAAGGGGTGAGCCTTGTACTCACGCCTGCTACTTCCACGAAACACATCACCACGCGGCCAAAACGGATTCCCGGGTGCACTAGATAGTCCCAAGGGAGTTGAAGAGTAGGCGCGCACCTCCTGCCAAATCACGGGAGCAGTAGTGGCACGCCTGCCAGTAAGAGGCTGTGCACTGTGAGGCACATGTGCTAAAGAAGGCGGTGAGTCTTGTACTCACGCCTGCCACTTCCACGAAACACATCACCACGCGGTTAAAATGAATTCCCGCGTGCACTAGATAGTCCCAGGGGAGTTGGGGGGTAGGCGCGCACCTCCTGAAAGTCACGGGAGTCGTGGTGGCACGCCCCCGAGTGAGAGGCTGTGCACTATGAGGCACATGTGCTAAAGAAGGCGGTGAGCCTTGTACTCACGCCTGCCACTTTTACGAAACGCATGACAAGGCCTCCAAAATAAAATCCCAGGTGCACTAGACCCAGCGGAACCTCGGCAAGGGACGTACAACTCCGGGAAATCACGGGCGACGGAGTGGCATGCATGAGAGTGGGAGGCTGTGGAAGAGGAAGGGGTGAGGCTTGTACTCACGCCTGCTACTTCCACGAAACACATCACCACGCGGCCAAAAGGGATTTCCGGGTGCACAAGATAGTCCCAGGGGAGTTGGAGAGTAGGCGCGCACCTCCTGCCAAATCACGGGAGCCGTAGTGGCACGCCTGCCAGTGAGCTGCCAGTGAGAGGCTGTGCACTGTCAGGCACATGTCCTAAAGAAGGCGGTGAGCCTTCTACTCACGCCTGCCACTTCCACGAAACGCATGACAACGCCTCCAAAATGAAATCCCAGGTGCAATAGACCCAGGGGAACCTCGGCAATAGACGCGCAACTCCGGAAAATCACGGGCGACGGAGTGGCATGCGTGAGAGTGGGAGGCTGTGCAAGAGGAAGGGGTGAGCCTTGTACTCACGCCTACTACTTCCACGAAACACATCACCACGCGGCCAAAACGGATTCCCGGGTGCACTAGATAGTCCCAGGGGAGTTGGAGAGTAGGCGCGCACCTCCTGCCAGATCACGGGAGCCGTAGTGGCACGCCTGCCAGTGAGAGGCTGTGCAACTTGAGGCACATGTGCTAAAGAAGGCGGTCAGTCTGGTACTCACGCCCGCCACTTCCACGAAACACATCACCACGCGGTTAAAATGGATTCCCGCGTGCACTAGATAGTCCCAGGGGAGTTGGGGGATAGGCGCGCACCTCCTGCAAGTCACGGGAGTCGTGGTGGCACGCCTCCGAGTGAGAGGCTGTGCACTATGAGGCACATGTGCTAAAGAAGGCGGTGAGCCTTGTACTCACGCCTGCCACTTTTACGAAACGCATGACAACGCCTCCAAAATAAAATCCCAGGTGCACTAGACCCAGGGGTACCTCGGCAAGGGACGCACAACTCCGGGAAATCACGGGCGACGGAGTGGCATGCGTGAGAGTGGGAGGCTGTGCAAGAGGAAGGGGTGAGGCTTGTACTCACGCCTGCTACTTCCACGAAACACATCACCACGCGGCCAAAACGGATTTCCGGGTGCACAAGATAGTCCCAGGGGAGTTGGAGAGTAGGCGCGCACCTCCTGCCAAATCACGGGAGCCGTAGTGGCACGCCTGCCAGTGAGCTGCCAGTGAGAGGCTGTGAACTGTCAGTCAAATGTCCTAAAGAAGGCGGTGAGCCTTGTACTCACGCCTGCCACTTCCACGAAACGCATGACAACGCCTCCAAAATGAAATCCCAGGTGCACTAGACCCAGGGGAGCCTCGGCAATAGACGCGCAACTCTGGGAAATCACGGGCGACGGAGTGGCATGCGTGAGAGTGGGAGGCTGTGCAAGAGGAAGGGGTGAGCCTTGTACTCACGCCTGCTACTTCCACGAAACACATCACCACGCGGCCAAAACGGATTCCCGGGTGCACTAGATAGTCCCAAGGGAGTTGAAGAGTAGGCGCGCACCTCCTGCCAAATCACGGGAGCAGTAGTGGCACGCCTGCCAGTAAGAGCCTGTGCACTGTGAGGCACATGTGCTAAAGAAGGCGGTGAGTCTTGTACTCACGCCTGCCACTTCCACGAAACACATCACCACGCGGTTAAAATGAATTCCCGCGTGCACTAGATAGTCCCAGGGGAGTTGGGGGGTAGGCGCGCACCTCCTGAAAGTCACGGGAGTCGTGGTGGCACGCCCCCGAGTGAGAGGCTGTGCACTATGAGGCACATGTGCTAAAGAAGGCGGTGAGCCTTGTACTCACGCCTGCCACTTTTACGAAACGCATGACAAGGCCTCCAAAATAAAATCCCAGGTGCACTAGACCCAGCGGAACCTCGGCAAGGGACGTACAACTCCGGGAAATCACGGGCGACGGAGTGGCATGCGTGAGAGTGGGAGGCTGTGGAAGAGGAAGGGGTGAGGCTTGTACTCACGCCTGCTACTTCCACGAAACACATCACCACGCGGCCAAAAGGGATTTCCGGGTGCACAAGATAGTCCCAGGGGAGTTGGAGAGTAGGCGCGCACCTCCTGCCAAATCACGGGAGCCGTAGTGGCACGCCTGCCAGTGAGCTGCCAGTGAGAGGCTGTGCACTGTCAGGCACATGTCCTAAAGAAGGCGGTGAGCCTTCTACTCACGCCTGCCACTTCCACGAAACGCATGACAACGCCTCCAAAATGAAATCCCAGGTGCAATAGACCCAGGGGAACCTCGGCAATAGACGCGCAACTCCGGAAAATCACGGGCGACGGAGTGGCATGCGTGAGAGTGGGAGGCTGTGCAAGAGGAAGGGGTGAGCCTTGTACTCACGCCTACTACTTCCACGAAACACATCACCACGCGGCCAAAACGGATTCCCGGGTGCACTAGATAGTCCCAGGGGAGTTGGAGAGTAGGCGCGCACCTCCTGCCAGATCACGGGAGCCGTAGTGGCACGCCTGCCAGTGAGAGGCTGTGCAACTTGAGGCACATGTGCTAAAGAAGGCGGTCAGTCTGGTACTCACGCCCGCCACTTCCACGAAACACATCACCACGCGGTTAAAATGGATTCCCGCGTGCACTAGATAGTCCCAGGGGAGTTGGGGGATAGGCGCGCACCTCCCGCAAGTCACGGGAGTCGTGGTGGCACGCCTCCGAGTGAGAGGCTGTGCACTATGAGGCACATGTGCTAAAGAAGGCGGTGAGCCTTGTACTCACGCCTGCCACTTTTACGAAACGCATGACAACGCCTCCAAAATAAAATCCCAGGTGCACTAGACCCAGGGGTACCTCGGCAAGGGACGCACAACTCCGGGAAATCACGGGCGACGGAGTGGCATGCGTGAGAGTGGGAGGCTGTGCAAGAGGAAGGGGTGAGGCTTGTACTCACGCCTGCTACTTCCACGAAACACATCACCACGCGGCCAAAACGGATTTCCGGGTGCACAAGATAGTCCCAGGGGAGTTGGAGAGTAGGCGCGCACCTCCTGCCAAATCACGGGAGCCGTAGTGGCACGCCTGCCAGTGAGCTGCCAGTGAGAGGCTGTGAACTGTCAGTCAAATGTCCTAAAGAAGGCGGTGAGCCTTGTACTCACGCCTGCCACTTCCACGAAACGCATGACAACGCCTCCAAAATGAAATCCCAGGTGCACTAGACCCAGGGGAGCCTCGGCAATAGACGCGCAACTCTGGGAAATCACGGGCGACGGAGTGGCATGCGTGAGAGTGGGAGGCTGTGCAAGAGGAAGGGGTGAGCCTTGTACTCACGCCTGCTACTTCCACGAAACACATCACCACGCGGCCAAAACGGATTCCCGGGTGCACTAGATAGTCCCAAGGGAGTTGAAGAGTAGGCGCGCACCTCCTGCCAAATCACGGGAGCAGTAGTGGCACGCCTGCCAGTAAGAGGCT
Organism: Stylophora pistillata; assembly: GCF_964205215.1. NCBI lineage: Eukaryota > Metazoa > Cnidaria > Anthozoa > Scleractinia > Pocilloporidae > Stylophora > Stylophora pistillata. Next base: position 78,559 of record NC_142521.1, on the reverse strand, counting down.
GTGCACTGTGAGGCACATGTGCTAAAGAAGGCGGTGAGTCTTGTACTCACGCCTGCCACTTCCACGAAACACATCACCACGCGGTTAAAATGAATTCCCGCGTGCACTAGATAGTCCCAGGGGAGTTGGGGGGTAGGCGCGCACCTCCTGAAAGTCACGGGAGTCGTGGTGGCACGCCCCCGAGTGAGAGGCTGTGCACTATGAGGCACATGTGCTAAAGAAGGCGGTGAGCCTTGTACTCACGCCTGCCACTTTTACGAAACGCATGACAAGGCCTCCAAAATAAAATCCCAGGTGCACTAGACCCAGCGGAACCTCGGCAAGGGACGTACAACTCCGGGAAATCACGGGCGACGGAGTGGCATGCGTGAGAGTGGGAGGCTGTGGAAGAGGAAGGGGTGAGGCTTGTACTCACGCCTGCTACTTCCACGAAACACATCACCACGCGGCCAAAAGGGATTTCCGGGTGCACAAGATAGTCCCAGGGGAGTTGGAGAGTAGGCGCGCACCTCCTGCCAAATCACGGGAGCCGTAGTGGCACGCCTGCCAGTGAGCTGCCAGTGAGAGGCTGTGCACTGTCAGGCACATGTCCTAAAGAAGGCGGTGAGCCTTCTACTCACGCCTGCCACTTCCACGAAACGCATGACAACGCCTCCAAAATGAAATCCCAGGTGCAATAGACCCAGGGGAACCTCGGCAATAGACGCGCAACTCCGGAAAATCACGGGCGACGGAGTGGCATGCGTGAGAGTGGGAGGCTGTGCAAGAGGAAGGGGTGAGCCTTGTACTCACGCCTACTACTTCCACGAAACACATCACCACGCGGCCAAAACGGATTCCCGGGTGCACTAGATAGTCCCAGGAGAGTTGGAGAGTAGGCGCGCACCTCCTGCCAGATCACGGGAGCCGTAGTGGCACGCCTGCCAGTGAGAGGCTGTGCAACTTGAGGCACATGTGCTAAAGAAGGCGGTCAGTCTGGTACTCACGCCCGCCACTTCCACGAAACACATCACCACGCGGTTAAAATGGATTCCCGCGTGCACTAGATAGTCCCAGGGGAGTTGGGGGATAGGCGCGCACCTCCCGCAAGTCACGGGAGTCGTGGTGGCACGCCTCCGAGTGAGAGGCTGTGCACTATGAGGCACATGTGCTAAAGAAGGCGGTGAGCCTTGTACTCACGCCTGCCACTTTTACGAAACGCATGACAACGCCTCCAAAATAAAATCCCAGGTGCACTAGACCCAGGGGTACCTCGGCAAGGGACGCACAACTCCGGGAAATCACGGGCGACGGAGTGGCATGCGTGAGAGTGGGAGGCTGTGCAAGAGGAAGGGGTGAGGCTTGTACTCACGCCTGCTACTTCCACGAAACACATCACCACGCGGCCAAAACGGATTTCCGGGTGCACAAGATAGTCCCAGGGGAGTTGGAGAGTAGGCGCGCACCTCCTGCCAAATCACGGGAGCCGTAGTGGCACGCCTGCCAGTGAGCTGCCAGTGAGAGGCTGTGAACTGTCAGTCAAATGTCCTAAAGAAGGCGGTGAGCCTTGTACTCACGCCTGCCACTTCCACGAAACGCATGACAACGCCTCCAAAATAAAATCCCAGGTGCACTAGACCCAGGGGAACCTCGGCAATAGACGCGCAGCTCCGGGAAATCACGGGCGACGGAGTGGCATGCGTGAGAGTGGGAGGCTGTGCAAGAGGAAGGGGTGAGCCTTGTACTCACGCCTGCTACTTCCACAAAACACATCACCACGCGGCCAAAACGGATTCCCGGGTGCACTAGATAGTCCCAGGGGAGTTGGAGAGTAGGCGCGCACCTCGTGCCAGATCACGGGAGCCGTAGTGGCACGCCTGCCAGTGAGAGGCTGTGCACTGTGAGGCACATGTGCTAAAGAAGGCGGTAAGTCTTGTACTGACGCCTGCCACTTCCACGAAATACATCGCCACGCGGCTAAAATGGATTCCCGCGTGCTCTCGACAGTCCCAGGGGAGTTTGGGGATAGGCGCGCACCTCCTGCAAGTAACGGGAGGCGTGGTGGCACGCCTCCGAGTGAGAGTCTGTGCACTATGAGGCACATGTGCTAAAGAAGGCGGTGAGCCTTGTACTCACGCCTGCCACTTCCACGAAACGCATGACAACGCCTCCAAAATGAAATCCCAGGTGCACTAGACCCAGGGGAACCTCCGCAATAGACGCGCAACTCCGGGAAATCACGGGCGACGGAGTGTCATGCGTGAGAGTTGGAGGCTGTGCAAGAGGAAGGGGTGAGTCTTGTACTCACGCCTGCTACTTCCACGAAACACATTACCACGCGGTCAAAACGGATTCCCGAGTGCAGTAGATAGTCCCAGGGGAGTTGGAGAGTGGGCGCGCACCTCCTGCCAAATCACGGGAGCCGTAGTGGCACGCCTGCCAGTGAGAGGCTGTGCACTGTGAGGCACCTGTCCTAAAGAGGGCGGTGAGCCTTGTACTCACGCCTGCCACTTCCACGAAACGCATGACAACGCCTCCAAAATGAAATCCCAGGTGCACTAGACCCAGGGGAGCCTCGGCAATAGACGCGCAACTCTGGGAAATCACGGGCGACGGAGTGGCATGCGTGAGAGTGGGAGGCTGTGCAAGAGGAAGGGGTGAGCCTTGTACTCACGCCTGCTACTTCCACAAAACACATCACCACGCGGCCAAAACGGATTCCCGAGTGCACTAGATAGTCCCAGGGGAGTTGGAGAGTAGGCGCGCACCTCCTGCCAGATCACGGGAGCCGTAGTGGCACGCCTGCCAGTGAGAGGCTGTGCACTGTGAGGCACATGTGCTAAAGAGGGCGGTGAGTCTTGTACTGACGCCTGCCACTTCCCCGAAACACATTGCCACGCGGCTAAAATGGATTCCCGCGTGCTCTCGACAGTCCCAGGGGAGTTTAAGGATAGGCGCGCACCTCCTGCAAGTAACGGGAGGCGTGGTGGCACGCCTCCGAGTGAGAGTCTGTGCACTATGAGGCACATGTGCTAAAGAAGGCGGTGAGCCTTGTACTCACGCCTGCCACTTCCACGAAACGCATGACAACGCCTCCAAAATGAAATCCCAGGTGCACTAGACCCAGGGGAACCTCCGCAATAGACGCGCAACTCCGGGAAATCACGGGCGACGGAGTGGCATGCGTGAGAGTTGGAGGCTGTGCAAGAGGAAGGGGTGAGTCTTGTACTCACGCCTGCTACTTCCACGAAACACATGACCACGCGGCCAAAACGGATTCCCGGGTGCAGTAGATAGTCCCAGGGGAGTTGGAGAGTGGGCGCGCACCTCCTGCCAAATCACGGGAGCCGTAGTGGCACGCCTGCCAGTGAGAGGCTGTGCACTGTGAGGCACCTGTCCTAAAGGGGGCGGTGAGCCTTGTACTCACGCCTGCCACTTCCACGAAACGCATGACAACGCCTCCAAAATGAAATCCCAGGTGCACTAGACCCAGGGGAGCCTCGGCAATAGACGCGCAACTCTGGGAAATCACGGGCGACGGAGTGGCATGCGTGAGAGCGGGAGGCTGTGCAAGAGGAAGGGGTGAGCCTGGTACTCACGCCTGCTACTTCCACGAAACACATCACCACGCGGCCAAAACGGATTCCCGGGTGCACTAGATAGTCCCAAGGGAGTTGAAGAGTAGGCGCGCACCTCCTGCCAAATCACGGGAGCAGTAGTGGCACGCCTGCCAGTAAGAGGCTGTGCACTGTGAGGCACATGTGCTAAAGAAGGCGGTGAGTCTTGTACTCACGCCCGCCACTTCCACGAAACACATCACCACGCGGTTAAAATGAATTCCCGCGTGCACTAGATAGGCCCAGGGGAGTTGGGGGGTAGGCGCGCACCTCCTGAAAGTCACGGGAGTCGTGGTGGCACGCCTCCGAGTGAGAGGCTGTGCACTATGAGGCACATGTGCTAAAGAAGGCGGTGAGCCTTGTACTCACGCCTGCCACTTTTACGAAACGCATGACAACGCCTCCAAAATAAAATCCCAGGTGCACTAGACCCAGCGGAACCTCGGCAAGGGACGTACAACTCCGGGAAATCACGGGCGACGGAGTGGCATGCGTGAGAGTGGGAGGCTGTGGAAGAGGAAGGGGTGAGGCTTGTACTCACGCCTGCTACTTCCACGAAACACATCACCACGCGGCCAAAAGGGATTTCCGGGTGCACAAGATAGTCCCAGGGGAGTTGGAGAGTAGGCGCGCACCTCCTGCCAAATCACGGGAGCCGTAGTGGCACGCCTGCCAGTGAGCTGCCAGTGAGAGGCTGTGCACTGTCAGGCACATGTCCTAAAGAAGGCGGTGAGCCTTCTACTCACGCCTGCCACTTCCACGAAACGCATGACAACGCCTCCAAAATGAAATCCCAGGTGCAATAGACCCAGGGGAACCTCGGCAATAGACGCGCAACTCCGGAAAATCACGGGCGACGGAGTGGCATGCGTGAGAGTGGGAGGCTGTGCAAGAGGAAGGGGTGAGCCTTGTACTCACGCCTACTACTTCCACGAAACACATCACCACGCGGCCAAAACGGATTCCCGGGTGCACTAGATAGTCCCAGGGGAGTTGGAGAGTAGGCGCGCACCTCCTGCCAGATCACGGGAGCCGTAGTGGCACGCCTGCCAGTGAGAGGCTGTGCAACTTGAGGCACATGTGCTAAAGAAGGCGGTCAGTCTGGTACTCACGCCCGCCACTTCCACGAAACACATCACCACGCGGTTAAAATGGATTCCCGCGTGCACTAGATAGTCCCAGGGGAGTTGGGGGATAGGCGCGCACCTCCTGCAAGTCACGGGAGTCGTGGTGGCACGCCTCCGAGTGAGAGGCTGTGCACTATGAGGCACATGTGCTAAAGAAGGCGGTGAGCCTTGTACTCACGCCTGCCACTTTTACGAAACGCATGACAACGCCTCCAAAATAAAATCCCAGGTGCACTAGACCCAGGGGTACCTCGGCAAGGGACGCACAACTCCGGGAAATCACGGGCGACGGAGTGGCATGCGTGAGAGTGGGAGGCTGTGCAAGAGGAAGGGGTGAGGCTTGTACTCACGCCTGCTACTTCCACGAAACACATCACCACGCGGCCAAAACGGATTTCCGGGTGCACAAGATAGTCCCAGGGGAGTTGGAGAGTAGGCGCTCACCTCCTGCCAAATCACGGGAGCCGTAGTGGCACGCCTGCCAGTGAGCTGCCAGTGAGAGGCTGTGAACTGTCAGTCAAATGTCCTAAAGAAGGCGGTGAGCCTTGTACTCACGCCTGCCACTTCCACGAAACGCATGACAACGCCTCCAAAATAAAATCCCAGGTGCAATAGACCCAGGGGAACCTCGGCAATAGACGCGCAGCTCCGGGAAATCACGGGCGACGGAGTGGCATGCGTGAGAGTGGGAGGCTGTGCAAGAGGAAGGGGTGAGCCTTGTACTCACGCCTGCTACTTCCACAAAACACATCACCACGCGGCCAAAACGAATTCCCGGGTGCACTAGATAGTCCCAGGGGAGTTGGAGAGTAGACGCGCACCTCGTGCCAGATCACGGGAGCCGTAGTGGCACGCCTGCCAGTGAGAGGCTGTGCACTGTGAGGCACATGTGCTAAAGAAGGCGGTAAGTCTTGTACTGACGCCTGCCACTTCCACGAAACACATCGCCACGCGGCTAAAATGGATTCCCGCGTGCTCTCGACAGTCCCAGGGGAGTTTGGGGATAGGCGCGCACCTCCTGCAAGTAACGGGAGGCGTGGTGGCACGCCTCCGAGTGAGAGTCTGTGCACTATGAGGCACATGTGCTAAAGAAGGCGGTGAGCCTTGTACTCACGCCTGCCACTTCCACGAAACGCATGACAACGCCTCCAAAATGAAATCCCAGGTGCACTAGACCCAGGGGAACCTCCGCAATAGACGCGCAACTCCGGGAAATCACGGGCGACGGAGTGGCATGCGTGAGAGTTGGAGGCTGTGCAAGAGGAAGGGGTGAGTCTTGTACTCACGCCTGCTACTTCCACGAAACACATTACCACGCGGTCAAAACGGATTCCCGAGTGCAGTAGATAGTCCCAGGGGAGTTGGAGAGTGGGCGCGCACCTCCTGCCAAATCACGGGAGCCGTAGTGGCACGCCTGCCAGTGAGAGGCTGTGCACTGTGAGGCACCTGTCCTAAAGAGGGCGGTGAGCCTTGTACTCACGCCTGCCACTTCCACGAAACGCATGACAACGCCTCCAAAATGAAATCCCAGGTGCACTAGACCCAGGGGAGCCTCGGCAATAGACGCGCAACTCTGGGAAATCACGGGCGACGGAGTGGCATGCGTGAGAGTGGGAGGCTGTGCAAGAGGAAGGGGTGAGCCTTGTACTCACGCCTGCTACTTCCACAAAACACATCACCACGCGGCCAAAACGGATTCCCGAGTGCACTAGATAGTCCCAGGGGAGTTGGAGAGTAGGCGCGCACCTCCTGCCAGATCACGGGAGCCGTAGTGGCACGCCTGCCAGTGAGAGGCTGTGCACTGTGAGGCACATGTGCTAAAGAGGGCGGTGAGTCTTCTACTGACGCCTGCCACTTCCACGAAACACATCGCCACGCGGCTAAAATGGACTCCCGCGTGCTCTCGACAGTCCCAGGGGAGTTTGGGGATAGGCGCGCACCTCCTGCAAGTAACGGGAGGCGTGGTGGCACGCCTCCGAGTGAGAGTCTGTGCACTATGAGGCACATGTGCTAAAGAAGGCGGTGAGCCTTGTTCTGACGCCTGCCACTTCCACGAAACGCATGACAACGCCACCAAAATGAAATCCCAGGTGCACTAGACCCAGGGGAACCTCCGCAATAGACGCGCAACTCCGGGAAATCACGGGCGACGGAGTGGCATGCGTGAGAGTTGGAGGCTGTGCAAGAGGAAGGGGTGAGTCTTGTACTCACGCCTGCTACTTCCACGAAACACATGACCACGCGGCCAAAACGGATTCCCGGGTGCAGTAGATAGTCCCAGGGGAGTTGGAGAGTGGGCGCGCACCTCCTTCCAAATCACGGGAGCCGTAGTGGCACGCCTGCCAGTGAGAGGCTGTGCACTGTGAGGCACCTGTCCTAAAGGGGGCGGTGAGCCTTGTACTCACGCCTGCCACTTCCACGAAACGCATGACAACGCCTCCAAAATGAAATCCCAGGTGCACTAGACCCAGGGGAGCCTCGGCAATAGACGCGCAACTCTGGGAAATCACGGGCGACGGAGTGGCATGCGTGAGAGTGGGAGGCTGTGCAAGAGGAAGGGGTGAGCCTTGTACTCACGCCTGCTACTTCCACGAAACACATCACCACGCGGCCAAAACGGATTCCCGGGTGCACTAGATAGTCCCAAGGGAGTTGAAGAGTAGGCGCGCACCTCCTGCCAAATCACGGGAGCAGTAGTGGCACGCCTGCCAGTAAGAGGCTGTGCACTGTGAGGCACATGTGCTAAAGAAGGCGGTGAGTCTTGTACTCACGCCCGCCACTTCCACGAAACACATCACCACGCGGTTAAAATGAATTCCCGCGTGCACTAGATAGTCCCAGGGGAGTTGGGGGGTAGGCGCGCACCTCCTGAAAGTCACGGGAGTCGTGGTGGCACGCCTCCGAGTGAGAGGCTGTGCACTATGAGGCACATGTGCTAAAGAAGGCGGTGAGCCTTGTACTCACGCCTGCCACTTTTACGAAACGCATGACAACGCCTCCAAAATAAAATCCCAGGTGCACTAGACCCAGCGGAACCTCGGCAAGGGACGTACAACTCCGGGAAATCACGGGCGACGGAGTGGCATGCGTGAGAGTGGGAGGCTGTGGAAGAGGAAGGGGTGAGGCTTGTACTCACGCCTGCTACTTCCACGAAACACATCACCACGCGGCCAAAAGGGATTTCCGGGTGCACAAGATAGTCCCAGGGGAGTTGGAGAGTAGGCGCGCACCTCCTGCCAAATCACGGGAGCCGTAGTGGCACGCCTGCCAGTGAGCTGCCAGTGAGAGGCTGTGCACTGTCAGGCACATGTCCTAAAGAAGGCGGTGAGCCTTCTACTCACGCCTGCCACTTCCACGAAACGCATGACAACGCCTCCAAAATGAAATCCCAGGTGCAATAGACCCAGGGGAACCTCGGCAATAGACGCGCAACTCCGGAAAATCACGGGCGACGGAGTGGCATGCGTGAGAGTGGGAGGCTGTGCAAGAGGAAGGGGTGAGCCTTGTACTCACGCCTACTACTTCCACGAAACACATCACCACGCGGCCAAAACGGATTCCCGGGTGCACTAGATAGTCCCAGGGGAGTTGGAGAGTAGGCGCGCACCTCCTGCCAGATCACGGGAGTCGTAGTGGCACGCCTGCCAGTGAGAGGCTGTGCAACTTGAGGCACATGTGCTAAAGAAGGCGGTCAGTCTGGTACTCACGCCCGCCACTTCCACGAAACACATCACCACGCGGTTAAAATGGATTCCCGCGTGCACTAGATAGTCCCAGGGGAGTTGGGGGATAGGCGCGCACCTCCTGCAAGTCACGGGAGTCGTGGTGGCACGCCTCCGAGTGAGAGGCTGTGCACTATGAGGCACATGTGCTAAAGAAGGCGGTGAGCCTTGTACTCACGCCTGCCACTTTTACGAAACGCATGACAACGCCTCCAAAATAAAATCCCAGGTGCACTAGACCCAGGGGTACCTCGGCAAGGGACGCACAACTCCGGGAAATCACGGGCGACGGAGTGGCATGCGTGAGAGTGGGAGGCTGTGCAAGAGGAAGGGGTGAGGCTTGTACTCACGCCTGCTACTTCCACGAAACACATCACCACGCGGCCAAAACGGATTTCCGGGTGCACAAGATAGTCCCAGGGGAGTTGGAGAGTAGGCGCGCACCTCCTGCCAAATCACGGGAGCCGTAGTGGCACGCCTGCCAGTGAGCTGCCAGTGAGAGGCTGTGAACTGTCAGTCAAATGTCCTAAAGAAGGCGGTGAGCCTTGTACTCACGCCTGCCACTTCCACGAAACGCATGACAACGCCTCCAAAATAAAATCCCAGGTGCAATAGACCCAGGGGAACCTCGGCAATAGACGCGCAGCTCCGGGAAATCACGGGCGACGGAGTGGCATGCGTGAGAGTGGGAGGCTGTGCAAGAGGAAGGGGTGAGCCTTGTACTCACGCCTGCTACTTCCACAAAACACATCACCACGCGGCCAAAACGGATTCCCGGGTGCACTAGATAGTCCCAGGGGAGTTGGAGAGTAGGCGCGCACCTCGTGCCAGATCACGGGAGCCGTAGTGGCACGCCTGCCAGTGAGAGGCTGTGCACTGTGAGGCACATGTGCTAAAGAAGGCGGTAAGTCTTGTACTGACGCCTGCCACTTCCACGAAACACATCGCCACGCGGCTAAAATGGATTCCCGCGTGCTCTCGACAGTCCCAGGGGAGTTTGGGGATAGGCGCGCACCTCCTGCAAGTAACGGGAGGCGTGGTGGCACGCCTCCGAGTGAGAGTCTGTGCACTATGAGGCACATGTGCTAAAGAAGGCGGTGAGCCTTGTACTCACGCCTGCCACTTCCACGAAACGCATGACAACGCCTCCAAAATGAAATCCCAGGTGCACTAGACCCAGGGGAACCTCCGCAATAGACGCGCAACTCCGGGAAATCACGGGCGACGGAGTGGCATGCGTGAGAGTTGGAGGCTGTGCAAGAGGAAGGGGTGAGTCTTGTACTCACGCCTGCTACTTCCACGAAACACATTACCACGCGGTCAAAACGGATTCCCGAGTGCAGTAGATAGTCCCAGGGGAGTTGGAGAGTGGGCGCGCACCTCCTGCCAAATCACGGGAGCCGTAGTGGCACGCCTGCCAGTGAGAGGCTGTGCACTGTGAGGCACCTGTCCTAAAGAGGGCGGTGAGCCTTGTACTCACGCCTGCCACTTCCACGAAACGCATGACAACGCCTCCAAAATGAAATCCCAGGTGCACTAGACCCAGGGGAGCCTCGGCAATAGACGCGCAACTCTGGGAAATCACGGGCCACGGAGTGGCATGCGTGAGAGTGGGAGGCTGTGCAAGAGGAAGGGGTGAGCCTTGTACTCACGCCTGCTACTTCCACAAAACACATCACCACGCGGCCAAAACGGATTCCCGAGTGCACTAGATAGTCCCAGGGGAGTTGGAGAGTAGGCGCGCACCTCCTGCCAGATCACGGGAGCCGTAGTGGCACGCCTGCCAGTGAGAGGCTGTGCACTGTGAGGCACATGTGCTAAAGAGGGCGGTGAGTCTTGTACTGACGCCTGCCACTTCCACGAAACACATCGCCACGCGGCTAAAATGGATTCCCGCGTGCTCTCGACAGTCCCAGGGGAGTTTGGGGATAGGCGCGCACCTCCTGCAAGTAACGGGAGGCGTGGTGGCACGCCTCCGAGTGAGAGTCTGTGCACTATGAGGCACATGTGCTAAAGAAGGCGGTGAGCCTTGTACTCACGCCTGCCACTTCCACGAAACGCATGACAACGCCTCCAAAATGAAATCCCAGGTGCACTAGACCCAGGGGAACCTCCGCAATAGACGCGCAACTCCGGGAAATCACGGGCGACGGAGTGGCATGCGTGAGAGTTGGAGGCTGTGCAAGAGGAAGGGGTGAGTCTTGTACTCACGCCTGCTACTTCCACGAAACACATGACCACGCGGCCAAAACGGATTCCCGGGTGCAGTAGATAGTCCCAGGGGAGTTGGAGAGTGGGCGCGCACCTCCTGCCAAATCACGGGAGCCGTAGTGGCACGCCTGCCAGTGAGAGGCTGTGCACTGTGAGGCACCTGTCCTAAAGGGGGCGGTGAGCCTTGTACTCACGCCTGCCACTTCCACGAAACGCATGACAACGCCTCCAAAATGAAATCCCAGGTGCACTAGACCCAGGGGAGCCTCGGCAATAGACGCGCAACTCTGGGAAATCACGGGCGACGGAGTGGCATGCGTGAGAGTGGGAGGCTGTGCAAGAGGAAGGGGTGAGCCTTGTACTCACGCCTGCTACTTCCACGAAACACATCACCACGCGGCCAAAACGGATTCCCGGGTGCACTAGATAGTCCCAAGGGAGTTGAAGAGTAGGCGCGCACCTCCTGCCAAATCACGGGAGCAGTAGTGGCACGCCTGCCAGTAAGAGGCTGTGCACTGTGAGGCACATGTGCTAAAGAAGGCGGTGAGTCTTGTACTCACGCCCGCCACTTCCACGAAACACATCACCACGCGGTTAAAATGAATTCCCGCGTGCACTAGATAGTCCCAGGGGAGTTGGGGGGTAGGCGCGCACCTCCTGAAAGTCACGGGAGTCGTGGTGGCACGCCTCCGAGTGAGAGGCTGTGCACTATGAGGCACATGTGCTAAAGAAGGCGGTGAGCCTTGTACTCACGCCTGCCACTTTTACGAAACGCATGACAACGCCTCCAAAATAAAATCCCAGGTGCACTAGACCCAGCGGAACCTCGGCAAGGGACGTACAACTCCGGGAAATCACGGGCGACGGAGTGGCATGCGTGAGAGTGGGAGGTTGTGGAAGAGGAAGGGGTGAGGCTTGTACTCACGCCTGCTACTTCTACGAAACACATCACCACGCGGCCAAAAGGGATTTCCGGGTGCACAAGATAGTCCCAGGGGAGTTGGAGAGTAGGCGCGCACCTCCTGCCAAATCACGGGAGCCGTAGTGGCACGCCTGCCAGTGAGCTGCCAGTGAGAGGCTGTGCACTGTCAGGCACATGTCCTAAAGAAGGCGGTGAGCCTTCTACTCACGCCTGCCACTTCCACGAAACGCATGACAACGCCTCCAAAATGAAATCCCAGGTGCAATAGACCCAGGGGAACCTCGGCAATAGACGCGCAACTCCGGAAAATCACGGGCGACGGAGTGGCATGCGTGAGAGTGGGAGGCTGTGCAAGAGGAAGGGGTGAGCCTTGTACTCACGCCTACTACTTCCACGAAACACATCACCACGCGGCCAAAACGGATTCCCGGGTGCACTAGATAGTCCCAGGGGAGTTGGAGAGTAGGCGCGCACCTCCTGCCAGATCACGGGAGCCGTAGTGGCACGCCTGCCAGTGAGAGTCTGTGCAACTTGAGGCACATGTGCTAAAGAAGGCGGTCAGTCTGGTACTCACGCCCGCCACTTCCACGAAACACATCACCACGCGGTTAAAATGGACTCCCGCGTGCACTAGATAGTACCAGGGGAGTTGGGGGATAGGCGCGCACCTCCTGCAAGTCACGGGAGTCGTGGTGGCACGCCTCCGAGTGAGAGGCTGTGCACCATGAGGCACATGTGCTAAAGAAGGCGGTGAGCCTTGTACTCACGCCTGCCACTTTTACGAAACGCATGACAACGCCTCCAAAATAAAATCCCAGGTGCACTAGACCCAGGGGTACCTCGGCAAGGGACGCACAACTCCGGGAAATCACGGGCGACGGAGTGGCATGCGTGAGAGTGGGAGGCTGTGCAAGAGGAAGGGGTGAGGCTTGTACTCACGCCTGCTACTTCCACGAAACACATCACCACGCGGCCAAAACGGATTTCCGGGTGCACAAGATAGTCCCAGGGGAGTTGGAGAGTAGGCGCGCACCTCCTGCCAAATCACGGGAGCCGTAGTGGCACGCCTGCCAGTGAGCTGCCAGTGAGAGGCTGTGAACTGTCAGTCAAATGTCCTAAAGAAGGCGGTGAGCCTTGTACTCACGCCTGCCACTTCCACGAAACGCATGACAACGCCTCCAAAATAAAATCCCAGGTGCAATAGACCCAGGGGAACCTCGGCAATAGACGCGCAGCTCCGGGAAATCACGGGCGACGGAGTGGCATGCGTGAGAGTGGGAGGCTGTGCAAGAGGAAGGGGTGAGCCTTGTACTCACGCCTGCTACTTCCACAAAACACATCACCACGCGGCCAAAACGGATTCCCGGGTGCACTAGATAGTCCCAGGGGAGTTGGAGAGTAGGCGCGCACCTCCTGCCAGATCACGGGAGCCGTAGTGGCACGCCTGCCAGTGAGAGGCTGTGCACTGTGAGGCACATGTGCTAAAGAAGGCGGTAAGTCTTGTACTGACGCCTGCCACTTCCACGAAACACATCGCCACGCGGCTAAAATGGATTCCCGCGTGCTCTCGACAGTCCCAGGGGAGTTTGGGGATAGGCGCGCACCTCCTGCAAGTAACGGGAGGCGTGGTGGCACGCCTCCGAGTGAGAGTCTGTGCACTATGAGGCACATGTGCTAAAGAAGGCGGTGAGCCTTGTACTCACGCCTGCCACTTCCACGAAACGCATGACAACGCCTCCAAAATGAAATCCCAGGTGCACTAGACCCAGGGGAACCTCCGCAATAGACGCGCAACTCCGGGAAATCACGGGCGACGGAGTGGCATGCGTGAGAGTTGGAGGCTGTGCAAGAGGAAGGGGTGAGTCTTGTACTCACGCCTGCTACTTCCACGAAACACATTACCACGCGGTCAAAACGGATTCCCGAGTGCAGTAGATAGTCCCAGGGGAGTTGGAGAGTGGGCGCGCACCTCCTGCCAAATCACGGGAGCCGTAGTGGCACGCCTGCCAGTGAGAGGCTGTGCACTGTGAGGCACCTGTCCTAAAGAGGGCGGTGAGCCTTGTACTCACGCCTGCCACTTCCACGAAACGCATGACAACGCCTCCAAAATGAAATCCCAGGTGCACTAGACCCAGGGGAGCCTCGGCAATAGACGCGCAACTCTGGGAAATCACGGGCGACGGAGTGGCATGCGTGAGAGTGGGAGGCTGTGCAAGAGGAAGGGGTGAGCCTTGTACTCACGCCTGCTACTTCCACAAAACACATCACCACGCGGCCAAAACGGATTCCCGAGTGCACTAGATAGTCCCAGGGGAGTTGGAGAGTAGGCGCGCACCTCCTGCCAGATCACGGGAGCCGTAGTGGCACGCCTGCCAGTGAGAGGCTGTGCACTGTGAGGCACATGTGCTAAAGAGGGCGGTGAGTCTTGTACTTACGCCTGCCACTTCCACGAAACACATCGCCACGCGGCTAAAATGGATTCCCGCGTGCTCTCGACAGTCCCAGGGGAGTTTGGGGATAGGCGCGCACCTCCTGCAAGTAGCGGGAGGCGTGGTGGCACGCCTCCGAGTGAGAGTCTGTGCACTATGAGGCACATGTGCTAAAGAAGGCGGTGAGCCTTGTACTCACGCCTGCCACTTCCACGAAACGCATGACAACGCCTCCAAAATGAAATCCCAGGTGCACTAGACCCAGGGGAACCTCCGCAATAGACGCGCAACTCCGGGAAATCACGGGCGACGGAGTGGCATGCGTGAGAGTTGGAGGCTGTGCAAGAGGAAGGGGTGAGTCTTGTACTCACGCCTGCTACTTCCACGAAACACATGACCACGCGGCCAAAACGGATTCCCGGGTGCAGTAGATAGTCCCAGGGGAGTTGGAGAGTGGGCGCGCACCTCCTTCCAAATCACGGGAGCCGTAGTGGCACGCCTGCCAGTGAGAGGCTGTGCACTGTGAGGCACCTGTCCTAAAGGGGGCGGTGAGCCTTGTACTCACGCCTGCCACTTCCACAAAACGCATGACAACGCCTCCAAAATGAAATCCCAGGTGCACTAGACCCAGGGGAGCCTCGGCAGTAGACGCGCAACTCTGGGAAATCACGGGCGACGGAGTGGCATGCGTGAGAGTGGGAGGCTGTGCAAGAGGAAGGGGTGAGCCTTGTACTCACGCCTGCTACTTCCACGAAACACATCACCACGCGGCCAAAACGGATTTTCGGGTGCACTAGATAGTCCCAAGGGAGTTGAAGAGTAGGCGCGCACCTCCTGCCAAATCACGGGAGCAGTAGTGGCACGCCTGCCAGTAAGAGGCTGTGCACTGTGAGGCACATGTGCTAAAGAAGGCGGTGAGTCTTGTACTCACGCCCGCCACTTCCACGAAACACATCACCACGCGGTTAAAATGAATTCCCGCGTGCACTAGATAGGCCCAGGGGAGTTGGGGGGTAGGCGCGCACCTCCTGAAAGTCACGGGAGTCGTGGTGGCACGCCTCCGAGTGAGAGGCTGTGCACTATGAGGCACATGTGCTAAAGAAGGCGGTAAGCCTTGTACTCACGCCTGCCACTTTTACGAAACGCATGACAACGCCTCCAAAATAAAATCCCAGGTGCACTAGACCCAGCGGAACCTCGGCAAGGGACGTACAACTCCGGGAAATCACGGGCGACGGAGTGGCATGCGTGAGAGTGGGAGGCTGTGGAAGAGGAAGGGGTGAGGCTTGTACTCACGCCTGCTACTTCCACGAAACACATCACCACGCGGCCAAAAGGGATTTCCGGGTGCACAAGATAGTCCCAGGGGAGTTGGAGAGTAGGCGCGCACCTCCTGCCAAATCACGGGAGCCGTAGTGGCACGCCTGCCAGTGAGCTGCCAGTGAGAGGCTGTGCACTGTCAGGCACATGTCCTAAAGAAGGCGGTGAGCCTTCTACTCACGCCTGCCACTTCCACGAAACGCATGACAACGCCTCCAAAATGAAATCCCAGGTGCAATAGACCCAGGGGAACCTCGGCAATAGACGCGCAACTCCGGAAAATCACGGGCGACGGAGTGGCATGCGTGAGAGTGGGAGGCTGTGCAAGAGGAAGGGGTGAGCCTTGTACTCACGCCTACTACTTCCACGAAACACATCACCACGCGGCTAAAACGGATTCCCGGGTGCACTAGATAGTCCCAGGGGAGTTGGAGAGTAGGCGCGCACCTCCTGCCAGATCACGGGAGCCGTAGTGGCACGCCTGCCAGTGAGAGGCTGTGCAACTTGAGGCACATGTGCTAAAGAAGGCGGTCAGTCTGGTACTCACGCCCGCCACTTCCACGAAACACATCACCACGCGGTTAAAATGGATTCCCGCGTGCACTAGATAGTCCCAGGGGAGTTGGGGGATAGGCGCGCACCTCCTGCAAGTCACGGTAGTCGTGGTGGCACGCCTCCGAGTGAGAGGCTGTGCACTATGAGGCACATGTGCTAAAGAAGGCGGTGAGCCTTGTACTCACGCCTGCCACTTTTACGAAACGCATGACAACGCCTCCAAAAGAAAATCCCAGGTGCACTAGACCCAGGGGTACCTCGGCAAGGGACGCACAACTCCGGGAAATCACGGGCGACGGAGTGGCATGCGTGAGAGTGGGAGGCTGTGCAAGAGGAAGGGGTGAGGCTTGTACTCACGCCTGCTACTTCCACGAAACACATCACCACGCGGCCAAAACGGATTTCCGGGTGCACAAGATAGTCCCAGGGGAGTTGGAGAGTAGGCGCGCACCTCCTGCCAAATCACGGGAGCCGTAGTGGCACGCCTGCTAGTGAGCTGCCAGTGAGAGGCTGTGAACTGTCAGTCAAATGTCCTAAAGAAGGCGGTGAGCCTTGTACTCACGCCTGCCACTTCCACGAAACGCATGACAACGCCTCCAAAATAAAATCCCAGGTGCAATAGACCCAGGGGAACCTCGTCAATAGACGCGCAGCTCCGGGAAATCACGGGCGACGGAGTGGCATGCGTGAGAGTGGGAGGCTGTGCAAGAGGAAGGGGTGAGCCTTGTACTCACGCCTGCTACTTCCACAAAACACATCACCACGCGGCCAAAACGGATTTCCGGGTGCACTAGATAGTCCCAAGGGAGTTGGAGAGTAGGCGCGCACCTCGTGCCAGATCACGGGAGCCGTAGTGGCACGCCTGCCAGTAAGAGGCTGTGCACTGTGAGGCACATGTGCTAAAGAAGGCGGTAAGTCTTGTACTGACGCCTGCCACTTCCACGAAACACATCGCCACGCGGCTAAAATGGATTCCCGCGTGCTCTCGACAGTCCCAGGGGAGTTTGGGGATAGGCGCGCACCTCCTGCAAGTAACGGGAGGCGTGGTGGCACGCCTCCGAGTGAGAGTCTGTGCACTATGAGGCACATGTGCTAAAGAAGGCGGTGAGCCTTGTACTCACGCCTGCCACTTCCACGAAACGCATGACAACGCCTCCAAAATGAAATCCCAGGTGCACTAGACCCAGGGGAACCTCCGCAATAGACGCGCAACTCCGGGAAATCACGGGCGACGGAGTGGCATGCGTGAAAACTGGAGGCTGTGCAAGAGGAAGGGGTGAGTCTTGTACTCACGCCTGCTACTTCCACGAAACACATGACCACGCGGTCAAAACGGATTCCCGAGTGCAGTAGATAGTCCCAGGGGAGTTGGAGAGTGGGCGCGCACCTCCTGCCAAATCACGGGAGCCGTAGTGGCACGCCTGCCAGTGAGAGGCTGTGCACTGTGAGGCACCTGTCCTAAAGAGGGCGGTGAGCCTTGTACTCACGCCTGCCACTTCCACGAAACGCATGACAACGCCTCCAAAATGAAATCCCAGGTGCACTAGACCCAGGGGAGCCTCGGCAATAGACGCGCAACTCTGGGAAATCACGGGCGATGGAGTGGCATGCGTGAGAGTTGGAGGCTGTGCAAGAGGAAGGGGTGAGCCTTGTACTCACGCCTGCTACTTCCACAAAACACATCACCACGCGGCCAAAACGGATTCCCGAGTGCACTAGATAGTCCCAGGGGAGTTGGAGAGTAGGCGCGCACCTCCTGCCAGATCACGGGAGCCGTAGTGGCACGCCTGCCAGTGAGAGGCTGTGCACTGTGAGGCACATGTGCTAAAGAGGGCGGTGAGTCTTGTACTGACGCCTGCCACTTCCACGAAACACATCGCCACGCGGCTAAAATGGATTCCCGCGTGCTCTCGACAGTCCCAGGGGAGTTTGGGGATAGGCGCGCACCTCCTGCAAGTAACGGGAGGCGTGGTGGCACGCCTCCGAGTGAGAGTCTGTGCACTATGAGGCACATGTGCTAAAGAAGGCGGTGAGCCTTGTACTCACGCCTGCCACTTCCACGAAACGCATGACAACGCCTCCAAAATGAAATCCCAGGTGCACTAGACCCAGGGGAACCTCCGCAATAGACGCGCAACTCCGGGAAATCACGGGCGACGGAGTGGCATGCGTGAGAGTTGGAGGCTGTGCAAGAGGAAGGGGTGAGTCTTGTACTCACGCCTGCTACTTCCACGAAACACATGACCACGCGGCCAAAACGGATTCCCGGGTGCAGTACATAGTCCCAGGGCAGTTGGAGAGTGGGCGCGCACCTCCTGCCAAATCACGGGAGCCGTAGTGGCACGCCTGCCAGTGAGAGGCTGTGCACTGTGAGGCACCTGTCCTAAAGAGGGCGGTGAGCCTTGTACTCACGCCTGCCACTTCCACGAAACGCATGACAACGCCTCCAAAATGAAATCCCAGGTGCACTAGACCCAGGGGAGCCTCGGCAATAGACGCGCAACTCTGGGAAATCACGGGCGACGGAGTGGCATGCGTGAGAGTGGGAGGCTGTGCAAGAGGAAGGGGTGAGCCTTGTACTCACGCCTGCTACTTCCACGAAACACATCACCACGCGGCCAAAACGGATTCCCGGGTGCACTAGATAGTCCCAAGGGAGTTGAAGAGTAGGCGCGCACCTCCTGCCAAATCACGGGAGCAGTAGTGGCACGCCTGCCAGTAAGAGGCTGTGCACTGTGAGGCACATGTGCTAAAGAAGGCGGTGAGTCTTGTACTCACGCCCGCCACTTCCACGAAACACATCACCACGCGGTTAAAATGAATTCCCGCGTGCACTAGATAGTCCCAGGGGAGTTGGGGGGTAGGCGCGCACCTCCTGAAAGTCACGGGAGTCGTGGTGGCACGCCTCCGAGTGAGAGGCTGTGCACTATGAGGCACATGTGCTAAAGAAGGCGGTGAGCCTTGTACTCACGCCTGCCACTTTTACGAAACGCACGACAACGCCTCCAAAATAAAATCCCAGGTGCACTAGACCCAGCGGAACCTCGGCAAGGGACGTACAACTCCGGGAAATCACGGGCGACGGAGTGGCATGCGTGAGAGTGGGAGGCTGTGGAAGAGGAAGGGGTGAGGCTTGTACTCACGCCTGCTACTTCCACGAAATACATCACCACGCGGCCAAAAGGGATTTCCGGGTGCACAAGATAGTCCCAGGGGAGTTGGAGAGTAGGCGCGCACCTCCTGCCAAATCACGGGAGCCGTAGTGGCACGCCTGCCAGTGAGCTGCCAGTGAGAGGCTGTGCACTGTCAGGCACATGTCCTAAAAAAGGCGGTGAGCCTTCTACTCACGCCTGCCACTTCCACGAAACGCATGACAACGCCTCCAAAATGAAATCCCATGTGCAATAGACCCAGGGAAACCTCGGCAATAGACGCGCAACTCCGGAAAATCACGGGCGACGGAGTGGCATGCGTGAGAGTGGGAGGCTGTGCAAGAGGAAGGGGTGAGCCTTGTACTCACGCCTACTACTTCCACGAAACACATAACCACGCGGCCAAAACGGATTCCCGGGTGCACTAGATAGTCCCAGGGGAGTTGGAGAGTAGGCGCGCACCTCCTGCCAGATCACGGGAGCCGTAGTGGCACGCCTGCCAGTGAGACGCTGTGCAACTTGAGGCACATGTGCTAAAGAAGGCGGTCAGTCTGGTACTCACGCCCGCCACTTCCACGAAACACATCACTACGCGGTTAAAATGGATTCCCGCGTGCACTAGATAGTCCCAGGGGAGTTGGGGGATAGGCGCGCACCTCCTGCAAGTCACGGGAGTCGTGGTGGCACGCCTCTGAGTGAGAGGCTGTGCACTATGAGGCACATGTGCTAAAGAAGGCGGTGAGCCTTGTACTCACGCCTGCCACTTTTACGAAACGCATGACAACGCCTCCAAAATAAAATCCCAGGTGCACTAGACCCAGGGGTACCTCGGCAAGGGACGCACAACTCCGGGAAATCACGGGCGACGGAGTGGCATGCGTGAGAGTGGGAGGCTGTGCAAGAGGAAGGGGTGAGGCTTGTACTCACGCCTGCTACTTCCACGAAACACATCACCACGCGGCCAAAAGGGATTTCCGGGTGCACAAGATAGTCCCAGGGGAGTTGGAGAGTAGGCGCGCACCTCCTGCCAAATCACGGGAGCTGTAGTGGCACGCCTGCCAGTGAGCTGCCAGTGAGAGGCTGTGAACTGTCAGTCAAATGTCCTAAAGAAGGCGGTGAGCCTTGTACTCACGCCTGCCACTTCCACGAAACGCATGACAACGCCTCCAAAATAAAATCCCAGGTGCAATAGACCCAGGGGAACCTCGGCAATAGACGCGCAGCTCCGGGAAATCACGGGAGACGGAGTGGCATGCGTGAGAGTGGGAGGCTGTGCAAGAGGAAGGGGTGAGCCTTGTACTCACGCCTGCTACTTCCACAAAACACATCACCACGCGGCCAAAACGGATTCCCGGGTGCACTAGATAGTCCCAGGGGAGTTGGAGAGTAGGCGCGCACCTCGTGCCAGATCACGGGAGCCGTAGTGGCACGCCTGCCAGTGAGAGGCTGTGCACTGTGAGGCACATGTGCTAAAGAGGGCGGTGAGTCTTGTACTTACGCCTGCCACTTCCACGAAACACATCGCCACGCGGCTAAAATGGATTCCCGCGTGCTCTCGACAGTCCCAGGGGAGTTTGGGGATAGGCGCGCACCTCCTGCAAGTAACGGGAGGCGTGGTGGCACGCCTCCGAGTGAGAGTCTGTGCACTATGAGGCACATGTGCTAAAGAAGGCGGTGAGCCTTGTACTCACGCCTGCCACTTCCACGAAACGCATGACAACGCCTCCAAAATGAAATCCCAGGTGCACTAGACCCAGGGGAACCTCCGCAATAGACGCGCAACTCCGGGAAATCACGGGCGACGGAGTGGCATGCGTGAGAGTTGGAGGCTGTGCAAGAGGAAGGGGTGAGTCTTGTACTCACGCCTGCTACTTCCACGAAACACATGACCACGCGGCCAAAACGGATTCCCGGGTGCAGTAGATAGTCCCAGGGGAGTTGGAGAGTGGGCGCGCACCTCCTTCCAAATCACGGGAGCGGTAGTGGCACGCCTGCCAGTGAGAGGCTGTGCACTGTGAGGCACCTGTCCTAAAGGGGGCGGTGAGCCTTGTACTCACGCCTGCCACTTCCACAAAACGCATGACAACGCCTCCAAAATGAAATCCCAGGTGCACTAGACCCAGGGGAGCCTCGGCAATAGACGCGCAACTCTGGGAAATCACGGGCGACGGAGTGGCATGCGTGAGAGTGGGAGGCTGTGCAAGAGGAAGGGGTGAGCCTTGTACTCACGCCTGCTACTTCCACGAAACACATCACCACGCGGCCAAAACGGATTTTCGGGTGCACTAGATAGTCCCAAGGGAGTTGAAGAGTAGGCGCGCACCTCCTGCCAAATCACGGGAGCAGTAGTGGCACGCCTGCCAGTAAGAGGCTGTGCACTGTGAGGCACATGTGCTAAAGAAGGCGGTGAGTCTTGTACTCACGCCCGCCACTTCCACGAAACACATCACCACGCGGTTAAAATGAATTCCCGCGTGCACTAGATAGGCCCAGGGGAGTTGGGGGGTAGGCGCGCACCTCCTGAAAGTCACGGGAGTCGTGGTGGCACGCCTCCGAGTGAGAGGCTGTGCACTATGAGGCACATGTGCTAAAGAAGGCGGTGAGCCTTGTACTCACGCCTGCCACTTTTACGAAACGCATGACAACGCCTCCAAAATAAAATCCCAGGTGCACTAGACCCAGCGGAACCTCGGCAAGGGACGTACAACTCCGAGAAATCACGGGCGACGGAGTGGCATGCGTGAGAGTGGGAGGCTGTGGAAGAGGAAGGGGTGAGGCTTGTACTCACGCCTGCTACTTCCACGAAACACATCACCACGCGGCCAAAAGGGATTTCCGGGTGCACAAGATAGTCCCAGGGGAGTTGGAGAGTAGGCGCGCACCTCCTGCCAAATCACGGGAGCCGTAGTGGCACGCCTGCCAGTGAGCTGCCAGTGAGAGGCTGTGCACTGTCAGGCACATGTCCTAAAGAAGGCGGTGAGCCTTCTACTCACGCCTGCCACTTCCACGAAACGCATGACAACGCCTCCAAAATGAAATCCCAGGTGCAATAGACCCAGGGGAACCTCGGCAATAGACGCGCAACTCCGGAAAATCACGGGCGACGGAGTGGCATGCGTGAGAGTGGGAGGCTGTGCAAGAGGAAGGGGTGAGCCTTGTACTCACGCCTACTACTTCCACGAAACACATCACCACGCGGCTAAAACGGATTCCCGGGTGCACTAGATAGTCCCAGGGGAGTTGGAGAGTAGGCGCGCACCTCCTGCCAGATCACGGGAGCCGTAGTGGCACGCCTGCCAGTGAGAGGCTGTGCAACTTGAGGCACATGTGCTAAAGAAGGCGGTCAGTCTGGTACTCACGCCCGCCACTTCCACGAAACACATCACCACGCCGTTAAAATGGATTCCCGCGTGCACTAGATAGTCCCAGGGGAGTTGGGGGATAGGCGCGCACCTCCTGCAAGTCACGGGAGTCGTGGTGGCACGCCTCCGAGTGAGAGGCTGTGCACTATGAGGCACATGTGCTAAAGAAGGCGGTGAGCCTTGTACTCACGCCTGCCACTTTTACGAAACGCATGACAACGCCTCCAAAATAAAATCCCAGGTGCACTAGACCCAGGGGTACGTCGGCAAGGGACGCACAACTCCGGGAAATCACGGGCGACGGAGTGGCATGCGTGAGAGTGGGAGGCTGTGCAAGAGGAAGGGGTGAGGCTTGTACTCACGCCTGCTACTTCCACGAAACACATCACCACGCGGCCAAAACGGATTTCCGGGTGCACAAGATAGTCCCAGGGGAGTTGGAGAGTAGGCGCGCACCTCCTGCCAAATCACGGGAGCCGTAGTGGCACGCCTGCTAGTGAGCTGCCAGTGAGAGGCTGTGAACTGTCAGTCAAATGTCCTAAAGAAGGCGGTGAGCCTTGTACTCACGCCTGCCACTTCCACGAAACGCATGACAACGCCTCCAAAATAAAATCCCAGGTGCAATAGACCCAGGGGAACCTCGTTAATAGACGCGCAGCTCCGGGAAATCACGGGCGACGGAGTGACATGCGTGAGAGTGGGAGGCTGTGCAAGAGGAAGGGGTGAGCCTTGTACTCACGCCTGCTACTTCCACAAAACACATCACCACGCGGCCAAAACGGATTTCCGGGTGCACTAGATAGTCCCAAGGGAGTTGGAGAGTAGGCGCGCACCTCGTGCCAGATCACGGGAGCCGTAGTGGCACGCCTGCCAGTGAGAGGCTGTGCACTGTGAGGCACATGTGCTAAAGAAGGCGGTAAGTCTTGTACTGACGCCTGCCACTTCCACGAAACACATCGCCACGCGGCTAAAATGGATTCCCGCGTGCTCTCGACAGTCCCAGGGGAGTTTGGGGATAGGCGCGCACCTCCTGCAAGTAACGGGAGGCGTGGTGGCACGCCTCCGAGTGAGAGTCTGTGCACTATGAGGCACATGTGCTAAAGAAGGCGGTGAGCCTTGTACTCACGCCTGCCACTTCCACGAAACGCATGACAACGCCTCCAAAATGAAATCCCAGGTGCACTAGACCCAGGGGAACCTCCGCAATAGACGCGCAACTCCGGGAAATCACGGGCGACGGAGTGGCATGCGTGAAAACTGGAGGCTGTGCAAGAGGAAGGGGTGAGTCTTGTACTCACGCCTGCTACTTCCACGAAACACATGACCACGCGGTCAAAACGGATTCCCGAGTGCAGTAGATAGTCCCAGGGGAGTTGGAGAGTGGGCGCGCACCTCCTGCCAAATCACGGGAGCCGTAGTGGCACGCCTGCCAGTGAGAGGCTGTGCACTGTGAGGCACCTGTCCTAAAGAGGGCGGTGAGCCTTGTACTCACGCCTGCCACTTCCACGAAACGCATGACAACGCCTCCAAAATGAAATCCCAGGTGCACTAGACCCAGGGGAGCCTCGGCAATAGACGCGCAACTCTGGGAAATCACGGGCGATGGAGTGGCATGCGTGAGAGTTGGAGGCTGTGCAAGAGGAAGGGGTGAGCCTTGTACTCACGCCTGCTACTTCCACAAAACACATCACCACGCGGCCAAAACGGATTCCCGAGTGCACTAGATAGTCCCAGGGGAGTTGGAGAGTAGGCGCGCACCTCCTGCCAGATCACGGGAGCCGTAGTGGCACGCCTGCCAGTGAGAGGCTGTGCACTGTGAGGCACATGTGCTAAAGAGGGCGGTGAGTCTTGTACTGACGCCTGCCACTTCCACGAAACACATCGCCACGCGGCTAAAATGGATTCCCGCGTGCTCTCGACAGTCCCAGGGGAGTTTGGGGATAGGCGCGCACCTCCTGCAAGTAACGGGAGGCGTGGTGGCACGCCTCCGAGTGAGAGTCTGTGCACTATGAGGCACATGTGCTAAAGAAGGCGGTGAGCCTTGTACTCACGCCTGCCACTTCCACGAAACGCATGACAACGCCTCCAAAATGAAATCCCAGGTGCACTAGACCCAGGGGAACCTCCGCAATAGACGCGCAACTCCGGGAAATCACGGGCGACGGAGTGGCATGCGTGAGAGTTGGAGGCTGTGCAAGAGGAAGGGGTGAGTCTTGTACTCACGCCTGCTACTTCCACGAAACACATGACCACGCGGCCAAAACGGATTCCCGGGTGCAGTACATAGTCCCAGGGCAGTTGGAGAGTGGGCGCGCACCTCCTGCCAAATCACGGGAGCCGTAGTGGCACGCCTGCCAGTGAGAGGCTGTGCACTGTGAGGCACCTGTCCTAAAGAGGGCGGTGAGCCTTGTACTCACGCCTGCCACTTCCACGAAACGCATGACAACGCCTCCAAAATGAAATCCCAGGTGCACTAGACCCAGGGGAGCCTCGGCAATAGACGCGCAACTCTGGGAAATCACGGGCGACGGAGTGGCATGCGTGAGAGTGGGAGGCTGTGCAAGAGGAAGGGGTGAGCCTTGTACTCACGCCTGCTACTTCCACGAAACACATCACCACGCGGCCAAAACGGATTCCCGGGTGCACTAGATAGTCCCAAGGGAGTTGAAGAGTAGGCGCGCACCTCCTGCCAAATCACGGGAGCAGTAGTGGCACGCCTGCCAGTAAGAGGCTGTGCACTGTGAGGCACATGTGCTAAAGAAGGCGGTGAGTCTTGTACTCACGCCCGCCACTTCCACGAAACACATCACCACGCGGTTAAAATGAATTCCCGCGTGCACTAGATAGTCCCAGGGGAGTTGGGGGGTAGGCGCGCACCTCCTGAAAGTCACGGGAGTCGTGGTGGCACGCCTCCGAGTGAGAGGCTGTGCACTATGAGGCACATGTGCTAAAGAAGGCGGTGAGCCTTGTACTCACGCCTGCCACTTTTACGAAACGCACGACAACGCCTCCAAAATAAAATCCCAGGTGCACTAGACCCAGCGGAACCTGGGCAAGGGACGTACAACTCCGGGAAATCACGGGCGACGGAGTGGCATGCGTGAGAGTGGGAGGCTGTGGAAGAGGAAGGGGTGAGGCTTGTACTCACGCCTGCTACTTCCACGAAATACATCACCACGCGGCCAAAAGGGATTTCCGGGTGCACAAGATAGTCCCAGGGGAGTTGGAGAGTAGGCGCGCACCTCCTGCCAAATCACGGGAGCCGTAGTGGCACGCCTGCCAGTGAGCTGCCAGTGAGAGGCTGTGCACTGTCAGGCACATGTCCTAAAGAAGGCGGTGAGCCTTCTACTCACGCCTGCCACTTCCACGAAACGCATGACAACGCCTCCAAAATGAAATCCCATGTGCAATAGACCCAGGGAAACCTCGGCAATAGACGCGCAACTCCGGAAAATCACGGGCGACGGAGTGGCATGCGTGAGAGTGGGAGGCTGTGCAAGAGGAAGGGGTGAGCCTTGTACTCACGCCTACTACTTCCACGAAACACATAACCACGCGGCCAAAACGGATTCCCGGGTGCACTAGATAGTCCCAGGAGAGTTGGAGAGTAGGCGCGCACCTCCTGCCAGATCACGGGAGCCGTAGTGGCACGCCTGCCAGTGAGACGCTGTGCAACTTGAGGCACATGTGCTAAAGAAGGCGGTCAGTCTGGTACTCACGCCCGCCACTTCCACGAAACACATCACTACGCGGTTAAAATGGATTCCCGCGTGCACTAGATAGTCCCAGGGGAGTTGGGGGATAGGCGCGCACCTCCTGCAAGTCACGGGAGTCGTGGTGGCACGCCTCTGAGTGAGAGGCTGTGCACTATGAGGCACATGTGCTAAAGAAGGCGGTGAGCCTTGTACTCACGCCTGCCACTTTTACGAAACGCATGACAACGCCTCCAAAATAAAATCCCAGGTGCACTAGACCCAGGGGTACCTCGGCAAGGGACGCACAACTCCGGGAAATCACGGGCGACGGAGTGGCATGCGTGAGAGTGGGAGGCTGTGCAAGAGGAAGGGGTGAGGCTTGTACTCACGCCTGCTACTTCCACGAAACACATCACCACGCGGCCAAAAGGGATTTCCGGGTGCACAAGATAGTCCCAGGGGAGTTGGAGAGTAGGCGCGCACCTCCTGCCAAATCACGGGAGCTGTAGTGGCACGCCTGCCAGTGAGCTGCCAGTGAGAGGCTGTGAACTGTCAGTCAAATGTCCTAAAGAAGGCGGTGAGCCTTGTACTCACGCCTGCCACTTCCACGAAACGCATGACAACGCCTCCAAAATAAAATCCCAGGTGCAATAGACCCAGGGGAACCTCGGCAATAGACGCGCAGCTCCGGGAAATCACGGGAGACGGAGTGGCATGCGTGAGAGTGGGAGGCTGTGCAAGAGGAAGGGGTGAGCCTTGTACTCACGCCTGCTACTTCCACAAAACACATCACCACGCGGCCAAAACGGATTCCCGGGTGCACTAGATAGTCCCAGGGGAGTTGGAGAGTAGGCGCGCACCTCGTGCCAGATCACGGGAGCCGTAGTGGCACGCCTGCCAGTGAGAGGCTGTGCACTGTGAGGCACATGTGCTAAAGAAGGCGGTAAGTCTTGTACTGACGCCTGCCACTTCCACGAAACACATCGCCACGCGGCTAAAATGGATTCCCGCGTGCTCTCGACAGTCCCAGGGGAGTTTGGGGATAGGCGCGCACCTCCTGCAAGTAACGGGAGGCGTGGTGGCACGCCTCCGAGTGAGAGTCTGTGCACTATGAGGCACATGTGCTAAAGAAGGCGGTGAGCCTTGTACTCACGCCTGCCACTTCCACGAAACGCATGACAACGCCTCCAAAATGAAATCCCAGGTGCACTAGACCCAGGGGAACCTCCGCAATAGACGCGCAAGTCCGGGAAATCACGGGCGACGCAGTGGCATGCGTGAGAGTTGGAGGCTGTGCAAGAGGAAGGGGTGAGTCTTGTACTCACGCCTGCTACTTCCACGAAACACATGACCACGCGGTCAAAACGGATTCCCGAGTGCAGTAGATAGTCCCAGGGGAGTTGGAGAGTGGGCGCGCACCTCCTGCCAAATCACGGGAGCCGTAGTGGCACGCCTGCCAGTGAGAGGCTGTGCACTGTGAGGCACCTGTCCTAAAGAGGGTGGTGAGCCTTGTACTCACGCCTGCCACTTCCACGAAACGCATGACAACGCCTCCAAAATGAAATCCCAGGTGCACTAGACCCAGGGGAGCCTCGGCAATAGACGCGCAACTCTGGGAAACCGCGGGCGACGGAGTGGCATGCGTGAGAGTGGGAGGCTGTGCAAGAGGAAGGGGTGAGCCTTGTACTCACGCCTGCTACTTCCACAAAACACATCACCACGCGGCCAAAACGGATTCCCGAGTGCACTAGATAGTCCCAGGGGAGTTGGAGAGTAGGCGCGCACCTCCTGCCAGATCACGGGAGCCGTAGTGGCACGCCTGCCAGTGAGAGGCTGTGCACTGTGAGGCACATGTGCTAAAGAGGGCGGTGAGTCTTGTACTGACGCCTGCCACTTCAACGAAACACATCGCCACGCGGCTAAAATGGATTCCCGCGTGCTCTCGACAGTCCCAGGGGAGTTTGGGGATAGGCGCGCACCTCCTGCAAGTAACGGGAGGCGTGGTGGCACGCCTCCGAGTGAGAGTCTGTGCACTATGAGGCACATGTGCTAAAGAAGGCGGTGAGCCTTGTACTCACGCCTGCCACTTCCACGAAACGCATGACAACGCCTCCAAAATGAAATCCCAGGTGCACTAGACCCAGGGGAACCTCCGCAATAGACGCGCAACTCCGAGAAATCACGGGCGACGGAGTGGCATGCGTGAGAGTTGGAGGCTGTGCAAGAGGAAGGGGTGAGTCTTGTACTCACGCCTGCTACTTCCACGAAACACATGACCACGCGGCCAAAACGGATTCCCGGGTGCAGTACATAGTCCCAAGGGAGTTGGAGAGTGGGCGCGCACCTCCTGCCAAATCACGGGAGCCGTAGTGGCACGCCTGCCAGTGAGAGGCTGTGCACTGTGAGGCACCTGTCCTAAAGAGGGCGGTGAATCTTGTACTCACGCCTGCCACTTCCACGAAACGCATGACAACGCCTCCAAAATGAAATCCCAGGTGCACTAGACCCAGGGGAGGCTCGGCAATAGACGCGCAACTCTGGGAAATCACGGGCGACGGAGTGGCATGCGTGAGAGTGGGAGGCTGTGCAAGAGGAAGGGGTGAGCCTTGTACTCACGCCTGCTACTTCCACGAAACACATCACCACGCGGCCAAAACGGATTCCCGGGTGCACTAGATAGTCCCACGGGAGTTGAAGAGTAGGCGCGCACCTCCTGCCAAATCACGGGAGCAGTAGTGGCACGCCTGCCAGTAAGAGGCTGTGCACTGTGAGGCACATGTGCTAAAGAAGGCGGTGAGTCTTGTACTCACGCCCGCCACTTCCACGAAACACATCACCACGCGGTTAAAATGAATTCCCGCGTGCACTAGATAGTCCCAGGGGAGTTGGGGGGTAGGCGCGCACCTCCTGAAAGTCACGGGAGTCGTGGTGGCACCCCTCCGAGTGAGAGGCTGTGCACTATGAGGCACATGTGCTAAAGAAGGCGGTGAGCCTTGTACTCACGCCTGCCACTTTTACGAAACGCATGACAACGCCTCCAAAATAAAATCCCAGGTGCACTAGACCCAGCGGAACCTCGGCAAGGGACGTACAACTCCGGGAAATCACGGGCGACGGAGTGGCATGCGTGAGAGTGGGAGGCTGTGGAAGAGGAAGGGGTGAGGCTTGTACTCACGCCTGCTACTTCCACGAAACACATTACCACGCGGCCAAAAGGGATTTCCGGGTGCACAAGATAGTCCCAGGGGAGTTGGAGAGTAGGCGCGCACCTCCTGCCAAATCACGGGAGCCGTAGTGGCACGCCTGCCAGTGAGCTGCCAGTGAGAGGCTGTGCACTGTCAGGCACATGTCCTAAAGAAGGCGGTGAGCCTTCTACTCACGCCTGCCACTTCCACGAAACGCATGACAACGCCTCCAAAATGAAATCCCAGGTGCAATAGACCCAGGGGAACCTCGGCAATAGACGCGCAACTCCGGAAAATCACGGGCGAAGGAGTGGCATGCGTGAGAGTGGGAGGCTGTGCAAGAGGAAGGGGTGAGCCTTGTACTCACGCCTACTACTTCCACGAAACACATCACCACGCGGCCAAAACGGATTCCCGGGTGCACTAGATAGTCCCAGGGGAGTTGGAGAGTAGGCGCGCACCTCCTGCCAGATCACGGGAGCCGTAGTGGCACGCCTGCCAGTGAGAGGCTGTGCAACTTGAGGCACATGTGCTAAAGAAGGCGGTCAGTCTGGTACTCACGCCCGCCACTTCCACGAAACACATCACCACGCGGTTAAAATGGATTCCCGCGTGCACTAGATAGTCCCAGGGGAGATGGGGGATAGGCGCGCACCTCCTGCAAGTCACGGGAGTCGTGGTGGCACGCCTCCGAGTGAGAGGCTGTGCACTATGAGGCACATGTGCTAAAGAAGGCGGTGAGCCTTGTACTCACGCCTGCCACTTTTACGAAACGCATGACAACGCCTCCAAAATAAAATCCCAGGTGCACTAGACCCAGGGGTACCTCGGCAAGGGACGCACAACTCCGGGAAATCACGGGCGACGGAGTGGCATGCGTGAGAGTGGGAGGCTGTGCAAGAGGAAGGGGTGAGGCTTGTACTCACGCCTGCTACTTCCACGAAACACATCACCACGCGGCCAAAACGGATTTCCGGGTGCACAAGATAGTCCCAGGGGAGTTGGAGAGTAGGCGCGCACCTCCTGCCAAATCACGGGAGCCGTAGTGGCACGCCTGCCAGTGAGCTGCCAGTGAGAGGCTGTGAACTGTCAGTCAAATGTCCTAAAGAAGGCGGTGAGCCTTGTACTCACGCCTGCCACTTCCACGAAACGCATGACAACGCCTCCAAAATAAAATCCCAGGTGCAATAGACCCAGGGGAACCTCGGCAATAGACGCGCAGCTCCGGGAAATCACGGGCGACGGAGTGGCATGCGTGAGAGTTGGAGGCTGTGCAAGAGGAAGGGGTGAGCCTTGTACTCACGCCTGCTACTTCCACAAAACACATCACCACGCGGCCAAAACGGATTCCCGGGTGCACTAGATAGTCCCAGGGGAGTTGGAGAGTAGGCGCGCACCTCGTGCCAGATCACGGGAGCCGTAGTGGCACGCCTGCCAGTGAGAGGCTGTGCACTGTGAGGCACATGTGCTAAAGAAGGCGGTAAGTCTTGTACTGACGCCTGCCACTTCCACGAAACACATCGCCACGCGGCTAAAATGGATTCCCGCGTGCTCTCGACAGTCCCAGGGGAGTTTGGGGATAGGCGCGCACCTCCTGCAAGTAACGGGAGGCGTGGTGGCACGCCTCCGAGTGAGAGTCTGTGCACTATGAGGCACATGTGCTAAAGAAGGCGGTGAGCCTTGTACTCACGCCTGCCACTTCCACGAAACGCATGACAACGCCTCCAAAATGAAATACCAGGTGCACTAGACCCAGGGGAACCTCCGCAATAGACGCGCAACTCCGGGAAATCACGGGCGACGGAGTGGCATGCGTGAGAGTTGGAGGCTGTGCAAGAGGAAGGGGTGAGTCTTGTACTCACGCCTGCTACTTGCACGAAACACATGACCACGCGGTCAAAACGGATTCCCGAGTGCAGTAGATAGTCCCAGGGGAGTTGGAGAGTGGGCGCGAACCTCCTGCCAAATCACGGGAGCCGTAGTGGCACGCCTGCCAGTGAGAGGCTGTGCACTGTGAGGCACCTGTCCTAAAGAGGGCGGTGAGCCTTGTACTCACGCCTGCCACTTCCACGAAACGCATGACAACGCCTCCAAAATGAAATCCCAGGTGCACTAGACCCAGGGGAGCCTCGGCAATAGACGCGCAACTCTGGGAAATCACGGGCGACGGAGTGGCATGCGTGAGAGTGGGAGGCTGTGCAAGAGGAAGGGGTGAGCCTTGTACTCACGCCTGCTACTTCCACGAAACACATCACCACGCGGCTAAAACGGATTCCCGGGTGCACTAGATAGTCCCAAGGGAGTTGAAGAGTAGGCGCGCACCTCCTGCCAAATCACGGGAGCAGTAGTGGCACGCCTGCCAGTAAGAGGCTCTGCACTGTGAGGCACATGTGCTAAAGAAGGCGGTGAGTCCTGTACTCACGCCCGCCACTTCCACGAAACACATCACCACGCGGTTAAAATGAATTCCCGCGTGCACTAGATAGTCCCAGGGGAGTTGGGGGGTAGGCGCGCACCTCCTAAAAGTCACGGGAGTCGTGGTGGCACGCCTCCGAGTGAGAGGCTGTGCACTATGAGGCACATGTGCTAAAGAAGGCGGTGAGCCTTGTACTCACGCCTGCCACTTTTACGAAACGCATGACAACGCCTCCAAAATAAAATCCCAGGTGCACTAGACCAAGCGGAACCTCGGCAAGGGACGTACAACTCCGGGAAATCACGGGCGACGGAGTGGCATGCGTGAGAGTGGGAGGCTGTGGAAGAGGAAGGGGTGAGGCTTGTACTCACGCCTGCTACTTCCACGAAACACATCACCACGCGGCCAAAAGGGATTTCCGGGTGCACAAGATAGTCCCAGGGGAGTTGGAGAGTAGGCGCGCACCTCCTGCCAAATCACGGGAGCCGTAGTGGCACGCCTGCCAGTGAGCTGCCAGTGAGAGGCTGTGCACTGTCAGGCACATGTCCTAAAGAAGGCGGTGAGCCTTCTACTCACGCCTGCCACTTCCACGAAACGCATGACAACGCCTCCAAAATGAAATCCCAGGTGCAATAGACCCAGGGGAACCTCGGCAATAGACGCATAACTCCGGAAAATCACGGGCGACGGAGTGGCATGCGTGAGAGTGGGAGGCTGTGCAAGAGGAAGGGGTGAGCCTTGTACTCACGCCTACTACTTCCACGAAACACATCACCACGCGGCCAAAACGGATTCCCGGGTGCACTAGATAGTCCCAGGGGAGTTGAAGAGTAGGCGCGCACCTCCTGCCAGATCACGGGAGCCGTAGTGGCACGCCTGCCAGTGAGAGGCTGTGCAACTTGAGGCACATGTGCTAAAGAAGGCGGTCAGTCTGGTACTCACGCCCGCCACTTCCACGAAACACATCACCACGCCGTTAAAATGGATTCCCGCGTGCACTAGATAGTCCCAGGGGAGTTGGGGGATAGGCGCGCACCTCCTGCAAGTCACGGGAGTCGTGGTGGCACGCCTCCGAGTGAGAGGCTGTGCACTATGAGGCACATGTGCTAAAGAAGGCAGTGAGCCTTGTACTCACGCCTGCCACTTTTACGAAACGCATGACAACGCCTCCAAAATAAAATCCCAGGTGCACTAGACCCAGGGGTACCTCGGCAAGGGACGCACAACTCCGGGAAATCACGGGCGACGGAGTGGCATGCGTGAGAGTGGGAGGCTGTGCAAGAGGAAGGGGTGAGGCTTGTACTCACGCCTGCTACTTCCACGAAACACATCACCACGCGGCCAAAACGGATTTCCGGGTGCACAAGATAGTCCCAGGGGAGTTGGAGAGTAGGCGCGCACCTCCTGCCAAATCACGGGAGCCGTAGTGGCACGCCTGCCAGTGAGCTGCCAGTGAGAGGCTGTGAACTGTCAGTCAAATGTCCTAAAGAAGGCGGTGAGCCTTGTACTCACGCCTGCCACTTCCACGAAACGCATGACAACGCCTCCAAAATAAAATCCCAGGTGCAATAGACCCAGGGGAACCTCGGCAATAGACGCGCAGCTCCGGGAAATCACGGGCGACGGAGTGGCATGCGTGAGAGTGGGAGGCTGTGCAAGAGGAAGGGGTGAGCCTTGTACTCACGCCTGCTACTTCCACAAAACACATCACCACGCGGCCAAAACGGATTCCCGGGTGCACTAGATAGTCCCAGGGGAGTTGGAGAGTAGGCGCGCACCTCGTGCCAGATCACGGGAGCCGTAGTGGCACGCCTGCCAGTGAGAGGCTGTGCACTGTGAGGCACATGTGCTAAAGAAGGCGGTAAGTCTTGTACTGACGCCTGCCACTTCCACGAAACACATCGCCACGCGGCTAAAATGGATTCCCGCGTGCTCTCGACAGTCCCAGGAGAGTTTGGGGATAGGCGCGCACCTCCTGCAAGTAACAGGAGGCGTGGTGGCACGCCTCCGAGTGAGAGTCTGTGCACTATGAGGCACATGTGCTAAAGAAGGCGGTGAGCCTTGTACTCACGCCTGCCACTTCCACGAAACGCATGACAACGCCTCCAAAATGAAATCCCAGGTGCACTAGACCCAGGGGAACCTCCGCAATAGACGCGCAACTCCGGGAAATCACGGGCGACGGAGTGGTATGCGTGAGAGTTGGAGGCTGTGCAAGAGGAAGGGGTGAGTCTTGTACTCACGCCTGCTACTTCCACGAAACACATGACCACGCGGTCAAAACGGATTCCCGAGTGCAGTAGATAGTCCCAGGGGAGTTGGAGAGTGGGCGCGCACCTCCTGCCAAATCACGGGAGCCGTAGTGGCACGCCTGCCAGTGAGAGGCTGTGCACTGTGAGGCACCTGTCCTAAAGAGGGCGGTGAGCCTTGTACTCACGCCTGCCACTTCCACGAAACGCATGACAACGCCTCCAAAATGAAATCCCAGGTGCACTAGACCCAGGGGAGCCTCGGCAATAGACGCGCAACTCTGGGAAATCACGGGCGACGGAGTGGCATGCGTGAGAGTGGGAGGCTGTGCAAGAGGAAGGGGTGAGCCTTGTACTCACGCCTGCTACTTCCACAAAACACATCACCACGCGGCCAAAACGGATTCCCGAGTGCACTAGATAGTCCCAGGGGAGTTGGAGAGTAGGCGCGCACCTCCTGCCAGATCACGGGAGCCGTAGTGGCACGCCTGCCAGTGAGAGGCTGTGCACTGTGAGGCACATGTGCTAAAGAGGGCGGTGAGTCTTGTACTGACGCCTGCCACTTCCACGAAACACATCGCCACGCGGCTAAAATGGATTCCCGCGTGCTCTCGACAGTCCCAGGGGAGTTTGGGGATAGGCGCGCACCTCCTGCAAGTAACGGGAGGCGTGGTGGCACGCCTCCGAGTGAGAGTCTGTGCACTATGAGGCACATGTGCTAAAGAAGGCGGTGAGCCTTGTACTCACGCCTGCCACTTCCACGAAACGCATGACAACGCCTCCAAAATGAAATCCCAGGTGCACTAGACCCAGGGGAACCTCCGCAATAGACGCGCAACTCCGGGAAATCACGGGCGACGGAGTGGCATGCGTGAGAGTTGGAGGCTGTGCAAGAGGAAGGGGTGAGTCTTGTACTCACGCCTGCTACTTCCACGAAACACATGACCACGCGGCCAAAACGGATTCCCGGGTGCAGTAGATAGTCCCAGGGGAGTTGGAGAGTGGGCGCGCACCTCCTGCCAAATCACGGGAGCCGTAGTGGCACGCCTGCCAGTGAGAGGCTGTGCACTGTGAGGCACCTGTCCTAAAGGGGGCGGTGAGCCTTGTACTCACGCCTGCCACTTCCACGAAACGCATGACAACGCCTCCAAAATGAAATCCCAGGTGCACTAGACCCAGGGGAGCCTCGGCAATAGACGCGCAACTCTGGGAAATCACGGGCGACGGAGTGGCATGCGTGAGAGTGGGAGGCTGTGCAAGAGGAAGGGGTGAGCCTTGTACTCACGCCTGCTACTTCCACGAAACACATCACCACGCGGCCAAAACGGATTCCCGGGTGCACTAGATAGTCCCAAGGGAGTTGAAGAGTAGGCGCGCACCTCCTGCCAAATCACGGGAGCAGTAGTGGCACGCCTGCCAGTAAGAGGCTGTGCACTGTGAGGCACATGTGCTAAAGAAGGCGGTGAGTCTTGTACTCACGCCCGCCACTTCCACGAAACACATCACCACGCGGTTAAAATGAATTCCCGCGTGCACTAGATAGTCCCAGGGGAGTTGGGGGGTAGGCGCGCACCTCCTGAAAGTCACGGGAGTCGTGGTGGCACGCCTCCGAGTGAGAGGCTGTGCACTATGAGGCACATGTGCTAAAGAAGGCGGTGAGCCTTGTACTCACGCCTGCCACTTTTACGAAACGCATGACAACGCCTCCAAAATAAAATCCCAGGTGCACTAGACCCAGCGGAACCTCGGCAAGGGACGTACAACTCCGGGAAATCACGGGCGACGGAGTGGCATGCGTGAGAGTGGGAGGCTGTGGAAGAGGAAGGGGTGAGGCTTGTACTCACGCCTGCTACTTCCACGAAACACATCACCACGCGGCCAAAAGGGATTTCCGGGTGCACAAGATAGTCCCAGGGGAGTTGGAGAGTAGGCGCGCACCTCCTGCCAAATCACGGGAGCCGTAGTGGCACGCCTGCCAGTGAGCTGCCAGTGAGAGGCTGTGCACTGTCAGGCACATGTCCTAAAGAAGGCGGTGAGCCTTCTACTCACGCCTGCCACTTCCACGAAACGCATGACAACGCCTCCAAAATGAAATCCCAGGTGCAATAGACCCAGGGGAACCTCGGCAATAGACGCGCAACTCCGGAAAATCACGGGCGACGGAGTGGCATGCGTGAGAGTGGGAGGCTGTGCAAGAGGAAGGGGTGAGCCTTGTACTCACGCCTACTACTTCCACGAAACACATCACCACGCGGCCAAAACGGATTCCCGGGTGCACTAGATAGTCCCAGGGAAATTGGAGAGTAGGCGCGCACCTCCTGCCAGATCACGGGAGCCGTAGTGGCACGCCTGCCAGTGAGAGGCTGTGCAACTTGAGGCACATGTGCTAAAGAAGGCGGTCAGTCTGGTACTCACGCCCGCCACTTCCACGAAACACATCACCACGCGGTTAAAATGGATTCCCGCGTGCACTAGATAGTCCCAGGGGAGGTGGGGGATAGGCGCGCACCTCCTGCAAGTCACGGGAGTCGTGGTGGCACGCCTCCGAGGGAGAGGCTGTGCACTATGAGGCACATGTGCTAAAGAAGGCGGTGAGCCTTGTACTCACGCCTGCCACTTTTACGAAACGCATGACAACGCCTCCAAAATAAAATCCCAGGTGCACTAGACCCAGGGGTACCTCGGCAAGGGACGCACAACTCCGGGAAATCACGGGCGACGGAGTGGCATGCGTGAGAGTGGGAGGCTGTGCAAGAGGAAGGGGTGAGGCTTGTACTCAGGCCTGCTACTTCCACGAAACACATCACCACGCGGCCAAAACGGATTTCCGGGTGCACAAGATAGTCCCAGGGGAGTTGTAGAGTAGGCGCGCACCTCCTGCCAAATCACGGGAGCCGTAGTGGCACGCCTGCCAGTGAGCTGCCAGTGAGAGGCTGTGAACTGTCAGTCAAATGTCCTAAAGAAGGCGGTGAGCCTTGTACTCACGCCTGCCACTTCCACGAAACGCATGACAACGCCTCCAAAATAAAATCCCAGGTGCAATAGACCCAGGGCAACCTCGGCAATAGACGCGCAGCTCCGGAAAATCACGGGCGACGGAGTGGCATGCGTGAGAGTGGGAGGCTGTGCAAGAGGAAGGGGTGAGCCTTGTACTCACGCCTGCTACTTCCACAAAACACATCACCACGCGGCCAAAACGGATTCCCGGGTGCACTAGATAGTCCCAGGGGAGTTGGAGAGTAGGCGCGCACCTCGTGCCAGATCACCGGAGCCGTAGTGGCACGCCTGCCAGTGAGAGGCTGTGCACTGTGAGGCACATGTGCTAAAGAAGGCGGTAAGTCTTGTACTGACGCCTGCCACTTCCACGAAACACATCGCCACGCGGCTAAAATGGATTCCCGCGTGCTCTCGACAGTCCCAGGGGAGTTTGGGGATAGGCGCGCACCTCCTGCAAGTAACGGGAGGCGTGGTGGCACGCCTCCGAGTGAGAGTCTGTGCACTATGAGGCACATGTGCTAAAGAAGGCGGTGAGCCTTGTACTCACGCCTGCCACTTCCACGAAACGCATGACAACGCCTCCAAAATGAAATCCCAGGTGCACTAGTCCCAGGGGAACCTCCGCAATAGACGCGCAACTCCGGGAAATCACGGGCGACGGAGTGGCATGCGTGAGAATTGGAGGCTGTGCAAGAGGAAGGGGTGAGTCTTGTACTCACGCCTGCTACTTCCACGAAACACATGACCACGCGGTCAAAACGGATTCCCGAGTGCAGTAGATAGTCCCAGGGGAGTTGGAGAGTGGGCGCGCACCTCCTGCCAAATCACGGGAGCCGTAGTGGCACGCCTGCCAGTGAGAGGCTGTGCACTGTGAGGCACCTGTCCTAAAGAGGGCGGTGAGCCTTGTACTCACGCCTGCCACTTCCACGAAACGCATGACAACGCCTCCAAAATGAAATCCCAGGTGCACTAGACCCAGGGGAGCCTCGGCAATAGACGCGCAACTCTGGGAAATCACGGGCGACGGAGTGGCATGCGTGAGAGTGGGAGGCTGTGCAAGAGGAAGGGGTGAGCCTTGTACTCACGCCTGCTACTTCCACAAAACACATCACCACGCGGCCAAAACGGATTCCCGAGTGCACTAGATAGTCCCAGGGGAGTTGGAGAGTAGGCGCGCACCTCCTGCCAGATCACGGGAGCCGTAGTGGCACGCCTGCCAGTGAGAGGCTGTGCACTGTGAGGCACATGTGCTAAAGAGGGCGGTGAGTCTTGTACTGACGCCTGCCACTTCCACGAAACACATCGCCACGCGGCTAAAATGGATTCCCGCGTGCTCTCGACAGTCCCAGGGGAGTTTGGGGATAGGCGCGCACCTCCTGCAAGTAACGGGAGGCGTGGTGGCACGCCTCCGAGTGAGAGTCTGTGCACTATGAGGCACATGTGCTAAAGAAGGCGGTGAGCCTTGTACTCACGCCTGCCACTTCCACGAAACGCATGACAACGCCTCCAAAATGAAATCCCAGGTGCACTAGACCCAGGGGAACCTCCGCAATAGACGCGCAACTCCGGGAAATCACGGGCGACGGAGTGGCATGCGTGAGAGTTGGAGGCTGTGCAAGAGGAAGGGGTGAGTCTTGTACTCACGCCTGCTACTTCCACGAAACACATGACCACGCGGTCAAAACGGATTCCCGAGTGCAGTAGATAGTCCCAGGGGAGTTGGAGAGTGGGCGCGCACCTCCTGCCAAATCACGGGAGCCGTAGTGGCACGCCTGCCAGTGAGAGGCTGTGCACTGTGAGGCACCTGTCCTAAAGAGGGCGGTGAGCCTTGTACTCACGCCTGCCACTTCCACGAAACGCATGACAACGCCTCCAAAATGAAATCCCAGGTGCACTAGACCCAGGGGAGCCTCGGCAATAGACGCGCAACTCTGGGAAATCACGGGCGACGGAGTGGCATGCGTGAGAGTGGGAGGCTGTGCAAGAGGAAAGGGTGAGCCTTGTACTCACGCCTGCTACTTCCACAAAACACATCACCACGCGGCCAAAACGGATTCCCGAGTGCACTAGATAGTCCCAGGGGAGTTGGAGAGTAGGCGCGCACCTCCTGCCAGATCACGGGAGCCGTAGTGGCACGCCTGCCAGTGAGAGGCTGTGCACTGTGAGGCACATGTGCTAAAGAGGGCGGTGAGTCTTGTACTGACGCCTGCCACTTCCACGAAACACATCGCCACGCGGCTAAAATGGATTCCCGCGTGCTCTCGACAGTCCCAGGGGAGTTTGGGGATAGGCGCGCACCTCCTGCAAGTAACGGGAGGCGTGGTGGCACGCCTCCGAGTGAGAGTCTGTGCACTATGAGGCACATGTGCTAAAGAAGGCGGTGAGCCTTGTACTCACGCCTGCCACTTCCACGAAACGCATGACAACGCCTCCAAAATGAAATCCCAGGTGCACTAGACCCAGGGTAACCTCCGCAATAGACGCGCAACTCCGGGAAATCACGGGCGACGGAGTGGCATGCGTGAGAGTTGGAGGCTGTGCAAGAGGAAGGGGTGAGTCTTGTACTCACGCCTGCTACTTCCACGAAACACATGACCACGCGGCCAAAACGGATTCCCGGGTGCAGTAGATAGTCCCAGGGGAGTTGGAGAGTGGGCGCGCACCTCCTGCCAAATCACGGGAGCCGTAGTGGCACGCCTGCCAGTGAGAGGCTGTGCACTGTGAGGCACCTGTCCTAAAGAGGGCGGTGAGCCTTGTACTCACGCCTGCCACTTCCACGAAACGCATGACAACGCCTCCAAAATGAAATCCCAGGTGCACTAGACCCAGGGGAGCCTCGGCAATAGACGCGCAACTCTGGGAAATCACGGGCGACGGAGTGGCATGCGTGAGAGTGGGAGGCTGTGCAAGAGGAAGGGGTGAGCCTTGTACTCACGCCTGCTACTTCCACGAAACACATCACCACGCGGCCAAAACGGATTCCCGGGTGCACTAGATAGTCCCAAGGGAGTTGAAGAGTAGGCGCGCACCTCCTGCCAAATCACGGGAGCAGTAGTGGCACGCCTGCCAGTAAGAGGCTGTGCACTGTGAGGCACATGTGCTAAAGAAGGCGGTGAGTCTTGTACTCACGCCCGCCACTTCCACGAAACACATCACCACGCGGTTAAAATGAATTCCCGCGTGCACTAGATAGTCCCAGGGGAGTTGGGGGGTAGGCGCGCACCTCCTGAAAGTCACGGGAGTCGTGGTGGCACGCCTCCGAGTGAGAGGCTGTGCACTATGAGGCACATGTGCTAAAGAAGGCGGTGAGCCTTGTACTCACGCCTGCCACTTTTACGAAACGCATGACAACGCCTCCAAAATAAAATCCCAGGTGCACTAGACCCAGCGGAACCTCGGCAAGGGACGTACAAATCCGGGAAATCACGGGCGACGGAGTGGCATGCGTGAGAGTGGGAGGCTGTGGAAGAGGAAGGGGTGAGGCTTGTACTCACGCCTGCTACTTCCACGAAACACATCACCACGCGGCCAAAAGGGATTTCCGGGTGCACAAGATAGTCCCAGGGGTGTTGGAGAGTAGGCGCGCACCTCCTGCCAAATCACGGGAGCCGTAGTGGCACGCCTGCCAGTGAGCTGCCAGTGAGAGGCTGTGCACTGTCAGGCACATGTCCTAAAGAAGGCGGTGAGCCTTCTACTCACGCCTGCCACTTCCACGAAACGCATGACAACGCCTCCAAAATGAAATCCCAGGTGCAATAGACCCAGGGAAACCTCGGCAATAGACGCGCAACTCCGGAAAATCACGGGCGACGGAGTGGCATGCGTGAGAGTGGGAGGCTGTGCAAGAGGAAGGGGTGAGCCTTGTACTCACGCCTACTACTTCCACGAAACACATAACCACGCGGCCAAAACGGATTCCCGGGTGCACTAGATAGTCCCAGGGGAGTTGGAGAGTAGGCGCGCACCTCCTGCCAGATCACGGGAGCCGTAGTGGCACGCCTGCCAGTGAGAGGCTGTGCAACTTGAGGCACATGTGCTAAAGAAGGCGGTCAGTCTGGTACTCACGCCCGCCACTTCCACGAAACACATCACCACGCGGTTAAAATGGATTCCCGCGTGCACTAGATAGTCCCAGGGGAGTTGGGGGATAGGCGCGCACCTCCTGCAAGTCACGGGAGTCGTGGTGGCACGCCTCTGAGTGAGAGGCTGTGCACTATGAGGCACATGTGCTAAAGAAGGCGGTGAGCCTTGTACTCACGCCTGCCACTTTTACGAAACGCATGACAACGCCTCCAAAATAAAATCCCAGGTGCACTAGACCCAGGGGTACCTCGGCAAGGGACGCACAACTCCGGGAAATCACGGGCGACGGAGTGGCATGCGTGAGAGTGGGAGGCTGTGCAAGAGGAAGGGGTGAGGCTTGTACTCACGCCTGCTACTTCCACGAAACACATCACCACGCGGCCAAAACGGATTTCCGGGTGCACAAGATAGTCCCAGGGGAGTTGGAGAGTAGGCGCGCACCTCCTGCCAAATCACGGGAGCCGTAGTGGCACGCCTGCCAGTGAGCTGCCAGTGAGAGGCTGTGAACTGTCAGTCAAATGTCCTAAAGAAGGCGGTGAGCCTTGTACTCACGCCTGCCACTTCCACGAAACGCATGACAACGCCTCCAAAATAAAATCCCAGGTGCAATAGACCCAGGGGAACCTCGGCAATAGACGCGCAGCTCCGGGAAATCACGGGAGACGGAGTGGCATGCGTGAGAGTGGGAGGCTGTGCAAGAGGAAGGGGTGAGCCTTGTACTCACGCCTGCTACTTCCACAAAACACATCACCACGCGGCCAAAACGGATTCCCGGGTGCACTAGATAGTCCCGGGGGAGTTGGAGAGTAGGCGCGCACCTCGTGCCAGATCACGGGAGCCGTAGTGGCACGCCTGCCAGTGAGAGGCTGTGCACTGTGAGGCACATGTGCTAAAGAAGGCGGTAAGTCTTGTACTGACGCCTCCCACTTCCACGAAACACATCGCCACTCGGCTAAAATGGATTCCCGCGTGCTCTCGACAGTCCCAGGGGAGTTTGGGGATAGGCGCGCACCTCCTGCAAGTAACGGGAGGCGTGGTGGCACGCCTCCGAGTGAGAGTCTGTGCACTATGAGGCACATGTGCTAAAGAAGGCGGTGAGCCTTGTACTCACGCCTGCCACTTCCACGAAACGCATGACAACGCCTCCAAAATGAAATCCCAGGTGCACTAGACCCAGGGGAACCTCCGCAATAGACGCGCAACTCCGGGAAATCACGGGCGACGGAGTGGCATGCGTGAGAGTTGGAAGCTGTGCAAGAGGAAGGGGTGAGTCTTGTACTCACGCCTGCTACTTCCACGAAACACATGACCACGCGGTCAAAACGGATTCCCGAGTGCAGTAGATAGTCCCAGGGGAGTTGGAGAGTGGGCGCGCACCTCCTGCCAAATCACGGGAGCCGTAGTGGCACGCCTGCCAGTGAGAGGCTGTGCACTGTGAGGCACCTGTCCTAAAGAGGGCGGTGAGCCTTGTACTTACGCCTGCCACTTCCACGAAACGCATGACAACGCCTCCAAAATGAAATCCCAGGTGCACTAGACCCAGGGGAGCCTCGGCAATAGACGCGCAACTCTGGGAAATCACGGGCGACGGAGTGGCATGCGTGAGAGTGGGAGGCTGTGCAAGAGGAAGGGGTGAGCCTTGTACTCACGCCTGCTACTTCCACAAAACACATCACCACGCGGCCAAAACGGATTCCCGAGTGCACTAGATAGTCCCAGGGGAGTTGGAGAGTAGGCGCGCACCTCCTGCCAGATCACGGGAGCCGTAGTGGCACGCCTGCCAGTGAGAGGCTGTGCACTGTGAGGCACATGTGCTAAAGAGGGCGGTGAGTCTTGTACTGACGCCTGCCACTTCCACGAAACACATCGCCACGCGGCTAAAATGGATTCCCGCGTGCTCTCGACAGTCCCAGGGGAGTTTGGGGATAGGCGCGCACCTCCTGCAAGTAACGGGAGGCGTGGTGGCACGCCTCCGAGTGAGAGTCTGTGCACTATGAGGCACATGTGCTAAAGAAGGCGGTGAGCCTTGTACTCACGCCTGCCACTTCCACGAAACGCATGACAACGCCTCCAAAATGAAATTCCAG
Source organism: Stylophora pistillata (assembly GCF_964205215.1). NCBI lineage: Eukaryota > Metazoa > Cnidaria > Anthozoa > Scleractinia > Pocilloporidae > Stylophora > Stylophora pistillata. The sequence continues at coordinate 35,451 of NC_142521.1, read as the reverse complement.
GTGCACTAGACCCAGGGGAACCTCCGCAATAGACGTGCAACTCCGGGAAATCACGGGCGACGGAGTGGCATGCGTGAGAGTTGGAGGCTGTGCAAGAGGAAGGGGTGAGTCTTGTACTCACGCCTGCTACTTCCACGAAACACATGAGCACGCGGCCAAAACGGATTCCCGGGTGCAGTAGATAGTCCCAGGGGAGTTGGAGAGTGGGCGCGCACCTCCTGCCAAATCACGGGAGCCGTAGTGGCACGCCTGCCAGTGAGAGGCTGTGCACTGTGAGGCACCTGTCCTAAAGAGGGCGGTGAGCCTTGTACTCACGCCTGCCACTTCCACGAAACGCATGACAACGCCTCCAAAATGAAATCCCAGGTGCACTAGACCCAGGGGAGCCTCGGCAATAGACGCGCAACTCTGGCAAATCACGGGCGACGGTGTGGCATGCGTGAGAGTGGGAGGCTGTGCAAGAGGAAGAGGTGAGCCTTGTACTCACGCCTGCTACTTCCACGAAACACATCACCACGCGGCCAAAACGGATTCCCGGGTGCACTAGATAGTCCCAAGGGAGTTGAAGAGTAGGCGCGCACCTCCTGCCAAATCACGGGAGCAGTAGTGGCACGCCTGCCAGTAAGAGGCTGTGCACTGTGAGGCACATGTGCTAAAGAAGGCGGTGAGTCTTGTACTCACGCCCGCCACTTCCACGAAACACATCACCACGCGGTTAAAATGAATTCCCGCGTGCACTAGATAGTCCCAGGGGAGTTGGGGGGTAGGCGCGCACCTCCTGAAAGTCACGGGAGTCGTGGTGGCACGCCTCCGAGTGAGAGGCTGTGCACTATGAGGCACATGTGCTAAAGAAGGCGGTGAGCCTTGTACTCACGCCTGCCACTTTTACGAAACGCATGACAACGCCTCCAAAATAAAATCCCAGGTGCACTAGACCCAGCCGAACCTCGGCAAGGGACGTACAACTCCGGGAAATCACGGGCGACGGAGTGGCATGCGTGAGAGTGGGAGGCTGTGGAAGAGGAAGGGGTGAGGCTTGTACTCACGCCTGCTACTTCCACGAAACACATCACCACGCGGCCAAAAGGGATTTCCGGGTGCACAAGATAGTCCCAGGGGAGTTGGAGAGTAGGCGCGCACCTCCTGCCAAATCACGGGAGCCGTAGTGGCACGCCTGCCAGTGAGCTGCCAGTGAGAGGCTGTGCACTGTCAGGCACATGTCCTAAAGAAGGCGGTGAGTCTTCTACTCACGCCTGCCACTTCCACGAAACGCATGACAACGCCTCCAAAATGAAATCCCAGGTGCAATAGACCCAGGGGAACCTCGGCAATAGACGCGCAACTCCGGGAAATCACGGGCGACGGAGTGGCATGCGTGAGAGTGGGAGGCTGTGCAAGAGGAAGGGGTGAGCCTTGTACTCACGCCTACTACTTCCACGAAACACATCACCACGCGGCCAAAACGGATTCCCGGGTGCACTAGATAGTCCCAGGGGAGTTGGAGAGTAGGCGCGCACCTCCTGCCAGATCACGGGAGCCGTAGTGGCACGCCTGCCAGTGAGAGGCTGTGCAACTTGAGGCACATGTGCTAAAGAAGGCGGTCAGTCTGGTACTCACGCCCGCCACTTCCACGAAACACATCACCATGCGGTTAAAATGGATTCCCGCGTGCACTAGATAGTCCCAGGGGAGTTGGGGGATAGGCGCGCACCTCCTGCAAGTCACGGGAGTCGTGGTGGCACGCCTCCGAGTGAGAGGCTGTGCACTATGAGGCACATGTGCTAAAGAAGGCGGTGAGCCTTGTACTCACGCCTGCCACTTTTACGAAACGCATGACAACGCCTCCAAAATAAAATCCCAGGTGCACTAGACCCAGGGGTACCTCGGCAAGGGACGCACAACTCCGGGAAATCACGGGCGACGGAGTGGCATGCGTGAGAGTGGGAGGCTGTGCAAGAGGAAGGGGTGAGGCTTGTACTCACGCCTGCTACTTCCACGAAACACATCACCTCGCGGCCAAAACGGATTTCCGGGTGCACAAGATAGTCCCAGGGGAGTTGGAGAGTAGGCGCGCACCTCCTTCCAAATCACGGGAGCCGTAGTGGCACGCCTGCCAGTGAGCTGCCAGTGAGAGGCTGTGAACTGTCAGTCAAATGTCCTAAAGAAGGCGGTGAGCCTTGTACTCACGCCTGCCACTTCCACGAAACGCATGACAACGCCTCCAAAATAAAATCCCAGGTGCAATAGACCCAAGGGAACCTCGGCAATAGACGCGCAGCTCCGGGAAATCACGGGCGACGGAGTGGCATGCGTGAGAGTGGGAGGCTGTGCAAGAGGAAGGGGTGAGCCTTGTACTCACGCCTGCTACTTCCACAAAACACATCACCACGCGGCCAAAACGAATTCCCGGGTGCACTAGATAGTCCCAGGGGAGTTGGAGAGTAGGCGCGCACCTCCTGCCAGATCACGGGAGCCGTAGTGGCACGCCTGCCAGTGAGAGGCTGTGCACTGTGAGGCACATGTGCTAAAGAAGGCGGTAAGTCTTGTACCGACGCCTGCCACTTCCACGAAACACATCGCCACGCGGCTAAAATGGATTCCCGCGTGCTCTCGACAGTCCCAGGGGAGTTTGGGGATAGGCGCGCACCTCCTGCAAGTAACGGGAGGCGTGGTGGCACGCCTCCGAGTGAGAGTCTGTGCACTATGACGCACATGTGCTAAAGAAGGCGGTGAGCCTTGTACTCACGCCTGCCACTTCCACGAAACGCATTACAACGCCTCCAAAATGAAATCCCAGGTGCACTAGACCCAGGGGAACCTCCGCAATAGACGCGCAACTCCGGGAAATCACGGGCGACGGAGTGGCATGCGTGAGAGTTGGAGGCTGTGCAAGAGGAAGGGGTGAGTCTTGTACTCACGCCTGCTACTTCCACGAAACACATGACCACGCGGTCAAAACGGATTCCCGAGTGCAGTAGATAGTCCCAGGGGAGTTGGAGAGTGGGCGCGCACCTCCTGCCAAATCACGGGAGCCGTAGTGGCACGCCTGCCAGTGAGAGGCTGTGCACTGTGAGGCACCTGTCCTAAAGAGGGCGGTGAGCCTTGTACTCACGCCTGCCACTTCCACGAAACGCATGACAACGCCTCCAAAATGAAATCCTAGGTGCACTAGACCCAGGGGAGCCTCGGCAATAGACGCGCAACTCTGGGAAATCACGGGCGACGGAGTGGCATGCGTGAGAGTGGGAGGCTGTGCAAGAGGAAGGGGTGAGCCTTGTACTCACGCCTGCTACTTCCACAAAACACATCACCACGCGGCCAAAACGGATTCCCGAGTGCACTAGATAGTCCCAGGGGAGTTGGAGAGTAGGCGCGCACCTACTGCCAGATCACGGGAGCCGTAGTGGCACGCCTGCCAGTGATAGGCTCTGCACTGTGAGGCACATGTGCTAAAGAGGGCGGTGAGTCTTGTACTGACGCCTGCCACTTCAACGAAACACATCGCCACGCGGCTAAAATGGATTCCCGCGTGCTCTCGACAGTCCCAGGGGAGTTTGGGGATAGGCGCGCACCTCCTGCAAGTAACGGGAGGCGTGGTGGCACGCCTCCGAGTGAGAGTCTGTGCACTATGAGGCACATGTGCTAAAGAAGGCGGTGAGCCTTGTACTCACGCCTGCCACTTCCACGAAACGCATGACAACGCCTCCAAAATGAAATCCCAGGTGCACTAGACCCAGGGGAACCTCCGCAATAGACGCGCAGCTCCGGGAAATCACGGGCGACGGAGTGGCATGCGTGAGAGTTGGAGGCTGTGCAAGAGGAAGGGGTGAGTCTTGTTCTCACGCCTGCTACTTCCACGAAACACATGACCACGCGGCCAAAACGGATTCCCGGGTGCAGTAGATAGTCCCAGGGGAGTTGGAGAGTGGGCGCGCACCTCCTGCCAAATCACGGGAGCCGTAGTGGCACGTCTGCCAGTGAGAGGCTGTGCACTGTGAGGCACCTGTCCTAAAGAGGGCGGTGAGCCTTGTACTCACGCCTGCCACTTCCACGAAACGCATGACAACGCCTCCAAAATGAAATCCCAGGTGCACTAGACCCAGGGGAGCCTCGGCAATAGACGCGCAACTCTGGGAAATCACGGGCGACGGAGTGGCATGCGTGAGAGTGGGAGGCTGTGCAAGAGGAAGGGGTGAGCCTTGTACTCACGCCTGCTACTTCCACGAAACACATCACCACGCGGCCAAAACGGATTCCCGGGTGCACTAGATAGTCCCAAGGGAGTTGAAGAGTAGGCGCGCACCTCCTGCCAAATCACGGGAGCAGTAGTGGCACGCCTGCCAGTAAGAGGCTGTGCACTGTGAGGCACATGTGCTAAAGAAGGCGGTGAGTCTTGTACTCACGCCCGCCACTTCCACGAAACACATCACCACGCGGTTAAAATGAATTCCCGCGTGCACTAGATAGTCCCAGGGAAGTTGGGGGGTAGGCGCGCACCTCCTGAAAGTCACGGGAGTCGTGGTGGCACGCCTCCGAGTGAGAGGCTGTGCACTATGAGGCACATGTGCTAAAGAAGGCGGTGAGCCTTGTACTCACGCCTGCCACTTTTACGAAACGCATGACAACGCCTCCAAAATAAAATCCCAGGTGCACTAGACCCAGCGGAACCTCGGCAAGGGACGTACAACTCCGGGAAATCACGGGCGACGGAGTGGCATGCGTGAGAGTGGGAGGCTGTGGAAGAGGAAGGGGTGAGGCTTGTACTCACGCCTGCTACTTCCACGAAACACATCACCACGCGGCCAAAAGGGATTTCCGGGTGCACAAGATAGTCCCAGGGGAGTTGGAGAGTAGGCGCGCACCTCCTGCCAAATCACGGGAGCCGTAGTGGCACGCCTGCCAGTGAGCTGCCAGTGAGAGGCTGTGCACTGTCAGGCACATGTCCTAAAGAAGGCGGTGAGCCTTCTACTCACGCCTGCCACTTCCACGAAACGCATGACAACGCCTCCAAAATGAAATCCCAGGTGCACTAGACCCAGGGGAACCTCGGCAATAGACGAGCAACTCCGGGAAATCACGGGCGACGGAGTGGCATGCGTGAGAGTGGGAGGCTGTGCAAGAGAAAGGGGTGAGCCTTGTACTCACGCCTACTACTTCCACGAAACACATCACCACGCGGCCAAAACGGATTCCCGGGTGCACTAGATAGTCCCAGGGGAGTTGGAGAGTAGGCGCGCACCTCCTGCCAGATCATGGGAGCCGTAGTGGCACGCCTGCCAGTGAGAGGCTGTGCAACTTGAGGCACATGTGCTAAAGAAGGCGGTCAGTCTGGTACTCACGCCCGCCACTTCCACGAAACACATCACCACGCGGTTAAAATGGATTCCCGCGTGCACTAGATAGTCCCAGGGGAGTTGGGGGATAGGCGCGCACCTCCTGCAAGTCACGGGAGTCGTGGTGGCACGCCTCCGAGTGAGAGGCTGTGCACTATGAGGCACATGTGCTAAAGAAGGCGGTGAGCCTTGTACTCACGCCTGCCACTTTTACGAAACGCATGACAACGCCTCCAAAATAAAATCCCAGGTGCACTAGACCCAGGGGTACCTCGGCAAGGGACGCACAACTCCGGGAAATCACGGGCGACGGAGTGGCATGCGTGAGAGTGGGAGGCTGTGCAAGAGGAAGGGGTGAGGCTTGTACTCACGCCTGCTACTTCCACGAAACACATCACCACGCGGCCAAAACGGATTTCCGGGTGCACAAGATAGTCCCAGGGGAGTTGGAGAGTAGGCGCGCACCTCCTGCCAAATCACGGGAGCCGTAGTGGCACGCCTGCCAGTGAGCTGCCAGTGAGAGGCTGTGAACTGTCAGTCAAATGTCCTAAAGAAGGCGGTGAGCCTTGTACTCACGCCTGCCACTTCCACGAAACGCATGACAACGCCTCCAAAATAGAATCCCAGGTGCAATAGACCGAGGGGAACCTCGGCAATAGACGCGCAGCTCCGGGAAATCACGGGCGACGGAGTGGCATGCGTGAGAGTGGGAGGCTGTGCAAGAGGAAGGGGTGAGCCTTGTACTCACGCCTGCTACTTCCACAAAACACATCACCACGCGGCCAAAACGGATTCCCGGGTGCACTAGATAGTCCCAGGGGAGTTGGAGAGTAGGCGCGCACCTCCCGCCAGATCACGGGAGCCGTAGTGGCACGCCTGCCAGTGAGAGGCTGTGCACTGTGAGGCACATGTGCTAAAGAAGGCGGTAAGTCTTGTACTGACGCCTGCCACTTCCACGAAACACATCGCCACGCGGCTAAAATGGATTCCCGCGTGCTCTCGACAGTCCCAGGGGAGTTTGGGGATAGGCGCGCACCTCCTGCAAGTAACGGGAGGCGTGGTGGCACGCCTCCGAGTGAGAGTCTGTGCACTATGAGGCACATGTGCTAAAAAAGGTGGTGAGCCTTGTACTCACGCCTGCCACTTCCACGAAACGCATGACAACGCCTCCAAAACGAAATCCCAGGTGCACTAGACCCAGGGGAACCTCCGCAATAGACGCGCAACTCCGGGAAATCACGGGCGACGGAGTGGCATGCGTGAGAGTTGGAGGCTGTGCAAGAGGAAGGGGTGAGTCTTGTACTCACGCCTGCTACTTCCACGAAACACATGACCACGCGGTCAAAACGGATTCCCGAGTGCAGTAGATAGTCCCAGGGGAGTTGGAGAGTGGGCGCGCACCTCCTGCCAAATCACGGGAGCCGTAGTGGCACGCCTGCCAGTGAGAGGCTGTGCACTGTGAGGCACCTGTCCTAAAGAGGGCGGTGAGCCTTGTACTCATGCCTGCCACTTCCACGAAACGCATGACAACGCCTCCAAAATGAAATCCCAGGTGCACTAGACCCAGGGGAGCCTCGGCAATAGACGCGCAACTCTGGGAAATCACGGGCGACGGAGTGGCATGCGTGAGAGTGGGAGGCTGTGCAAGAGGAAGGGGTGAGCCTTGTACTCACGCCTGCTACTTCCACAAAACACATCACCACGCGGCCAAAACGGATTCCCGAGTGCACTAGATAGTCCCAGGGGAGTTGGAGAGTAGGCGCGCACCTCCTGCCAGATCACGGGAGCCGTAGTGGCACGCCTGCCAGTGAGAGGCTGTGCACTGTGAGGCACATGTGCTAAAGAAGGCGGTGAGTCTTGTACTGACGCCTGCCACTTCCACGAAACACATCGCCACGCGGCTAAAATGGATTCCCGCGTGCTCTCGACAGTCCCAGGGGAGTTTGGGGATAGGCGCGCACCTCCTGCAAGTAACGGGAGGCGTGGTGGCACGCCTCCGAGTGAGAGTCTGTGCACTATGAGGCACATGTGCTAAAGAAGGCGGTGAGCCTTGTACTCACGCCTGCCACTTCCACGAAACGCATGACAACGCCTCCAAAATGAAATCCCAGGTGCACTAGACCCAGGGGAACCTCCGCAATAGACGCGCAACTCCGGGAAATCACGGGCGACGGAGTGGCATGCGTGAGAGTTGGAGGCTGTGCAAGAGGAAGGGGTGAGTCTTGTACTCACGCCTGCTACTTCCACGAAACACATGACCACGCGGCCAAAACGGATTCCCGGGTGCAGTAGATAGTCCCAGGGGAGTTGGAGAGTGGGCGCGCACCTCCTGCCAAATCACGGGAGCCATAGTGGCACGCCTGCCAGTGAGAGGCTGTGCACTGTGAGGCACCTGTCCTAAAGAGGGCGGTGAGCCTTGTACTCACGCCTGCCACTTCCACGAAACGCATGACAACGCCTCCAAAATGAAATCCCAGGTGCACTAGACCCAGGGGAGCCTCGGCAATAGACGCGCAACTCTGGGAAATCACGGGCGACGGAGTGGCATGCGTGAGAGTGGGAGGCTGTGCAAGAGGAAGGGGTGAGCCTTGTACTCACGCCTGCTACTTCCACGAAACACATCACCACGCGGCCAAAACGGATTTCCGGGTGCACTAGATAGTCCCAAGGGAGTTGAAGAGTAGGCGCGCACCTCCTGCCAAATCACGGGAGCAGTAGTGGCACGCCTGCCAGTAAGAGGCTCTGCACTGTGAGGCACATGTGCTAAAGAAGGCGGTGAGTCTTGTACTCACGCCCGCCACTTCCACGAAACACATCACCACGCGGTTAAAATGAATTCCCGCGTGCACTAGATAGTCCCAGGGGAGTTGGGGGGTAGGCGCGCACCTCCTGAAAGTCACGGGAGTCGTGGTGGCACGCCTCCGAGTGAGAGGCTGTGCACTATGAGGCACATGTGCTAAAGAAGGCGGTGAGCCTTGTACTCACGCCTGCCACTTTTACGAAACGCATGACAACGCCTCCAAAATAAAATCCCAGGTGCACTAGACCCAGCGGAACCTCGGCAAGGGACGTACAACTCCGGGAAATCACGGGCGACGGAGTGGCATGCGTGAGAGTGGGAGGCTGTGGAAGAGGAAGGGGTGAGGCTTGTACTCACGCCTGCTACTTCCACGAAACACATCACCACGCGGCCAAAAGGGATTTCCGGGTGCACAAGATAGTCCCAGGGGAGTTAGAGAGTAGGCGCGCACCTCCTGCCAAATCACGGGAGCCGTAGTGGCACGCCTGCCAGTGAGCTGCCAGTGAGAGGCTGTGCACTGTCAGGCACATGTCCTAAAGAAGGCGGTGAGCCTTCTACTCACGCCTGCCACTTCCACGAAACGCATGACAACGCCTCCAAAATGAAATCCCAGGTGCAATAGACCTAGGGGAACCTCGGCAATAGACGCGCAACTCCGGGAAATCACGGGCGACGGAGTGGCATGCGTGAGAGTGGGAGGCTGTGCAAGAGGAAGGGGTGAGCCTTGTACTCACGCCTACTACTTCCACGAAACACATCACTACGCGGCCAAAACGGATTCCCGGGTGCTCTAGATAGTCCCAGGGGAGTTGGAGAGTAGGCGCGCACCTCCTGCCAGATCACGGGAGCCGTAGTGGCACGCCTGCCAGTGAGAGGCTGTGCAACTTGAGGCACATGTGCTAAAGAAGGCGGTCAGTCTGGTACTCACGCCCGCCACTTCCACGAAACACATCACCACGCGGTTAAAATGGATTCCCGCGTGCACTAGATAGTCCCAGGGGAGTTGGGGGATAGGCTCGCAACTCCTGCAAGTCACGGGAGTCGTGGTGGCACGCCTCCGAGTGAGAGGCTGTGCACTATGAGGCACATGTGCTAAAGAAGGCGGTGAGCCTTGTACTCACGCCTGCCACTTTTACGAAACGCATGACAACGCCTCCAAAATAAAATCCCAGGTGCACTAGACCCAGGGGTACCTCGGCAAGGGACGCACAACTCCGGGAAATCACGGGCGACGGAGTGGCATGCGTGAGAGTGGGAGGCTGTGCAAGAGGAAGGGGTGAGGCTTGTACTCACGCCTGCTACTTCCACGAAACACATCACCACGCGGCCAAAACGGATTTCCGGGTGCACAAGATAGTCCCAGGGGAGTTGGAGAGTAGGCGCGCACCTCCTGCCAAATCACGGGAGCCGTAGTGGCACGCCTGCCAGTGAGCTGCCAGTGAGAGGCTGTGAACTGTCAGTCAAATGTCCTAAAGAAGGCGGTGAGCCTTGTACTCACGCCTGCCACTTCCACGAAACGCATGACAACGCCTCCAAAATAAAATCCCAGGTGCAATAGACCAAGGGGAACCTCGGCAATAGACGCGCAGCTCCGGGAAATCACGGGCGACGGAGTGGCATGCGTGAGAGTGGGAGGCTGTGCAAGAGGAAGGGGTGAGCCTTGTACTCACGCCTGCTACTTCCACAAAACACATCACCACGCGGCCAAAACGGATTCCCGGGTGCACTAGATAGTCCCAGGGGAGTTGGAGAGTAGGCGCGCACCTCCTGCCAGATCACGGGAGCCGTAGTGGCACGCCTGCCAGTGAGAGGCTGTGCACTGTGAGGCACATGTGCTAAAGAAGGCGGTAAGTCTTGTACTGACGCCTGCCACTTCCACGAAACACATCGCCACGCGGCTAAAATGGATTCCCGCGTGCTCTCGACAGTCCCAGGGGAGTTTGGGGATAGGCGCGCACCTCCTGCAAGTAACGGGAGGCGTGGTGGCACGCCTCCGAGTGAGAGTCTGTGCACTATGAGGCACATGTGCTAAAGAAGGCGGTGAGCCTTGTACTCACGCCTGCCACTTCCACGAAACGCATGACAACGCCTCCAAAATAAAATCCCAGGTGCACTAGACCCAGGGGAACCTCCGCAATAGACGCGCAACTCCGGGAAATCACGGGCGACGGAGTGGCATGCGTGAGAGTTGGAGGCTGTGCAAGAGGAAGGGGTGAGTCTTGTACTCACGCCTGCTACTTCCACGAAACACATGACCACGCGGTCAAAACGGATTCCCGGGTGCAGTAGATAGTCCCAGGGGAGTTGGAGAGTGGGCGCGCACCTCCTGCCAAATCACGGGAGCCGTAGTGGCACGCCTGCCAGTGAGAGGCTGTGCACTGTGAGGCACCTGTCCTAAAGAGGGCGGTGAGCCTTGTACTCACGCCTGCCACTTCCACGAAACGCATGACAACGCCTCCAAAATGAAATCCCAAGTGCACTAGACCCAGGGGAGCCTCGGCAATAGACGCGCAACTCTGGGAAATCACGGGCGACGGAGTGGCATGCGTGAGAGTGGGAGGCTGTGCAAGAGGAAGGGGTGAGCCTTGTACTCACGCCTGCTACTTCCACAAAACACATCACCACGCGGCCAAAACGGATTCCCGAGTGCACTAGATAGTCCCAAGGGAGTTGGAGAGTAGGCGCGCACCTCCTGCCAGATCACGGGAGCCGTAGTGGCACGCCTGCCAGTGAGAGGCTGTGCACTGTGAGGCACATGTGCTAAAGAAGGCGGTGAGTCTTGTACTGACGCCTGCCACTTCCACGAAACACATCGCCACGCGGCTAAAATGGATTCCCGCGTGCTCTCGACAGTCCCGGGGGAGTTTGGGGATAGGCGCGCACCTCCTGCAAGTAACGGGAGGCGTGGTGGCACGCCTCCGAGTGAGAGTCTGTGCACTATGAGGCACATGTGCTAAAGAAGGCGGTGAGCCTTGTACTCACGCCTGCCACTTCCACGAAACGCATGACAACGCCTCCAAAATGAAATCCCAGGTGCACTAGACCCAGGGGAACCTCCGCAATAGACGCGCAACTCCGGGAAATCACGGGCGACGGAGTGGCATGCGTGAGAGTTGGAGGCTGTGCAAGAGGAAGGGGTGAGTCTTGTACTCACGCCTGCTACTTCCACGAAACACATGACCACGCGGCCAAAACGGATTCCCGGGTGCAGTAGATAGTCCCAGGGGAGTTGGAGAGTGAGCGCGCACCTCCTGCCGAATCACGGGAGCCGTAGTGGCACGCCTGCCAGTGAGAGGCTGTGCACTGTGAGGCACCTGTCCTAAAGAGGGCGGTGAGCCTTGTACTCACGCCTGCCACTTCCACGAAACGCATGACAACGCCTCCAAAATGAAATCCCAGGTGCACTAGACCCAGGGGAGCCTCGGCAATAGACGCGCAACTCTGGGAAATCACAGGCGACGGAGTGGCATGCGTGAGAGTGGGAGGCTGTGCAAGAGTAAGGGGTGAGCCTTGTACTCACGCCTGCTACTTCCACGAAACACATCACCACGCGGCCAAAACGGATTCCCGGGTGCACTAGATAGTCCCAAGGGAGTTGAAGAGTAGGCGCGCACCTCCTGCCAAATCACGGGAGCAGTAGTGGCACGCCTGCCAGTAAGAGGCTGTGCACTGTGAGGCACATGTGCTAAAGAAGGCGGTGAGTCTTGTACTCACGCCCGCCACTTCCACGAAACACATCACCACGCGGTTAAAATGAATTCCCGCGTGCACTAGATAGTCCCAGGGGAGTTGGGGGGGAGGCGCGCACTTCCTGAAAGTCACGGGAGTCGTGGTGGCACGCCTCCGAGTGAGAGGCTGTGCACTATGAGGCACATGTGCTAAAGAAGGCGGTGAGCCTTGTACTCACGCCTGCCACTTTTACGAAACGCATGACAACGCCTCCAAAATAAAATCCCAGGTGCACTAGACCCAGCGGAACCTCGGCAAGGGACGTACAACTCCGGCAAATCACGGGCGACGGAGTGGCATGCGTGAGAGTGGGAGGCTGTGGAAGAGGAAGGGGTGAGGCTTGTACTCACGCCTGCTACTTCCACGAAACACATCACCACGCGGCCAAAAGGGATTTCCGGGTGCACAAGATAGTCCCAGGGGAGTTGGAGAGTAGGCGCGCACCTCCTGCCAAATCACGGGAGCCGTAGTGGCACGCCTGCCAATGAGCTGCCAGTGAGAGGCTGTGCACTGTCAGGCACATGTCCTAAAGAAGGCGGTGAGCCTTCTACTCACGCCTGCCACTTCCACGAAACGCATGACAACGCCTCCAAAATGAAATCCCAGGTGCAATAGACCCACGGGAACCTCGGCAATAGACGCGCAACTCCGGGAAATCACGGGCGACGGAGTGGCATGCGTGAGAGTGGGAGGCTGTGCAAGAGGAAGGGGTGAGCCTTGTACTCACGCCTACTACTTCCACGAAACACATCACCACGCGGCCAAAACGGATTCCCGGGTGCACTAGATAGTCCCAGGGGAGTTGGAGAGTAGGCGCGCATCTCCTGCCAGATCACGGGAGCCGTAATGGCACGCCTGCCAGTGAGAGGCTGTGCAACTTGAGGCACATGTGCTAAAGAAGGCGGTCAGTCTGGTACTCACGCCCGCCACTTCCACGAAACACATCACCACGCGGTTAAAATGGATTCCCGCGTGCACTAGATAGTCCCAGGGGAGTTGGGGGATAGGCGCGCACCTCCTGCAAGTCACGGGAGTCGTGGTGGCACGCCTCCGAGTGAGAGGCTGTGCACTATGAGGCACATGTGCTAAAGAAGGCAGTGAGCCTTGTACTCACGCCTGCCACTTTTACGAAACGCATGACAACGCCTCCAAAATAAAATCCCAGGTGCACTAGACCCAGGGGTACCTCGGCAAGGGACGCACAACTCCGGGAAATCACGGGCGACGGAGTGGCATGCGTGAGAGTGGGAGGCTGTGCAAGAGGAAGGGGTGAGGCTTGTACTCACGCCTGCTACTTCCACGAAACACATCACCACGCGGCCAAAACGGATTTCCGGGTGCACAAGATAGTCCCAGGGGAGTTGGAGAGTAGGCGCGCACCTCCTGCCAAATCACGGGAGCCGTAGTGGCACGCCTGCCAGTGAGCTGCCAGTGAGAGGCTGTGAACTGTCAGTCAAATGTCCTAAAGAAGGCGGTGAGCCTTGTACTCACGCCTGCCACTTCCACGAAACGCATGACAACGCCTCCAAAATAGAATCCCAGGTGCAATAGACCCAGGGGAACCTCGGCAATAGACGCGCAACTCCGGGAAATCACGGGCGACGGAGTGGCATGCGTGAGAGTGGGAGGCTGTGCAAGAGGAAGGGGTGAGCCTTGTACTCACGCCTGCTACTTCCACAAAACACATCACCACGCGGCCAAAACGGATTCCCGGGTGCACTAGATAGTCCCAGGGGAGTTGGAGAGTAGGCGCGCACCTCCCGCCAGATCACGGGAGCCGTAGTGGCACGCCTGCCAGTGAGAGGCTGTGCACTGTGAGGCACATGTGCTAAAGAAGGCGGTAAGTCTTGTACTGACGCCTGCCACTTCCACGAAACACATCGCCACGCGGCTAAAATGGATTCCCGCGTGCTCTCGACAGTCCCAGGGGAGTTTGGGGATAGGCGCGCACCTCCTGCAAGTAACGGGAGGCGTGGTGGCACGCCTCCGAGTGAGAGTCTGTGCACTATGAGGCACATGTGCTAAAGAAGGCGGTGAGCCTTGTACTCACGCCTGCCACTTCCACGAAACGCATGACAACGCCTCCAAAATGAAATCCCAGGTGCACTAGACCCAGGGGAACCTCCTCAATAGACGCGCAACTCCGGGAAATCACGGGCGACGGAGTGGCATGCGTGAGAGTTGGAGGCTGTGCAAGAGGAAGGGGTGAGTCTTGTACTCACGCCTGCTACTTCCACGAAACACATGACCACGCGGTCAAAACGGATTCCCGAGTGCAGTAGATAGTCCCAGGGGAGTTGGAGAGTGGGCGCGCACCTCCTGCCAAATCACGGGAGCCGTAGTGGCACGCCTGCCAGTGAGAGGCTGTGCACTGTGAGGCACCTGTCCTAAAGAGGGCGGTGAGCCTTGTACTCACGCCTGCCACTTCCACGAAACGCATGACAACGCCTCCAAAATGAAATCCCAGGTGCACTAGACCCAGGGGAGCCTCGGCAATAGACGCGCAACTCTGGGAAATCACGGGCGACGGAGTGGCATGCGTGAGAGTGGGAGGCTGTGCAAGAGGAAGGGGTGAGCCTTGTACTCACGCCTGCTACTTCCACAAAACACATCACCACGCGGCCAAAACGGATTCCCGAGTGCACTAGAGAGTCCCAGGGGAGTTGGAGAGTAGGCGCGCACCTCCTGCCAGATCACGGGAGCCGTAGTGGCACGCCTGCCAGTGAGAGGCTGTGCACTGTGAGGCACATGTGCTAAAGAAGGCGGTGAGTCTTGTACTGACGCCTGCCACTTCCACGAAACACATCGCCACGCGGCTAAAATGGATTCCCGCGTGCTCTCGACAGTCCCAGGGGAGTTTGGGGATAGGCGCGCACCTCCTGCAAGTAACGGGAGGCGTGGTGGCACGCCTCCGAGTGAGAGTCTGTGCACTATGAGGCACATGTGCTAAAGAAGGCGGTGAGCCTTGTACTCACGCCTGCCACTTCCACGAAACGCATGACAACGCCTCCAAAATGAAATCCCAGGTGCACTAGACCCAGGGGAACCTCGGCAATAGACGCGCAACTCCGGGAAATCACGGGCGACGGAGTGGCATGCGTGAGAGTTGGAGGCTGTGCAAGAGGAAGGGGTGAGTCTTGTACTCACGCCTGCTACTTCCACGAAACACATGACCACGCGGCCAAAACGGATTCCCGGGTGCAGTAGATAGTCCCAGGGGAGTTGGAGAGTGGGCGCGCACCTCCTGCCAAATCACGGGAGCCATAGTGGCACGCCTGCCAGTGAGAGGCTGTGCACTGTGAGGCACCTGTCCTAAAGAGGGCGGTGAGCCTTGTACTCACGCCTGCCACTTCCACGAAACGCATGACAACGCCTCCAAAATGAAATCCCAGGTGCACTAGACCCAGGGGAGCCTCGGCAATAGACGCGCAACTCTGGGAAATCACGGGCGACGGAGTGGCATGCGTGAGAGTGGGAGGCTGTGCAAGAGGAAGGGGTGAGCCTTGTACTCACGCCTGCTACTTCCACGAAACACATCACCACGCGGCCAAAACGGATTCCCGGGTGCACTAGATAGTCCCAAGGGAGTTAAAGAGTAGGCGCGCACCTCCTGCCAAATCACGGGAGCAGTAGTGGCACGCCTGCCAGTAAGAGGCTCTGCACTGTGAGGCACATGTGCTAAAGAAGGCGGTGAGTCTTGTACTCACGCCCGCCACTTCCACGAAACACATCACCACGCGGTTAAAATGAATTCCCGCGTGCACTAGATAGTCCCAGGGGAGTTGGGGGGTAGGCGCGCACCTCCTGAAAGTCACGGGAGTCGTGGTGGCACGCCTCCGAGTGAGAGGCTGTGCACTATGAGGCACATGTGCTAAAGAAGGCGGTGAGCCTTGTACTCACGCCTGCCACTTTTACGAAACGCATGACAACGCCTCCAAAATAAAATCCCAGGTGCACTAGACCCAGCGGAACCTCGGCAAGGGACGTACAACTCCGGGAAATCACGGGCGACGGAGTGGCATGCGTGAGAGTGGGAGGCTGTGGAAGAGGAAGGGGTGAGGCTTGTACTCACGCCTGCTACTTCCACGAAACACATCACCACGCGGCCAAAAGGGATTTCCGGGTGCACAAGATAGTCCCAGGGGAGTTAGAGAGTAGGCGCGCACCTCCTGCCAAATCACGGGAGCCGTAGTGGCACGCCTGCCAGTGAGCTGCCAGTGAGAGGCTGTGCACTGTCAGGCACATGTCCTAAAGAAGGCGGTGAGCCTTCTACTCACGCCTGCCACTTCCACGAAACGCATGACAACGCCTCCAAAATGAAATCCCAGGTGCAATAGACCTAGGGGAACCTCGGCAATAGACGCGCAACTCCGGGAAATCACGGGCGACGGAGTGGCATGCGTGAGAGTGGGAGGCTGTGCAAGAGGAAGGGGTGAGCATTGTACTCACGCCTACTACTTCCACGAAACACATCACTACGCGGCCAAAACGGATTCCCGGGTGCTCTAGATAGTCCCAGGGGAGTTGGAGAGTAGGCGCGCACCTCCTGCCAGATCACGGGAGCCGTAGTGGCACGCCTGCCAGTGAGAGGCTGTGCAACTTGAGGCACATGTGCTAAAGAAGGCGGTCAGTCTGGTACTCACGCCCGCCACTTCCACGAAACACATCACCACGCGGTTAAAATGGATTCCCGCGTGCACTAGATAGTCCCAGGGGAGTTGGGGGATAGGCGCGCAACTCCTGCAAGTCACGGGAGTCGTGGTGGCACGCCTCCGAGTGAGAGGCTGTGCACTATGAGGCACATGTGCTAAAGAAGGCGGTGAGCCTTGTACTCACGCCTGCCACTTTTACGAAACGCATGACAACGCCTCCAAAATAAAATCCCAGGTGCACTAGACCCAGGGGTACCTCGGCAAGGGACGCACAACTCCGGGAAATCACGGGCGACGGAGTGGCATGCGTGAGAGTGGGAGGCTGTGCAAGAGGAAGGGGTGAGGCTTGTACTCACGCCTGCTACTTCCACGAAACACATCACCACGCGGCCAAAACGGATTTCCGGGTGCACAAGATAGTCCCAGGGGAGTTGGAGAGTAGGCGCGCACCTCCTGCCAAATCACGGGAGCCGTAGTGGCACGCCTGCCAGTGAGCTGCCAGTGAGAGGCTGTGAACTGTCAGTCAAATGTCCTAAAGAAGGCGGTGAGCCTTGTACTCACGCCTGCCACTTCCACGAAACGCATGACAACGCCTCCAAAATAAAATCCCAGGTGCAATAGACCAAGGGGAACCTCGGCAAGAGACGCGCAGCTCCGGGAAATCACGGGCGACGGAGTGGCATGCGTGAGAGTGGGAGGCTGTGCAAGAGGAAGGGGTGAGCCTTGTACTCACGCCTGCTACTTCCACAAAACACATCACCACGCGGCCAAAACGGATTCCCGGGTGCACTAGATAGTCCCAGGGGAGTTGGAGAGTAGGCGCGCACCTCCTGCCAGATCACGGGAGCCGTAGTGGCACGCCTGCCAGTGAGAGGCTGTGCACTGTGAGGCACATGTGCTAAAGAAGGCGGTAAGTCTTGTACTGACGCCTGCCACTTCCACGAAACACATCGCCACGCGGCTAAAATGGATTCCCGCGTGCTCTCGACAGTCCCAGGGGAGTTTGGGGATAGGCGCGCACCTCCTGCAAGTAACGGGAGACGTGGTGGCACGCCTCCGAGTGAGAGTCTGTGCACTATGAGGCACATGTGCTAAAGAAGGCGGTGAGCCTTGTACTCACGCCTGCCACTTCCACGAAACGCATGACAACGCCTCCAAAATGAAATCCCAGGTGCACTAGACCCAGGGGAACCTCCGCAATAGACGCGCAACTCCGGGAAATCACGGGCGACGGAGTGGCATGCGTGAGAGTTGGAGGCTGTGCAAGAGGAAGGGGTGAGTCTTGTACTCACGCCTGCTACTTCCACGAAACACATGACCACGCGGTCAAAACGGATTCCCGGGTGCAGTAGATAGTCCCAGGGGAGTTGGAGAGTGGGCGCGCACCTCCTGCCAAATCACGGGAGCCGTAGTGGCACGCCTGCCAGTGAGAGGCTGTGCACTGTGAGGCACCTGTCCTAAAGAGGGCGGTGAGCCTTGTACTCACGCCTGCCACTTCCACGAAACGCATGACAACGCCTCCAAAATGAAATCCCAAGTGCACTAGACCCAGGGGAGCCTCGGCAATAGACGCGCAACTCTGGGAAATCACGGGCGACGGAGTGGCATGCGTGAGAGTGGGAGGCTGTGCAAGAGGAAGGGGTGAGCCTTGTACTCACGCCTGCTACTTCCACAAAACACATCACCACGCGGCCAAAACGGATTCCCGAGTGCACTAGATAGTCCCAAGGGAGTTGGAGAGTAGGCACGCACCTCCTGCCAGATCACGGGAGCCGTAGTGGCACGCCTGCCAGTGAGAGGCTGTGCACTGTGAGGCACATGTGCTAAAGAAGGCGGTGAGTCTTGTACTGACGCCTGCCACTTCCACGAAACACATCGCCACGCGGCTAAAATGGATTCCCGCGTGCTCTCGACAGTCCCGGGGGAGTTTGGGGATAGGCGCGCACCTCCTGCAAGTAACGGGAGGCGTGGTGGCACGCCTCCGAGTGAGAGTCTGTGCACTATGAGGCACATGTGCTAAAGAAGGCGGTGAGCCTTGTACTCACGCCTGCCACTTCCACGAAACGCATGACAACGCCTCCAAAATGAAATCCCAGGTGCACTAGACCCAGGGGAACCTCCGCAATAGACGCGCAACTCCGGGAAATCACGGGCGACGGAGTGGCATGCGTGAGAGTTGGAGGCTGTGCAAGAGGAAGGGGTGAGTCTTGTACTCACGCCTGCTACTTCCACGAAACACATGACCACGCGGCCAAAACGGATTCCCGGGTGCAGTAGATAGTCCCAGGGGAGTTGGAGAGTGAGCGCGCACCTCCTGCCGAATCACGGGAGCCGTAGTGGCACGCCTGCTAGTGAGAGGCTGTGCACTGTGAGGCACCTGTCCTAAAGAGGGCGGTGAGCCTTGTACTCACGCCTGCCACTTCCACGAAACGCATGACAACGCCTCCAAAATGAAATCCCAGGTGCACTAGACCCAGGGGAGCCTCGGCAATAGACGCGCAACTCTGGGAAATCACAGGCGACGGAGTGGCATGCGTGAGAGTGGGAGGCTGTGCAAGAGGAAGGGGTGAGCCTTGTACTCACGCCTGCTACTTCCACGAAACACATCACCACGGGGCCAAAAACGGATTCCCGGGTGCACTAGATAGTCCCAAGGGAGTTGAAGAGTAGGCGCGCACCTCCTGCCAAATCACGGGAGCAGTAGTGGCACGCCTGCCAGTAAGAGGCTGTGCACTGTGAGGCACATGTGCTAAAGAAGGCGGTGAGTCTTGTACTCACGCCCGCCACTTCCACGAAACACATCACCACGCGGTTAAAATGAATTCCCGCGTGCACTAGATAGTCCCAGGGGAGTTGGGGGGTAGGCGCGCACTTCCTGAAAGTCACGGGAGTCGTGGTGGCACGCCTCCGAGTGAGAGGCTGTGCACTATGAGGCACATGTGCTAAAGAAGGCGGTGAGCCTTGTACTCACGCCTGCCACTTTTACGAAACGCATGACAACGCCTCCAAAATAAAATCCCAGGTGCACTAGACCCAGCGGAACCTCGGCAAGGGACGTACAACTCCGGCAAATCACGGGCGACGGAGTGGCATGCGTGAGAGTGGGAGGCTGTGGAAGAGGAAGGGGTGAGGCTTGTACTCACGCCTGCTACTTCCACGAAACACATCACCACGCGGCCAAAAGGGATTTCCGGGTGCACAAGATAGTCCCAGGGGAGTTGGAGAGTAGGCGCGCACCTCCTGCCAAATCACGGGAGCCGTAGTGGCACGCCTGCCAATGAGCTGCCAGTGAGAGGCTGTGCACTGTCAGGCACATGTCCTAAAGAAGGCGGTGAGCCTTCTACTCACGCCTGCCACTTCCACGAAACGCATGACAACGCCTCCAAAATGAAATCCCAGGTGCAATAGACCCAGGGGAACCTCGGCAATAGACGCGCAACTCCGGGAAATCACGGGCGACGGAGTGGCATGCGTGAGAGTGGGAGGCTGTGCAAGAGGAAGGGGTGAGCCTTGTACTCACGCCTACTACTTCCACGAAACACATCACCACGCGGCCAAAACGGATTCCCGGGTGCACTAGATAGTCCCAGGGGAGTTGGAGAGTAGGCGCGCATCTCCTGCCAGATCACGGGAGCCGTAATGGCACGCCTGCCAGTGAGAGGCTGTGCAACTTGAGGCACATGTGCTAAAGAAGGCGGTCAGTCTGGTACTCACGCCCGCCACTTCCACGAAACACATCACCACGCGGTTAAAATGGATTCCCGCGTGCACTAGATAGTCCCAGGGGAGTTGGGGGATAGGCGCGCACCTCCTGCAAGTCACGGGAGTCGTGGTGGCACGCCTCCGAGTGAGAGGCTGTGCACTATGAGGCACATGTGCTAAAGAAGGCGGTGAGCCTTGTACTCACGCCTGCCACTTTTACGAAACGCATGACAACGCCTCCAAAATAAAATCCCAGGTGCACTAGACCCAGGGGTACCTCGGCAAGGGACGCACAACTCCGGGAAATCACGGGCGACGGAGTGGCATGCGTGAGAGTGGGAGGCTGTGCAAGAGGAAGGGGTGAGGCTTGTACTCACGCCTGCTACTTCCACGAAACACATCACCACGCGGCCAAAACGGATTTCCGGGTGCACAAGATAGTCCCAGGGGCGTTGGAGAGTAGGCGCGCACCTCCTGCCAAATCACGGGAGCCGTAGTGGCACGCCTGCCAGTGAGCTGCCAGTGAGAGGCTGTGAACTGTCAGTCAAATGTCCTAAAGAAGGCGGTGAGCCTTGTACTCACGCCTGCCACTTCCACGAAACGCATGACAACGCCTCCAAAATAAAATCCCAGGTGCAATAGACCAAGGGGAACCTCGGCAATAGACGCGCAGCTCCGGGAAATCACGGGCGACGGAGTGGCATGCGTGAGAGTGGGAGGCTGTGCAAGAGGAAGGGGTGAGCCTTGTACTCACGCCTGCTACTTCCACAAAACACATCACCACGCGGCCAAAACGGATTCCCGGGTGCACTAGATAGTCCCAGGGGAGTTGGAGAGTAGGCGCGCACCTCCTACCAGATCACGGGAGCCGTAGTGGCACGCCTGCCAGTGAGAGGCTGTGCACTGTGAGGCACATGTGCTAAAGAAGGCGGTAAGTCTTGTACTGACGCCTGCCACTTCCACGAAACACATCGCCACGCGGCTAAAATGGATTCCCGCGTGCTCTCGACAGTCCCAGGGGAGTTTGGGGATAGGCGCGCACCTCCTGCAAGTAACGGGAGGCGTGGTGGCACGCCTCCGAGTGAGAGTCTGTGCACTATGAGGCACATGTGCTAAAGAAGGCGGTGAGCCTTGTACTCACGCCTGCCACTTCCACGAAACGCATGACAACGCCTCCAAAATGAAATCCCAGGTGCACTAGACCCAGGGGAACCTCCGCAATAGACGCGCAACTCCGGGAAATCACGGGCGACGGAGTGGCATGCGTGAGAGTTGGAGGCTGTGCAAGAGGAAGGGGTGAGTCTTGTACTCACGCCTGCTACTTCCACGAAACACATGACCACGCGGTCAAAACGGATTCCCGAGTGCAGTAGATAGTCCCAGGGGAGTTGGAGAGTGGGCGCGCACCTCCTGCCAAATCACGGGAGCCGTAGTGGCACGCCTGCCAGTGAGAGGCTGTGCACTGTGAGGCACCTGTCCTAAAGAGGGCGGTGAGCCTTGTACTCACGCCTGCCACTTCCACGAAACGCATGACAACGCCTCCAAAATGAAATCCCAAGTGCACTAGACCCAGGG
The DNA here is from genome assembly GCF_964205215.1 of Stylophora pistillata. Taxonomy (NCBI): domain Eukaryota; kingdom Metazoa; phylum Cnidaria; class Anthozoa; order Scleractinia; family Pocilloporidae; genus Stylophora; species Stylophora pistillata. Next base: position 13,660 of record NC_142521.1, on the reverse strand, counting down.
GAGCCTCGGCAATAGACGCGCAACTCTGGGAAATCATGGGCGACGGAGTGGCATGCGTGAGAGTGGGAGGCTGTGCAAGAGGAAGGGGTGAGCCTTGTACTCACGCCTGCTACTTCCACAAAACACATCACCACGCGGCCAAAACGGATTCCCGAGTGCACTAGATAGTCCCAAGGGAGTTGGAGAGTAGGCGCGCACCTCCTGCCAGATCACGGGAGCCGTAGTGGCACGCCTGCCAGTGAGAGGCTGTGCACTGTGAGGCACATGTGCTAAAGAAGGCGGTGAGTCTTGTACAGACGCCTGCCACTTCCACGAAACACATCGCCACGCGGCTAAAATGGATTCCCGCGTGCTCTCGACAGTCCCAGGGGAGTTTGGGGATAGGCGCGCACCTCCTGCAAGTAACGGGAGGCGTGGTGGCACGCCTCCGAGTGAGAGTCTGTGCACTATGAGGCACATGTGCTAAAGAAGGCGGTGAGCCTTGTACTCACGCCTGCCACTTCCACGAAACGCATGACAACTCCTCCAAAATGAAATCCCAGGTGCACTAGACCCAGGGGAACCTCCGCAATAGACGCGCAACTCCGGTAAATCACGGGCGACGGAGTGGCATGCGTGAGAGTTGGAGGGTGTGCAAGAGGAAGGGGTGAGTCTTGTACTCACGCCTGCTACTTCCACGAAACACATGACCACGCGGCCAAAACGGATTCCCGGGTGCAGTAGATAGTCCCAGGGGAGTTGGAGAGTGAGCGCGCACCTCCTGCCGAATCACGGGAGCCGTAGTGGCACGCCTGCCAGTGAGAGGCTGTGCACTGTGAGGCACCTGTCCTAAAGAGGGCGGTGAGCCTTGTACTCACGCCTGCCACTTCCACGAAACGCATGACAACGCCTCCAAAATGAAATCCCAGGTGCACTAGACCCAGGGGAGCCTCGGCAATAGACGCGCAACTCTGGGAAATCACAGGCGACGGAGTGGCATGCGTGAGAGTGGGAGGCTGTGCAAGAGGAAGGGGTGAGCCTTGTACTCACGCCTGCTACTTTCACGAAACACATCACCACGCGGCCAAAACGGATTCCCGGGTGCACTAGATAGTCCCAAGGGAGTTGAAGAGTAGGCGCGCACCTCCTGCCAAATCACGGGAGCAGTAGTGGCACGCCTGCCAGTAAGAGGCTGTGCACTGTGAGGCACATGTGCTAAAGAAGGCGGTGAGTCTTGTACTCACGCCCGCCACTTCAACGAAACACATCACCACGCGGTTAAAATGAATTCCCGCGTGCACTAGATAGTCCCAGGGGAGTTGGGGGGTAGGCGCGCACTTCCTGAAAGTCACGGCAGTCGTGGTGGCACGCCTCCGAGTGAGAGGCTGTGCACTATGAGGCACATGTGCTAAAGAAGGCGGTGAGCCTTGTACTCACGCCTGCCACTTTTACGAAACGCATGACAACGCCTCCAAAATAAAATCCCAGGTGCACTAGACCCAGCGGAACCTCGGCAAGGGACGTACAACTCCGGCAAATCACGGGCGACGGAGTGGCATGCGTGAGAGTGGGAGGCTGTGGAAGAGGAAGGGGTGAGGCTTGTACTCACGCCTGCTACTTCCACGAAACACATCACCACGCGGCCAAAAGGGATTTCCGGGTGCACAAGATAGTCCCAGGGGAGTTGGAGAGTAGGCGCGCACCTCCTGCCAAATCACGGGAGCCGTAGTGGCACGCCTGCCAGTGAGCTGCCAGTGAGAGGCTGTGCACTGTCAGGCACATGTCCTAAAGAAGGCGGTGAGCCTTCTACTCACGCCTGCCACTTCCACGAAACGCATGACAACGCCTCCAAAATGAAATCCCAGGTGCAATAGACCCAGGGGAACCTCGGCAATAGACGCGCAACTCCGGGAAATCACGGGCGACGGAGTGGCATGCGTGAGAGTGGGAGGCTGTGCAAGAGGAAGGGGTGAGCCTTGTACTTACGCCTACTACTTCCACGAAACACATCACCACGCGGCCAAAACGGATTCCCGGGTGCACTAGATAGTCCCAGGGGAGTTGGAGAGTAGGCGCGCAACTCCTACCAGATCACGGGAGCCGTAGTGGCACGCCTGCCAGTGAGAGGCTGTGCAACTTGAGTCACATGTGCTAAAGAAGGCGGTCAGTCTGGTACTCACGCCCGCCACTTCCACGAAACACATCCCCACGCGGTTAAAATGGATTCCCGCGTGCACTAGATAGTCCCAGGGGAGTTGGGGGATAGGCGCGCACCTCCTGCAAGTCACGGGAGTCGTGGTGGCACGCCTCCGAGTGAGAGGCTGTGCACTATGAGGCACATGTGCTAAAGAAGGCGGTGAGCCTTGTACTCACGCCTGCCACTTTTACGAAACGCATGACAACGCCTCCAAAATAAAATCCCAGGTGCACTAGACCCAGGGGTACCTCGGCAAGGGACGCACAACTCCGGGAAATCACGGGCGACGGAGTGGCATGCGTGAGAGTGGGAGGCTGTGCAAGAGGAAGGGGTGAGGCTTGTACTCACGCCTGCTACTTCCACGAAACACATCACCACGCGGCCAAAACGGATTTCCGGGTGCACAAGATAGTCCCAGGGGAGTTGGAGAGTAGGCGCGCACCTCCTGCCAAATCACGGGAGCCGTAGTGGCACGCCTGCCAGTGAGCTGCCAGTGAGAGGCTGTGAACTGTCAGTCAAATGTCCTAAAGAAGGCGGTGAGCCTTGTACTCACGCCTGCCACTTCCACGAAACGCATGACAACGCCTCCAAAATAAAATCCCAGGTGCAATAGACCAAGGGGAACCTCGGCAATAGACGCGCAGCTCCGGGAAATCACGGGCGACGGAGTGGCATGCGTGAGAGTGGGAGGCTGTGCAAGAGGAAGGGGTGAGCCTTGTACTCACGCCTGCTACTTCCACAAAACACATCACCACGCGGCCAAAACGGATTCCCGGGTGCACTAGATAGTCCCAGGGGAGTTGGAGAGTAGGCGCGCACCTCCTACCAGATCACGGGAGCCGTAGTGGCACGCCTGCCAGTGAGAGGCTGTGCACTGTGAGGCACATGTGCTAAAGAAGGCGGTAAGTCTTGTACTGACGCCTGCCACTTCCACGAAACACATCGCCACGCGGCTAAAATGGATTCCCGCGTGCTCTCGACAGTCCCAGGGGAGTTTGGGGATAGGCGCGCACCTCCTGCAAGTAACGGGAGGCGTGGTGGCACGCCTCCGAGTGAGAGTCTGTGCACTATGAGGCACATGTGCTAAAGAAGGCGGTGAGCCTTGTACTCACGCCTGCCACTTCCACGAAACGCATGACAACGCCTCCAAAATGAAATCCCAGGTGCACTAGACCCAGGGGAACCTCCGCAATAGACGCGCAACTCCGGGAAATCACGGGCGACGGAGTGGCATGCGTGAGAGTTGGAGGCTGTGCAAGAGGAAGGGGTGAGTCTTGTACTCACGCCTGCTACTTCCACGAAACACATGACCACGCGGTCAAAACGGATTCCCGAGTGCAGTAGATAGTCCCAGGGGAGTTGGAGAGTGGGCGCGCACCTCCTACCAAATCACGGGAGCCGTAGTGGCACGCCTGCCAGTGAGAGGCTGTGCACTGTGAGGCACCTGTCCTAAAGAGGGCGGTGAGCCTTGTACTCACGCCTGCCACTTCCACGAAACGCATGACAACGCCTCCAAAATGAAATCCCAAGTGCACTAGACCCAGGGGAGCCTCGGCAATAGACGCGCAACTCTGGGAAATCATGGGCGACGGAGTGGCATGCGTGAGAGTGGGAGGCTGTGCAAGAGGAAGGGGTGAGCCTTGTACTCACGCCTGCTACTTCCACAAAACACATCACCACGCGGCCAAAACGGATTCCCGAGTGCACTAGATAGTCCCAAGGGAGTTGGAGAGTAGGCGCGCACCTCCTGCCAGATCACGGGAGCCGTAGTGGCACGCCTGCCAGTGAGAGGCTGTGCACTGTGAGGCACATGTGCTAAAGAAGGCGGTGAGTCTTGTACTGACGCCTGCCACTTCCACGAAACACATCGCCACGCGGCTAAAATGGATTCCCGCGTGCTCTCGACAGTCCCAGGGGAGTTTGGGGATAGGCGCGCACCTCCTGCAAGTAACGGGAGGCGTGGTGGCACGCCTCCGAGTGAGAGTCTGTGCACTATGAGGCACATGTGCTAAAGAAGGCGGTGAGCCTTGTACTCACGCCTGCCACTTCCACGAAACGCATGACAACGCCTCCAAAATGAAATCCCAGGTGCACTAGACCCAGGGGAACCTCCGCAATAGACGCGCAACTCCGGTAAATCACGGGCGACGGAGTGGCATGCGTGAGAGTTGGAGGCTGTGCAAGAGGAAGGGGTGAGTCTTGTACTCACGCCTGCTACTTCCACGAAACACATGACCACGCGGCCAAAACGGATTCCCGGGTGCAGTAGATAGTCCCAGGGGAGTTGGAGAGTGAGCGCGCACCTCCTGCCGAATCAAGGGAGCCGTAGTGGCACGCCTGCCAGTGAGAGGCTGTGCACTGTGAGGCACCTGTCCTAAAGAGGGCGGTGAGCCTTGTACTCACGCCTGCCACTTCCACGAAACGCATGACAACGCCTCCAAAATGAAATCCCAGGTGCACTAGACCCAGGGGAGCCTCGGCAATAGACGCGCAACTCTGGGAAATCACAGGCGACGGAGTGGCATGCGTGAGAGTGGGAGGCTGTGCAAGAGGAAGGGGTGAGCCTTGTACTCACGCCTGCTACTTCCACGAAACACATCACCACGCGGCCAAAACGGATTCCCGGGTGCACTAGATAGTCCCAAGGGAGTTGAAGAGTAGGCGCGCACCTCCTGCCAAATCACGGGAGCAGTAGTGGCACGCCTGCCAGTAAGAGGCTGTGCACTGTGAGGCACATGTGCTAAAGAAGGCGGTGAGTCTTGTACTCACGCCCGCCACTTCAACGAAACACATCACCACGCGGTTAAAATGAATTCCCGCGTGCACTAGATAGTCCCAGGGGAGTTGGGGGGTAGGCGCGCACTTCCTGAAAGTCACGGCAGTCGTGGTGGCACGCCTCCGAGTGAGAGGCTGTGCACTATGAGGCACATGTGCTAAAGAAGGCGGTGAGCCTTGTACTCACGCCTGCCACTTTTACGAAACGCATGACAACGCCTCCAAAATAAAATCCCAGGTGCACTAGACCCAGCGGAACCTCGGCAAGGGACGTACAACTCCGGCAAATCACGGGCGACGGAGTGGCATGCGTGAGAGTGGGAGGCTGTGGAAGAGGAAGGGGTGAGGCTTGTACTCACGCCTGCTACTTCCACGAAACACATCACCACGCGGCCAAAAGGGATTTCCGGGTGCACAAGATAGTCCCAGGGGAGTTGGAGAGTAGGCGCGCACCTCCTGCCAAATCACGGGAGCCGTAGTGGCACGCCTGCCAGTGAGCTGCCAGTGAGAGGCTGTGCACTGTCAGGCACATGTCCTAAAGAAGGCGGTGAGCCTTCTACTCACGCCTGCCACTTCCACGAAACGCATGACAACGCCTCCAAAATGAAATCCCAGGTGCAATAGACCCAGGGGAACCTCGGCAATAGACGCGCAACTCCGGGAAATCACGGGCGACGGAGTGGCATGCGTGAGAGTGGGAGGCTGTGCAAGAGGAAGGGGTGAGCCTTGTACTTACGCCTACTACTTCCACGAAACACATCACCACGCGGCCAAAACGGATTCCCGGGTGCACTAGATAGTCCCAGGGGAGTTGGAGAGTAGGCGCGCAACTCCTACCAGATCACGGGAGCCGTAGTGGCACGCCTGCCAGTGAGAGGCTGTGCAACTTGAGGCACATGTGCTAAAGAAGGCGGTCAGTCTGGTACTCACGCCCGCCACTTGCACGAAACACATCACCACGCGGTTAAAATGGATTCACGCGTGCACTAGATAGTCCCAGGGGAGTTGGGGGATAGGCGCGCACTTCCTGCAAGTCACGGGAGTCGTGGTGGCACGCCTCCGAGTGAGAGGCTGTGCACTATGAGGCACATGTGCTGAAGAAGGCGGTGAGCCTTGTACTCACGCCTGCCACTTTTACGAAACGCATGACAACGCCTCCAAAATAAAATCCCAGGTGCACTAGACCCAGGGGTACCTCGGCAAGGGACGCACAACTCCGGGAAATCACGGGCGACGGAGTGGCATGCGTGAGAGTGGGAGGCTGTGCAAGAGGAAGGGGTGAGGCTTGTACTCACGCCTGCTACTTCCACGAAACACATCACCACGCGGCCAAAACGGATTTCCGGGTGCACAAGATAGTCCCAGGGGAGTTGGAGAGTAGGCGCGCACCTCCTGCCAAATCACGGGAGCCGTAGTTGCACGCCTGCCAGTGAGCTGCCAGTGAGAGGCTGTGAACTGTCAGTCAAATGTCCTAAAGAAGGCGGTGAGCCTTGTACTCACGCCTGCCACTTCCACGAAACGCATGACAACGCCTCCAAAATAAAATCCCAGGTGCAATAGACCCAGGGGAACCTCGGCAATAGACGCGCAGCTCCGGGAAATCACGGGCGACCGAGTGGCATGCGTGAGAGTGGGAGGCTGTGCAAGAGGAAGGGGTGAGCCTTGTACTCACGCCTGCTACTTCCACAAAACACATCACCACGCGGCCAAAACGGATTCCCGGGTGCACTAGATAGTCCCAGGGGAGTTGGAGAGTAGGCGCGCACCTCCTGCCAGATCACGGGAGCCGTAGTGGCACGCCTGCCAGTGAGAGGCTGTGCACTGTGAGGCACATGTGCTAAAGAAGGCGGTGAGTCTTGTACTGACGCCTGCCACTTCCACGAAACACATCGCCACCCGGCTAAAATGGATTCCCGCGTGCTCTCGACAGTCCCAGGGGAGTTTGGGGATAGGCGCGCACCTCCTGCAAGTAACGGGAGGCGTGGTAGCACGCCTCCGAGTGAGAGTCTGTGCACTATGAGGCACATGTGCTAAAGAAGGCGGTGAGCCTTGCACTCACGCCTGCCACTTCCACGAAACGCATGACAACGCCTCCAAAATGAAATCCCAGGTGCACTAGACCCAGGGGAACCTCCGCAATAGACGCGCAACTCCGGGAAATCACGGGCGACGGAGTGGCATGCGTGAGAGTTGGAGGCTGTGCAAGAGGAAGGGGTGAGTCTTGTACTCACGCCTGCTACTTCCACGAAACACATGACCACGCGGCCAAAACGGATTCCCGGGTGCAGTAGATAGTCCCAGGGGAGTTGGAGAGTGGGCGCGGACCTCCTGCCAAATCACGGGAGCCGTAGTGGCACGCCTGCCAGTGAGAGGCTGTGCACTGTGAGGCACCTGTCCTAAAGAGGGCGGTGAGCCTTGTACTCACGCCTGCCACTTCCACGAAACGCATGACAACGCCTCCAAAATGAAATCCCAGGTGCACTAGACCCAGGGGAGCCTCGGCAATAGACGCGCAACTCTGGGAAATCACGGGCGACGGAGTGGCATGCGTGTGAGTGGGAGGCTGTGCAAGAGGAAGGGGTGAGCCTTGTACTCACGCCTGCTACTTCCACAAAACACATCACCACGCGGCCAAAACGGATTCCCGAGTGCACTAGATAGTCCCAGGGGAGTTGGAGAGTAGGCGCGCACCTCCTGCCAGATCACGGGAGCCGTAGTGGCACGCCTGCCAGTGAGAGGCTGTGCACTGTGAGGCACATGTGCTAAAGAAGGCGGTGAGTCTTGTACTGACGCCTGCCACTTCCACGAAACACATCGCCACGCGGCTAAAATGGATTCCCGCGTGCTCTCGACAGTCCCAGGGGAGTTTGGGGATAGGCGCGCACCTCCTGCAAGTAACGGGAGGCGTGGTGGCACGCCTCCGAGTGAGAGTCTGTGCACTATGAGGCACATGTGCTAAAGAAGGCGGTGAGCCTTGTACTCACGCCTGCCACTTCCACGAAACGCATGACAACGCCTCCAAAATGAAATCCCAGGTGCACTAGACTCAGGGGAACCTCCGCAATAGACGCGCAACTCCGGGAAATCACGGGCGACGGAGTGGCATGCGTGAGAGTTGGAGGCTGTGCAAGAGGAAGGGGTGAGTCTTGTACTCACGCCTGCTACTTCCACGAAACACATGACCACGCGGCCAAAACGGATTCCCGGGTGCAGTAGATAGTCCCAGGGGAGTTGGAGAGTGGGCGCGCACCTCCTGCCAAATCACGGGAGCCGTAGTGGCACGCCTGCCAGTGAGAGGCTGTGCACTGTGAGGCACCTGTCCTAAAGAGGGCGGTGAGCCTTGTACTCACGCCTGCCACTTCCACCAAACGCATGACAACGCCTCCAAAATGAAATCCCAGGTGCACTAGACCCAGGGGAGCCTCGGCAATAGACGCGCAACTCTGGGAAATCACGGGCGACGGAGTGGCATGCGTGAGAGTGGGAGGCTGTGCAAGAGGAAGGGGTGAGCCTTGTACTCACGCCTGCTACTTCCACGAAACACATCACCACGCGAACAAAACGGATTCCCGGGTGCACTAGATAGTCCCAAGGGAGTTGAAGAGTAGGCGCGCACCTCCTGCCAAATCACGGGAGCAGTAGTGGCACGCCTGCCAGTAAGAGGCTGTGCACTGTGAGGCACATGTGCTAAAGAAGGCGGTGAGTCTTG